>NC_071097.1:16448601-16813601 GCF_027358695.1 Spea bombifrons | reverse complement strand
GCCTCTGTGTGTGTGAGACTGCCTGAGCCTCTGTGTGCGTGAGACTGCCTGAGCCTCTGTGTGCGTGAGACTGCCTGAGCCTCTGTGTGCGTGAGACTGCCTGAGCCTCTGTGTGCGTGAGACTGCCTGAGCCTCTGTGTGCGTGAGACTGCCTGAGCCTCTGTGTGCGTGAGACTGCCTGAGCCTCTGTGTGCGTGAGACTGCCTGAGCCTCTGTGTGCGTGAGACTGCCTGAGCCTCTGTGTGCGTGAGACTGCCTGAGCCTCTGTGTGCGTGAGACTGCCTGAGCCTCTGTGTGCGTGAGACTGCCTGAGCCTCTGTGTGCGTGAGACTGCCTGAGCCTCTGTGTGCGTGAGACTGCCTGAGCCTCTGTGTGCGTGAGACTGCCTGAGCCTCTGTGTGCGTGAGACTGCCTGAGCCTCTGTGTGTGTGAGACTGCCTGAGCCTCTGTGTGTGTGAGACTGCCTGAGCCTTTGTGCGTGTGAGACTGCCTGAGCCTCTGTGTGCGTGAGACTGCCTGAGCCTCTGTGTGCGTGAGACTGCCTGAGCCTCTGTGTGCGTGAGACTGCCTGAGCCTCTGTGTGCTTGAGACTGCCTGAGCCTCTGTGTGCGTGAGACTGCCTGAGTCTCTGTGTGCGTGAGACTGCCCGAGTCTCTGTGTGTGTGAGACTGTCTTAGTCTCTTTGTTAGAAAGACTGCCTGAGTCTGTGTGTGAGACTGCCTGAGTCTGGGTGTGTAAGACTGCCTGAGTCTGGATGTGTAAGACTGCCCGAGTCTGGATGTGTAAGACTGCCCAAGTGTCACGGACTGGGTCCAAGCAGATGACTGAAAGGACCCAGCGCGCCCAAAGATTGTGTGCAGGAGTCACAATGCAGTAGTGGAGTTGGACAGGGCCTGGTTGCAGGGTGACCACACTCACCCAGGTGAGGCACCTAGGGTTGTGCAGCCAAACACCAGCGCCCTGATATGGCAGCGGATGTAGTCCAGAACAAAGCGAAATCCTGTAGGCACCCTGGAGCAGGCATGAAACATATCACTAGAATACGTGCAGGATGCTGCAGGCAGGGAGTATGGAAGCTAAGCAAAGGGTATAGCAGAAACATAACAAGCAAGGGACAGGGAGACCAGGCACGAAACATAACCAGACAAGACATACATGTTACAGGGCACTACAGTGAACCAGACAAGGAATAAACATTACTAGACAAGATATACATGATACAGGGCACAACAAAGGACAGGGAACAAGGCAAGGAACACAGGGGAAGGAGTGAGGAGCCGGAACCCTCGGACGCTTCTTCCTTTAATCAAGGATAGGAAATCTTAACTGGGACATGGGGAGAGGAGAGAGGAATCGGAATCCTCAGATGATTCAAGGAAGAAGGGCAAAGGTACATAAGAGACAGACAAACATGAAGACAGGAACTAGCCTAAGACTGATTGATAACAATTGGAGATTACGTCACATGATATGGCCATAGTATGCTTAGCCCACCACTACGCCAAAGTACTCCAATGACGGTGGGTCCTAACGCTAATCCCTGCTGACGAAGATACAAAACAAACCAAACATGTAAACCCAACACACAGCACTGAGACATACCTAGGACTGAAGACTGAGACAAACAGAGCACATGGGTGGGGCACACCTTATAAAGGAAACAGAGCTGAAGCAAAGAGCTGAAGCAGAAGCAAGGAATGGAAGATCAGAACAAAGCAAAAGGAAATCCAGGAATGGATTGAAGCAAAACAGGGAAACTGAAACAAGACAGATATGCAGCTCCGCAGCCTGGGCAGAACGTGACACTAAGTCTCTGTGTACGTGAGACTGCCTGAGTCTCTGTGTGTGTGAGACTGCCTGAGTCTCTGTGTGTGTGTGAGACTGCCTGAGTCTCTGTATGTGTAAGACTGCCTGAGTCTGGGTGTGTGAGACTGCCTGAGTCTCTGTGTGCGTGAGACTGCCTGAGTCTCTGTGTGCGTGAGACTGCCTGAGTCTCTGTGTGCGTGAGACTGCCTGAGTCTCTGTGTGCGTGAGACTGCCTGAGTCTCTGTGTGTGACTGCCTGAGTCTCTGTGTGCGTGAGACTGCCTGAGTCTCTGTGTGCGTGAGACTGCCTGAGTCTCTGTGTGCGTGAGACTGCCTGAGTATCTGTGTGCGTGAGACTGCCTGAGTCTCTGTGTGCGTGAGACTGCCTGAGTCTCTGTGTGTATAAGACTGCCCGAGTCTCTGTGTGTGTGAGACTGCCTGAGTCTCTGTATGTGTAAGACTGCCTGAGTCTGGGTGTGTGAAACTGCCTGAGTCTGTTTGTGTGTGAGACTGCCTTAGTCTCTGGGTGTTATGTTCTCAATTTCACAAAAGGTGGAGCTTGACCTTTTTGGGAAAGATATGCTCCTTGAGGGGACAGATTCCTTACTGTTTCAAACATAGTATGACATTACACATATATTTTCTTACAATCACTGCAGCAACCAATAAATAGTTCCTGCGTATTACTCCACTATTGCCACATTTCTCTTTCCACATAACACAAATCAATGCAGTTTCATTACAAATCATGCTGTCATCTGTTTTTGTTCTCTTCTCCGTATCCCTTTACTTATAGATCGAATTACTTAAAATAAAAGGCAGTAACGGCCTTGTCATACAAGACATACATACTGTATATATTTAACTAGATACCTGTGTGTTTATTAGCACTAGATGACTATCAGTGATCTGTAAAGCCATCTTTTCTTTGCATTAACTAGTTATGATTACTTACGTCTCCAATCCTCTATTGGGATCCTGAACCAGGTTGTGTTTCTTTGAGAGAGTTTTGCAAGGTTCTATTACATACTCAGTAAGCAAATTAAACCCAAGGGTCACGTAAAGCATATTTTTAGGACGTGATGGACGAAATGGCTATATTCTTTACAATACATCCATTTTATTATTTTCTTCCCATATTGCAAGACCAAAGAGTGGTCACAATCATCTAATCAGTGACATGGCTTATTTGGTTATACGTTGACAAGATATATCGGTTCACCATTATACCACCTCAATGGTGACATTTTCACCATTGAGGTAGGATAATCAGAATATTTAACTTGTCAAATTGACTAATAGTTATTCTTATTCCTGTCCTGACAAGCAAAAAGATATATCTATGAAAGGTCAGGAGGTGACCATCTGTAAGTGAAATTACAATGGGGTCCAATATATACAGTACAGTTGAGGGGATTGTGTAGTTGTGATGGTTCCTAGGGCCACCCTACCCCTCTGCTATTGTTGTCCTGACTCCCAGAAGACTATTCCCAAAAGAGCGGCCTGATTGAAGCACGGACAGGCTCCGGAGGCGTTTGTGAGTGAGACCGGGACTTCCGTGCCGACCTCCTGGAACTATTTCCGGACATGTCATCACTAGCCGCCGGCGGACATTTCACTCATGTCGCTTTCCTTTTCGCCTACTGGGTTCAGGTCGCTATTTGCATCGTAGCATTTTTACATCCCTGGGAGTCTATCCTGGAATTAGCGGAGGGCTGAGTACATTGACCACCGAGTAAGTTAACTCCTAAGGCCAGCGGTACCGAGACTGTCTTGTATGGAACTATTTATGACGTTGATATTTTCACGGATTGTGCCCCTCAGCTAATGTTATCCAGTGACATGAAGTTCTTTATTGGAGTATTAATAAAATGTATTTTATTGTATTATTTGTTATAGTTTGCACATGACACACTAAGGTCTGGGGGATAATCTAATAAAGATAATGTGTGCTCTTTATCTCCCAGACTCAGTGGCGCCTGCGTCCTGTTGTTTTGTTCACCCCCTTTGGTGTCCCTTCTTATAAAAGGTGACACTTGTCCCACAATAAACAGTTGTTCCTTTTGTTGTACCTAAAGACTAGTCTCGCCTGGTTATTTGGGTACTGAATAGCGATATTCCTTTAGTTTGCTTGGGGATATTGCCTACGGATTGCAATCGATTATCGCCCTGAAAGGAGAAGTCACTCTTGGCGGAGAGGGATAACCTGAGGTCCCTCACAGTAGGAATCTGGGAACTTCCTAGGGTAGACTACCTGGAGCACTCAACCTACTAGGGTAGTGGCTTCATGCATGAGCAGGGTCAGCCATGCAGGTAGTTGAGGCTCCCCCACACAACCTTAATTGAATGAAGAGTGGGCACTGTCAAGCAACACTCACCTTCACGGAGAAAGAAAAAAATTACCCATTGAATCCAGATTTTCCAGGTATGGTCATAATGACCTGTGTGCAGTATACCCAGGAATATATATACAGTATCACACAAAAGTGAGTACACCCCTCACATTTTTGTAAATATTTTATTATATCTTTTCATGTGACAACACTGAAGAAATGACACTCTGCTACAATGTGAAGTAGTGAGTGTACAGTCTGTATAACAGTGTAAATTTGCTGTTCCCTTAAAAATAACTCAACACACATTAATGTCTAAACCGTGGCAACTAAAGTGAGTACACCAATGTCTAAATTGGGCCTAATTATCAATTTCCCCTCTCTGGTGTCATGTGTCGTGGTCTCAGGTGTGAATGGGGAGCAGGTGTGTTAAATGTGGTGTTTTCGCTCTCACACTCTCTCATACTGGTCACTGGAAGTACAACATGGCACCTCATGGCAAAGAAGGATCTGAAAAAAAGAATTGTTGCTCTACATAAAGATGGCCCAGGCCATAAGAAGATTGCCAAGACCCTCAAACTGAGCTGCAGCATGGTGGGCAAGACCATACACATTTCACAGGACAGGTTCCACTCAGAACAGGCCTCGCCATGGTCGACCAAAGAAGCTGAGTGCATGTGCTCAGCGTCATATACAGAGGTTGTCTTTGGGAAATAGATGTATGAGTTCTGCCAGCATTGCTGCAGAGGTTGAAGGGGTAGGGGGGTCAGCCTGTCAGTGCTCAGACCATACGCCGCACACTGCATCAAATTGGTTTGCATGGCTGTTGTCCCAGAAGGAAGCCTCTTCTAAAGATGATGCACAAGAAAGCCCATGAACAGTTTTCTGAAGACAAGCAGACTAAGGACATGGATTACTGGAACCATGTCCTGTGGTCCAATGAGACCAAGATAAACGTATTTGGTTCAGATGGTGTCAAGCGTGTGTGGCAGCAACCAGATGAGGAGTGCAAAGACAAGTGTGTTTTGCCTACAGTCAAGCATGGTGGTGGGAGTGTCATGGTCTGGGCTTACATGAGTGCTGCCGGCACTGGGGAGCTACAGTTCATTGAGGGAACCATGAATGCCAACATGTACTGTAACATACTGAAGCAGCGCATGATCCCCTCCCTTCGGAGACCGGGCCGCAGGGCAGTATTCCAACATGTTAACAACCCCAAACACACCTCCAAGGCGACCACTGCCTTGCTATAAAAGCTGAGGGTAAAGGTGATGGACTGGCCGAGCATGTCTCCAGACCTAAACCCTATTGAGCATCTGTGGGACATCCTCAAACGGAAGATGGGGGAGGCGCAAGGTCTCTAACATCCACCAGCTCTGTGATGTCATCATGGAGGAGTGGAAGAGGACTTCAGTGGTAACCTGTGAAGCTCTGGTGAACTCCATGCCCAAGAGGGTTAATACACTGTTATACAGGCTGTACACTCACTACTCTACATTGTAGCAGAGTCATTTCTTCAGTGTTGTCACATGAAAAGATATAAAATATTTACAAAAATGTGAGGGGTGTACTCACTTTTGTGAGAAACTGTGTATATATATATTCATAAATGCAGAAGCAATTCTTGGTTACTTGGATACAAAGTTTATTGCTTCACAAACTTGGATCGATTAAAAGCTAAGAAATCTCCATTCATAAAATATGTTAATTGATACACTAATAACTATTATGTTTCTTTGTCCCTTTAACATACCCTGCTACACATCCAGTTTTTTCCAAGTGACCTGGTCAAATGTTTGTTAACTTTTGGATACTTTTGTTTAATTGATAATAGAAGAAAATAAAGAATAAATGTACTTTGTAGTTGTGTAGGCCTACAACTTTACATGCAACATAATTTAGGTTTTAAAAAAAAGTTTATCAATTTCAACGTAACTGATTTGAAGTTGTGTCTCAAAAATGGGGAAAATTCCCTCTTTTAGAGGTTCGTCGTACAAATTTGGGCAGATGTTGTGAAAGGCTGAATGCATAGCTTACAGACGTTTTTGTTAAATAAGCACATTAAAGAAAACTGGACATCCAAAAGCTTTTTTGTAAATCAAAAAGGCATGTAAAAAAAGTGTGGACTTCAAACAAGACGCAATTTTATTTTATACCACTGTAAATGTGTATAGGATGCTTTTCAAACACATGGAACTTAGTTCCAGTTTAGGAGCAATAATATAATCTATTAACAAATGAAATACCTAAGCTTCCAGATTTCTACTTGATTTACCATTAAACAGTCATCAGACATATCTCCCTGTGTGTAGGTCATTGCAGTGACTTAAACACTTTCAAATTCATTATCTCATTTTGATGTCCTCATTCTTAAAGCAACCACAAAATCCCAACCTTCCTTCTCGTGTCTTCTCGTGCAGTCCATGATGCAGCATGAAGATAAATGAAAGTCCTTCCATTACTTTAACCATTGCTGTTCTTATTATGTGTAGATACACATTATGTTACTCAAACATATTTACCTACACTACTGTCAGAAGATCCAACAGAGGTCCATGTTCATGCGCCACAATCTGAAAGTAAGCTTGGTGTAAGTGATGCTGTTCTACCTGTGTAGTAGAAGTCTCTCTAAGGATTACTTGGGTGCACTTATCTCAGGATCACTCTCAGTAGTCAATAACAGTACAATCACCAACTAAACACAAGTCAATCAGTAGCAAGTCCGATTACACAATGTGTCAGAACACTGTTCTATATACACAGCCGTCATACTGTAGGATACCAAATGCAGGATTTCCATTAGAATGGCGGTAACTTGTTACCTTGTGTATTTCACGAATGCCACATAAATGCTTTAGTTAGAAACCCAAAGATTGAATAGCCCAGACAACAGTCATACAGTTCATACATATCTGACAAAATCACTGCTTTTAGCATAACATGTTTTAGCCCTCAAAAGCATAAAAAGCAGTTTTGGTATTTGCTATTGGTTTAAATAAAAGGTTCTGCATTTCGGCCAATGGCATGCACATAGCCTAATATTCCTGTTAGCAAATATTTACACATCACTTATTACTTCACTGAGAAGATTGTGAATAAGTGATTTACTTTTCCACAAAGTTAGTATAATATGTTACAGTGAGCGATTTTAAGCATGCATGGCAAGGACACGGGAATAGAAAAAACAAGGCTAATGACCACATAAGATTTTTTTAGGGGCATCTTGAAATATGGATATGATTTATAAAGATTATATGGTTAAACCTAGGGTTGCTATCTTTTACTATTTAAATTTTTTGGACATTCTTCAAGAGTGGCTGGGGTTTGGTCATTGCTGCTGCTATGGGCATAGTTTTAGAGATGACAGCTTAAATGTTTGAACTAGTAGAGAGAGAAGAGACAAGGGATTAAGGAGAGACATTAGTGAAAAGAGATTAGAGAGCATAGAGAGAAAGAATAGGAGAGAGAAGGAAGGAAAGGAAGGAATAGAGTGAAAAGAGCAAAACGAGGCCTTACATGGCCACTGACCGAGACTTTTCCAGGACATAGAGAGGTCGAGGTAGAGCTTGATAACATAAAATAAGCATAGCCATGGAGAAGTAACGCTAGCAGCAGGGGCTTAGGAATTTGAATTGGAAGAGGGTAGAAAATGGCTGGGAGTATGTGGAGCATGTCAAAGGACCACATCTGAGGACCAGAAATCTTCTACTATGCCCAGAATATTGAGCATAGAAAGTCAACCAAATACCAGGAAACATTTATCATCAAATATTCTAGTGCAAAAGTCATGTTTTTTATTTTTTTCTGCTGTTAACATAATTCAAGCTTATTGTTTTAGAATTTGATCTGTGCAGGAACATTTTCAGATTAAACTATATATGGCAAGGCATGTATGCATGCAACAAATAATATAACGTCAGGGTAGCACAATAAGTAAAACACTGCACTACGATCAACATAAACATGTCAAATATGCTTTTAGAGGATAAACACAAAATATTGGCAATGAGAGTTATGCATCTGTGCAAACCACATGCACAAAAACATCAAATTAACATCAGTTTCTTCTCAAGCCGTGTTTATTGAAAACAGAGCATTTATTAGAAGTCTTTACTAAACACATCAAACATTGGATTCTTAATACTCCAATAGTAATACTCCAAACAGGATGCTTACCGTGCACCACACAAAGATTTAGCTTTCCATCACTGTAATTGGCAGTCTGGAAAAGCAAACACACCCAACATTTGTGTGGCTAAGGAGATACAATATTAATGTAACAAGTCTGCACACGTGTTTTTCTGGGTTTGAGTCCGGACTGATAATTGTCACTTCAAGATAAAGGGGCAGCATAACTGGTTTCATATCTTAAGCCATCAACTACTATCCACACAATGTCCATTATTATTTTATCTCTGCGAGTGTTCTTCAGTTAGGACTTGCATTCCTTTCCTTGTACCTTAATTGAAAATCTTATTGATATCAAACTTATCTGCATCTTTGTTGTCATAGTCATAGCTATTTCATATTCACTTCTTCACTGGTCCATCAAGAGACATCATGCCATCGTATGCTTTCATATTTTACCTTATCTGTGTACTTAATTTCTCAGTTCTGCCAGACAGATTACAGTCTTAACATATTAAGTAGGAGCTCTGGGGAGATACTAGAGAAGTCCTTTTGTCTACACAAGTCACAAAACAATTAAACAAAACAATTTTAGCAAGATTTTTTAACTTGGAAGGTTGATTGCTCCATACATTCTTGTTCTTGATATTAAAAGGTTACTTTTGCTGGCCGCCATACATTAGCCTGTATTCCTATTTTGGATGCAGAAAACCTGGGCTTGGGGACCTGGATCCTAGAAATTGATGATCTAGGTGAAGTGATTGAGCTGGTGGGACTGAGAACTGTAGCAGCCCTATTTTCAACAGTGTCAAAATTCTGAAGAACACCCTGGGGTGGTGTTTGGTAAGGAGTAGCAGTTACAGCACTGGATGGCATAGATTGACAGGTCACATCTGTTCTCCATACTGGCTCAGCAAGTGTAGTTGCAGATCGAGGGGTTAACACAGTAGGTGCCATGTTGACCGAGGATGACATTGGAGTTGGAGTTGAGAAGCGTTTAATGTCATGAGTTCTTGCAGTTTTCACAGGAGCTTGCCTAGCTGGAGTGATCAGTAAATGAGATTTACCAGTTTCTTGGCTTGATGGATTTTGATTTGTGGTATTTGAAGAATCACCAAAACAGAACATTGCTGAATTTAGCTGGTAAGGCTGATGACGCATGAAATCAATGGCCTGCATTCTAGCTTTACCAGGAGGGCTTTTTTTCACTTTGCTCTCAACTTTGCTAGGCTGAGATTTGGATGCTGCTAAGGGATAAAATGGAGAATGTATTGGATTGTAGGCAATAGGGGGTGGTGCACGTATATTGGATGAATATTTCCAAGCAGAAGGAAGAGAAGGTGTTGGGGAAGGTGTTCTGGGTCTGGAATTAGGCCTGGAGCTAGAAGAACGTGTTGAGTCAACCACAAACTTGTCCATACGACTTTGCCTTTTTGCAAACAATTCCGCTCCTTTACCCTTAAGCTGGGGCATGTCTTGGTTACCGTTTACAAGTTGCTCTGGTGTTGCTTTTAAACTTGGTTTAGGAGCCACAGGAGGAGGTACTTTCAATTTGCGTGCTGAGGACTGCATAAAATTGCATGCTTCAGCTCCTAGGCTAAGAAAATCCTCTTCAGGTCCAGATTCAAACCCTGTTCCAGGTTGGTCTTGCTTGGGCTTCTCATCTAGGTTCTGCACCATAGACAGCAGCTCTGGGTTGGGTAAACACTTTTTTTCCTCCACTTTGGCAAACATCTGCTTTCTGCCTCCTCTTTTCCGAGCCTCATTCAAGATACCAGTACGTCCAACAGGTACAGAAATTCTTTGTTCTCTTGAAGACACAGACTCCGGTGACAGGTTTATAGAAGTTACTGCAGGGGTGAAAGAAGGTGCTTCCTTCAACACACTGGATGCTGGGCTGACTATGTGAGATGCAGGGTGTGCCAATGGGGTCACTGGAGTGGGATCTGTTAGTTTAGATGCAACTGGCTGTGAACTTTCTGTCTGAGGACCTGATGGACGCAATGGCGATGAGAGGTAAATAGAAGCAGTTGTGGTTCTTGGTGTGATTGCAACTGAGGGGATCTCTGAAGCTCTTGTACCTTCTGCATGTTGGGTTGTTGATGACACAGTTGGCTTTCCCGGTGCTGGAATATAAAGCGATGCAACAGAACTCCCAGAAGCCTTTTGAGTACTAACTAAAGCGGTTGGGCTGAACTGTGTAAATGGTGAAGGTGTTAAGTTTTGCACACATTCACTTACTCTCTTTTGAGTAGAAGGATTGAATGTAACTGATGAAGCTACTGTGCGCTGCCCAACTTGACCAGGAGTAAATGGCCTTGCTGACCTATTAAAGATGCCATCAGCAGTAGCAGATGCATCGACATTGCTTTCCTGTGTAGGCTGAGAAGTAGATAATGATATATTTGTGCTAGCCACTTTAGTGCTCTCTGAACTTCCAGTATCTTGACTTCTCTCCGCATTAACTGATGAACGAGCACTTGCTGTTCTTCTTTGTGGTGGTACTGGTCTTGCTGTCTGTTGTTCTTGAGGATTCTGTGGAGGAATAGTATCGACAGAAAACTGTTCTGATCTCTGTCTTTGCATCTCAAACATTTCAGCTCCCTTTCCTGATGCCTCACTCAGTCCTTTTTCCTCCTGTTGCTCATGTTCCATTTTGGGCTTTTCAATGTCCAAATAGGTGCTGTCCCAGTCTGAGTGGTTTGTTAGACTACGAGCATCTGAGAAACCTTCTTCATCAAATTCTGATTCACTTGTTGGGAATACACCGTCCTCGTCCTCGTTGTAACGATCCTCGTCCACACTGCCGTAACTCACCAGAGTATATTTCTTTGCCCTCTGTCGTCTCTTCTTAAACATAAGCACTCCCTTGGAGTGTGGGTTTGGGGCATCTGTCAGCAAAGATGCAATTGTTCTGCATTTAGTTCTAGCTTCCTTGACATTTTTCTCCTGTACACTCTCACTACGATGGAGCTCTATAAAAGGAAAAACATGATTTCATTACTAATCTTACAATTAATCCAATTACATTTGCATTGACCCAGTCTAACATATTCTTATGAAATAATACAATATTTTGTAATCCAAATATTCAGGGGCAGCATTCAAGCAAGCCAGGACAATGTTCATAGACTATATCAATTATTTGTTATTGTATGGCTGCATTTAATATACCCCCTACATTTGCTTGGTCACTTGAATGTACAGGCGGCAGGAATAACAATTTTTTTTTTGCCATATGACTTGATTTTAATAAATTAAAAAGAAAATAATAACAAAAGTCATGAAAAAGTGAAATATTAACATGTATGTTTTATAAATGGAAAGTTGTAGATGTCTATTTTTGAGTCATTCTGAAGCTTTTGATTCCAGGGTTAAACCTTTAAAGAATAGGTGCAATAAATCATAGCTCTATATTCATATTCAAATGTTATTTTCATTTATTTTTTTTAAATGTAATCTGTCAAGATTAAGAAACCGCAGAGTCTAGGTTTCTCTCCCTAATATCATACAAGAGATACAACAGCAATTTTACAGGGAAAAGTAAATCCTTTATTCTCTGTTAATCTACATTTCTGCACCCTAAACACATTAATAAATAACCAGTTGATTTGATTGTTTGAGCAGAAATATTGTTTTGGCCCAGAAAGGCTGATTATATCCATGGAAAGAATAAATGATACATTTGTTGTTTGAAATTTTGAATCTCAAATTGTTTGCCATATTTGTTCAGAATGCATGCTTTACAGAAACTAGTTTTGTTAAACCATATCATTAAAACTATCTGCCTTCAACTAAGTGATGATTACGGCTAAAATCTCAAATTGGAAACACCTGGAAGAAATATATAGAATATGCCGTATATATATATACTCAAAACATTTCCATGACAGTCTTTCATGAAGCAGTAACTAAAGTCTACAAGCAGGGAAGTACACAGAGTGTCCATACATGTTTCATTATGTATTCTCACCAACACATGAAGGTATATCTCAAATTTCTGCTAGTCAACTCACAAAAATAATTTAGTATAGTCTATAAATTAGAATTACAACAGGTAAATGACTTTCATTCACAGTTTTTATGAGAGAGTAACATATTACCTGCATATAGATTTTCTGTGCTGTGGTAGGACGATGGAGGTGAATCAGGCATGACACATCCACCATTAAAGACACAATGTTCCATAAAGATAGGACGGGAATAAATCCACTCCAATCTGGAGCCAAACCAAAGTATGAAAATCTCCCCAGCCTCTGCTGCCCTTTCTGCAAGCCTTTTTAAATCTCCGCTTTTGTCTGCTTTGGCATTGCAGTTGGGTTGAGCGGCTCTCAGAAACCGATGAGATCATCTGGTCTATTTTTACTGGCCCTTGCTTATCACAGTACCACGTTATGGACATTGTCACCTGTCATTTAAGCTATGTTCTCCTATGCTGTGATTGAGCTAGAGAAAACATATTTTCCTCCAGCCACAATTTCCAGCCCTTGTAATTCAAGTGTGAAACAATGATATGTATTCCATTCTGGAAACATGAGGTCAATGCACTTAAAATACCATAGTTATCCATAAAGACTCAGCTATGTCCAGCTATACAAAGCTGCATCTCTCCTTTTACATTCAAATGGTGGTGGAACCAAAAGTTATAATAGACAAAAAAAATGAAAAGCCAAGCCAGACAAAAAGTGTAAGGAACTGAAAAATAAAACGAAATATGATGAAATATAAAAAATATAAACAGTAAACAACTCCATTGGACTATTTCTAGTTTGACAGATATTTATTTTATCACTCTATCTGCTTTAGCTTGTATAGTAAAATTACTGGATTCAGTGCTGGAGATAAATCTTATCACAAGAAACTGAACAGCAATCCTCTCATCGGTTGCGTTAAAAAAACAAGTAAGGTAAAATACCTAGATATACGGCACCAGGTTTGTTAACTTAGATAATTAATTGTTTCTCATTATAACCTATGGGGGGTTGCTATTCAATTATACATCTTATCTCCTACATTGAATAGAACCGTAATGGCATATCCCTTCAAACATTTAGATGCCAAGTAATAAAGATTTGAGGCAACTGTCTTCCAGCAAGATCTGCAATGTGAAAATTGTAAATTCAAGATCAGTTAAAAGTAAGGAACGTAAAGTATCAATTACATTTTCCTTCTTGCCTTTTCTTGCGATTGTTCCTAAGCTGACAGTTATCAGCTCTCCCTTGATTATTATTATTTATTGTTTTATATAGCGCCATCAAATTCTGTAGCGCTGTACAATGGGTAGACAAGACATAAGAAGTAGTATATAACATAACAATTTGACTTTTTATTTGTCTGTGTGTCTCAAATGGGATTTATTTCAATATTTTGCAGAGCTGTTAGTGGCATATAAATTGTCAACAGGGCCGACACAGACTTCGGCTGCCGTTCTGACTTTACAGTAGCGACGGCGGGAGTCAAAGAAAGAGAAATAGGGACAGGAAGAACTGGTGAGATACAGTGGAAGCTATAAAGACGGAGCAAGGAGGATAACAAAGGATATAGAGATGTCAAAGATATATTAGAAAGGGCAGGATTAACACAAAAAATGCAACTGGTAAAAAAAAAAGGAATGTAACAACTTATAATGTGAGAATTTTCATTTAAATACAACATTTTTTCGTCATTCTGTATTTGAACAGTTCTAGATATATATATAGAATATCATCAGATCCTTGTCCTCGTGCAGGAACAGAAGCATCTGAGCTGATACTGATGTCCAAAGACATCTGATGTATTGTATCAAGTTGCTAACTAATTAGCCCCGCATTCCACCGCATAGATAACGCTACAATTGTAAAGTTATGTAGCGCTAATGCAAAAGATTTCAACCAAAAAGCTGTTTTTGGATTGTAATCATCTCAGTGGTAGCAAAAGGTGCAAGCAGATTTGCTAGATGATGCCACAAGAAACCATATTCTGTTTACATAATGGTGATGCGCAGTAGGATTTAATGTAAATTAAAAGCATTCAACAATTTCAGTAGTCCACATCCCTCAAGAACCCTTGCCTCTGTTGTCCCTCTTTTAAAGAATGCTTCCTGGGTTTTGATTAGAGTCTTCTATACATACACACATAAGTATATACATAATACATATGTAGCAAAGTAGATGACAAATATGACCAGACCTTATGAATTTGTATTTCATAGCACTTTCTTTGTTGTCAATGCACTTGATTATTTTCACATAGTCCGTTATTTACTATGAATGTACGGTCAACATGCCAAGTGTAAACCCACTAGTTTCGGTTCTACTTAGGTTTACTGCTGTAGTAGTAAACTAGAGTTTTCCCACAGATTCAAGGGTACAGCTAAACATAATGCCTAGATCATCATAACTGAGTACAATGGGTACATTTAAACATGCATGGGATAGAATAATCCTATACAGTGCATGAGACAAGGATGAGGGCATGGGACAAGGACCAACATCTAGAAAACTGAGCACTCTAGATGGGCTAAATGGTTCTTATGTGGTCATAGAGTCTATGTTTCTTGTCACGGGAACAGCTGAGCCATGGAGGAGACACAACAATCCTCTAAATTAACAGTATTAGATGCCACCTCTAGTGGTAAGAGACCTACCACGCGTCAAGCACTGCCAACAGAACACAAAAGATTTCTGATCACCATGGGTTTACAGAATTACTTTACACCCCTGGTCACTTGCACTTAGTACAGGGAGTTTAGGGAAGTTCAGAACAGTTTTTATCACCTATAGTATTAGTAGAACTAGTATGATTGCCTTTATAGCAGAATGTAAGAAGTTATTGGTTTCCATAATGATACGACAGATTTGGAAATTTTCCTTAGGATTGTTCTTTATGGTTGATATTTAGCCCTATAAACAAGAACCCTACGATACAATGCATGTGTTTACTATTGCAGAGTGACCTTAGAAGTAAGGTAGTCCATTGCTGGAATTTGGCAAGACAGAGTTGTTCCCTGGGCATTGCTATATTTATGTCTTGATGAAAGGACTTTCCGTCCATAAACTCACTGATGATCTGCTTTTATTAACTGCAAAGCTATAATTCATTTCACTTACAAGTTAATGGCTGAGAAAATTCTAACCAGCAGTTGTGCCGTCTCAGCAAGGAACAAGTATGCTCATACCAGACATGGAACAGAGTGTAGCCTCATAGATAACTAGTTTATCCTGTGGATTCTGGATGGTCCTGTGCCACTTATTTATTCTGATTTCATAGTTTTTGCTGAAACAATCATTGTAGTAAAAACAGAATTCTAGGCTTTTACTTACCGCACCAAGACTTGGGAATGACAGAATTTTGCAAATGTATCCCTTACAAAGTATTGACTTCAGGCTTCCCAAGTGGCTGAAGAATGAACTTTCTCATAATGAAGTCTCTCCCAGAATGTGTAGTTTGTACGGACTACTGGCAACAATTAAGGCTGAGATCACTCCAGATGTATAGGGGGTGACACTTCACTTTCCATAAATAGAAAGTGGAACTGCATTAAAAATGGTGACTCATTCCTTTGGTGATCTAGCTGTTATCCATAATCCTTTCCAATCTGTGACATACATGATTAAGAATCCAATGGGTAAATATACAATGGATTAAGCATTTTAACAATAATGGAGACACCTGTCTACGAGTCTAGAATAACAGTTAGGGCATTGAACAATGAGGTGTCTTTTTTGTTTAGTGAATAGGTATGATTATATATGGTAATCATATTGACTAAATGACACAGGGATTAAGGTCCAGCTGTACCATAGACCCCTACGATATACCGGTAGTTATGAAGCCTAGGTCTTAGAGAACATAAGCTATTTTTGGTGAACAAGTGGACCTACTGAAGCTGGCACTGATAGGTAGACTGCCCCTTAACACGCCTTGTAAATGGTTTCTAGCATTATGTTTTATACTACTATTTGGATTTCAAACAGTACATGCCCCTCATAAAGAGTGAGATATTAGAGTTATAGTTTGTGTTCTGTATACAATTTGTGCAATTGTCCTGATCTAATTACACACAGACATTGAAGGATTGCTTCACTAAAGCTTAGCATATCAAGTGGCAGAGAGCAGCTGAACATGCCTTTCTAAGTTCTGATCTCATGCAGCATGCCTTGGTTAGGGCAGAGCAAAAAATAGCTGTCACACCAGTTGCGACCAAGTCTGAGAATGGCTAAACTCTGTTACTCTGGTCAGTCTTTGGTGGAATGAGCTATAATGGTGTAAAGTCACTGCATGTTATCAATTCCAGCCATTATAACACCATTAGCACCAACACAGCATGTGTAATGTTAGTGGTTATGTCTGCTGCTGCAAGCAGCTGAGTCACTTCATGGTCCTTTTTCTGCAATGGTGTGAATATTTGGGGCAGATTTTGGACATTCCTGTCAACTGTAAGTGATCCGGGTGTTAAATTCAGGACTGCTAAAACCACATAGAACAAAATTTAAAAAAAACACACTAAATCAGGCATATTTATTCATAATATTATTTCAGTGCTGTATATATAAATTATATATTATAATATATATACAATTATATATATAATTATATATATTATATATATATATTATTAAGCGAAACCTGGAATTGTTGTTTTGTTGTTCTATTTCTGCATAGTGTAACTTTTTATTGACTACAAATTTGAACATAATAATATGTGGTATATATGAGCTTGAATTATGGACCTTTATCTCAGACAACCATAAAGTGGCGGTTACACTGTGTTTCTATTAATATACTACAGCTACGCACTTTAATATTTAATTTTAAGTGCAATCTTTGCTTTTTAGACACTGGGTGTGTGTCTGGGTATGTTAGTTTGGGTGTCTGGGTATGTTAATGTGGGTGTCTGTTAGTGTGTGTGTGTTAGTGTCTGAGGGTGTGTGTTAGTGTGACTGGTGGAGTTAGTTTGAGTGTCTGGGAAGGTATGTGTTAGAGTGAGTACCTGTGTGTCTGAGTATATTAGTGTGTTTGGGTATGCTAGCGTGTGTCTACTTATGTGTGTTGGTATGTTAGTTTGTGTGACTGTGAGTGTGTCTAGGTATGTTAGTGTGTGTGAATGTTAGTGTGAGTCTTTGGATGAGTGTGTTAGTATGAGGTTCTGTGTGGGTTAATGTTAGTATCTGGGTATGTGCCTTAGTGTGAGTATTCGGGTGTGTGTGTGTTAGTGTGTTAGTGTGGGTTTCTTGTGTATTAATATGTTAGTTTGTGTGTATTTTAGTGTGTGTTTCTGTGTGCATGTGTGTTAGTGTGAGTGTCCAGGTGAGTGTGTTAGTGTGAATGTGGGTAGTGCGGATATATTTGTGTGGGGGGGTGTATGTCAGTGTGTGTGTACGTGAGTTAATGTGTCTGGTTGTGCTAGTGTGTGTGTTAGAGTCCCCATCCCATAATTAGACTCTGGATCCACCCCTGACATCACAGGAGGACTAGGGGAGGAAATAACCTCCTGAACTACCCCTTAAATTTTAAACAGCTTTTGTTCCAAATTTAAAGCTTGTGTTAATATATACATATATGATACACACAATTTTACACTACTTGTGCCTACCTGTGTTGGGTTAAAACAAGAAGGACGCATATGGAATATAACTTGCAAGTAAAAAGAATAATAACGTTATGATTACTTCCAACCATATAGTTAGGGTTAGGGTCAGGAAATAATGAAGTAAAAAGAAAAGAGATCTCATTATTTCTTCTGTAAGGTCTAAAATCAATAATCCCCAACACCTTCTGTTTATATCTGCTTATATTATATTTGTCTGTATAACCTATGGTACAGATCTGCAGAATTGACTCACTCTACATGAATAAATAATAACAACAATAAATAATACTAACCATGACATATCATTATGTGGTACAACGCCATATACATATACAGCTGACATTGTGCTTATCAAATACGCATTCTATAACATACATTCTTCTAAATGCCTTATTCCATTACATAAATTGCTATCAACAGGTCACATAATTGCACAATAATTCTTGGAAAAGTCAGATGCCTCTTGACTTCCAACTGTGCTTCTAATCAGCATCTAAAATTAAAGTGTCCCTCTAAGACTAGAGGAGAGAGGTTTGTTATCTTTTGTTTAATGTTCATTAAATGCCCATGTATTTTGTAACCATTATTTGTTGGCTCTCCGTAGGTAATAATACTGCTTATGATGTGATCTCACTACAAACTAAGGACATTATATCTCGATACCAAAACAGTCAATGAATAGAAGGTGTGAATTATTTAGCATGTTACTTCCGTTACAACTTATATCTTATAAAGAGTGTTAGTCGTCTTATAAAACTGAAGCAATGAGTGCAACACTTAAAAAAAAAAACGATAAAAATACCTAAAATATTGTTTTCTTTTTTCAAAAGGATATTTAAGAGGAGCAAGGCAATCACTTTGTAATCAAAATATGATATTTTGGGGGGAAAGAGTGGGTTTGGACTATTACTTAATGACATCTGCATAACGTAACCAATATGTTAAAAGGAGCAACGCCGAAAATAGAGGGTATGTCCCTTTCCGTCACTTCCTCAGATGGCATTTACATCTCAGTCACGCATTTGCTATAAGGCTCAGAGGATAGGAATGAAAGGTTCTTTCCTGTCGCCATCTTATTTTTTTTCTTCTTCATATTTAATGTATATCACTTGACATTAATCACTAAGATCATCATACTTACCTAGAAGCAGCTATTTCGCACTTTATGTTTATGTATTAATAAATGTTAAATATTAGTTGCTTACTTGAAGTGATATACTGTGTATTACTACACATTCCTTACAAAAATAGATATCTCTCCCTTAACGCTTTCCCTCAGAGTGCTATCGCAATTTAAAAATAACTTTGGCGTCTTCTGAAGAAGCAATGGTTATTTTTGAGTGGCACACAATATTTTGAGAACGCAGTGTGCTGCTTTTAGTATTCTCTGCATGCAGTGCCATTGCTGATGAAAAACTGCTTCTGTAGAAAACCACTTGATTTCACCCAAGATCAATAGGGGAGAACTTAACTAGTCCTTCAATGCTTACTTGGTGTGAAAGTAAGAGTTTCTCATTGATAAGAGCACTGTTGCAACAAGACGGTCTTAGCCAATGGACTTTATCAATTAGTGCCTCCTGTTGTTTAGTAGAGTGGCGGCAGGCAGAGAAAACAGGGAGTATCTCAACAGATTTTACATTTCTGTTGACACATTATGTTCCTCCCACTGTCCAGCATTGGACAGTCCATCGTGACCAATGGTCTCCCCACGCCAAGTTTTGGCATCAGGAGTTAAAGGTCCATAAGAGCGACTCTATCAGTCGTCGGCAGGGAGCTCCTCTGGCATCAACCAATGAAGGGCAGCTGCAAGAGGACGCCCCTGCCAGCAACCAATAGCATCACTCTTACAGATCTTTAAAATCCTGGCACCAAAGCTGCTGCGTATTGTTACCATGTTAACCCCGTATTAACCCCTGCTAGCAAAAAACAAACATGAAGAACGTACAAAAATATTCACCCGAAAAGAACACGGGAACAGGCGAATGTTCGTGGAATACAATGGTTTTCACACAAACACGAAGACGAACACCACGAAGGCAAACACGAAGACTTGGCCAGCGCCTAAGTCTACTGAAAATGTCAACTTTTGGCAAACTCAAAGCTGAGTACAGTAAATTTTCCTGCATGAGTTTAATAAAACACAGCACAGTTGGCGAAAGCATCTCTTTGTTTTCCTTACAATTCCTCTACGTTTTTTTTGTTATACTATGAGTGGAGATCTGAGTCTTCAATGGGGCCCTGAGAAGCTTTTGGTTATGGGGCCACCTACAAGTTCCTCAAGCCTCCACAACCTTTAGGGTTCCTTTGCACACACCCCTACTATCTTCAAATCAGTGCAGCGCAGGGGTAGTTGTCCTTTTGTCACCCCACATCCTTAGTCGGGCACAAGTCACAGCTGCTGTGGATCCCTGTAAAGTGCCTGGGCTATGGACAGACCCCTTCCATCCTATCTTAGGACTACCTTTGTCTTGGTTAAGTCTGTGTGGTGTGCTAGTGATGTCTTGCAGTGTTTGGTGTGTAATCATTAGTTATTGTTGTTTGTGTGTTGGTGACTTTTGTGTGGTGTGCTTTTTGGGCAACATGTATTTTATTTAATAATATATGTTACATATGTGTATATATAAGTACCCCAGAGGTATGTTAATAGCTAATGCATTTTCGATAGCAAAATGACTGCTCTTAAGCTTTTCAGCGCTAGCTTCTAGGTTTTAAAATATTTGTCCAACAAAAGAGCATAGTGATAACAACGGGGCAATATACGCGAACATTTCCTTGGTTGCTGTGGTAATTGCATCGCATTTACTTTGCACCAGAATTAAGACTTATACCCACACTGTCAGATTATGATTGTTGTTATACACTACTTTTTATGTCCTGTTTACTCATTGTACAGTGTATGATGGTGCTATATAAAACAATATCAATAATAGTAATAATCATTCCAATGAGGATATGATTCTCTTATACTTAGTAGAGGAACATGCCACATATATTGACTAGCCATAAATAGAGAGGAATATCCCGTTACGCATCCAAAGTTCATCATCTCCACATAGTTCACATTTAGTTTAGGAACATCCTTTTTGAGCTAGTACTTACTTGCTTCTTTGGCTTTTTCTGAGTAGGAGGTTGTCAGATCTTCATCTACAGGGTGCTCCACTGGTCCGATCATAGGGATTAGATGCCTCTCAGCTCTGATGGTCTTGGTGGCATGGGGCAGCAGTAAAGATTCGGGTGAAGGGGCAGAGACACTGGATATCTGCTGTTCCTCCTCCGCTGGCAGAAATCCTTCTACATCTGAGAAGGGGGTTTCAGCTCTACTACCCCCGGGTTGATAAGTGATTTCCCTCTTGGCCACCCCTCCTGTTGGGACCACAGCACACTCAGAAACACAACCAGGCCCACTCTCGTACCCACTCATTTCAGAAAGGGACTGTTGCTCTGTTTCAGTTTTCATGTTGTTTCCTGGAGGGGATCTGGGGCTCTTTTTACGTGCCCTCCGGTGCTTCTCTGGAGGAAGTTGTTGCTGGCTATGATGTTGCTGAGTGCTTTGGGGATGCCCTGGAGATGTTTGGATATCTGCGTCACTGTCAGTCTCCCCGTAGTATGCCTCACTGTCTGGAGGAGAAGTGATACTCTCCAGATGTAGCAGCTTTGGCTGGCCAGGTGTGGATTTGGAGGACGATGATACAGCCCAAGAGCTGGGTGGGTCTTGACTCCTGTGGGGCCGTGGAACAGTCTGAGCTCCAGCTCCTGCCCTGCGTGGCACAAAAAAACAAAGAATCACATTACATCTAGTCAGCTTTTAGTTGGGAAGAAGTTACAGGGTATATGATTGGCTCCAGTATGAGTGGAATGAACCGGGAGAGCTTGTTTCAGAATACAGTGAACAAACTCTGACAGTCCTGGCTATATACTTCTCATCCCAGTGCTATTCTTCCCCAGGGAAACCTGCCCTGCCAACAATGTGCTGAATTGGGCATGGCCTACAAGAGTTATACTCTATGAATGCATGCTGAATTTGCCAGAGTCGTATCATCAATTTAAGGGGAAAGGGCCAGAAATTGACATTTAACTATTATTTAGGTTGTACTCTAGAATGTCAACATTATTAGTGAATTATCTGACTTGAAATGGAATCAATTTGAACTTGTGAATTGGAGTGTTATCTCCGTTAGCATCCATCATGCTATTTTCCCATCAAAATGTATCTCATCCTACAAGAGAATACAATTCAGTAAATGTTTGAACTTTACCGTTTTTTTAGTCACCCCAGAGTCCACAACTTAAGTGATTCATATGTTATATTATGAGCATCACCTCAAAACCACACGAAATCCATGACATTTGTCAGGATTTCCTCTGTGTCACTTTCCTTTACAAACAGCAACAGCCCTTGTTAAAAATAAGCTCTACTTCATAGTTCATACAGGCAACCCTATGATCTCATTTCATGACTGCAGGGAACATTGTGATACCAAGCTGTCATTTCTCCTGTGGTTTGAGGTCACCCACTGGTGGAGCATCTAGAGAACTACAGGCAGGATATAAAGGTTTCTTCAGTCATAGCATTTCAGTTTTGAGGTTGGGGCACCACAAAGATGAACATCTATTCTTTAATATGTAATATTGACATACTGCATAAAACAGTAAGGGGGGGAATAACAGGGAAGTTGCTCAACTCAACAACAATTTGCAACTTGACGATAGAACAGATATCGAGAACAGATAACAAGAAGTCAAAATGGCTTTTACAGGACAATATCTTTATCCTTGACCCTAGGTCCACGCAGGGTTGCTACCTGTCAGCTTTTGACCTGGGCAGATCACCTATAGTAATATAAAGCCAGTGATCACACATACTGCAGGTCTCACAGAAACCGTTCTTGGCCACATTCACCACTCTCAGCACACAGATCCCACCAGGCCATACAGATGCTACTCAGCCACATATGTCACCCTCTACTACACTGTGACAGAGACCTGTACTCGGGCTGAGTAGACAGTGATGGACAGTGAGCATAAATAACATATTGGGACATTGGGACTGAGCTCCAAAACTGGGACTGTCTGTATAAATTGGGAAACAGGATATTATAGATTACATTTTCCCTTCATTTCCAGACAGGATGGCTGAATACCTTGTGTTTGTCCCCTGTTTATGGCAACTGCAATCCCCTAATAGCTGCTTGTCCATATTAAAATATCCCTGCTGTATCATAGATGTACTGCATGTACTGCTCCTTGGGAGATTTCGTACTTTAATATAAGCATATAGCTTATTTCCATGTAAAACAGACATTATAGTTTGAACACATGCAACAAAAACAGAATTTAGCAATATAACATACATACACTGTATTCCTTGCTACAGGTATTTCCCCAGCCATAAAATCAACACATTAATGTTCAGCAGTGGCGACTCTAGAAACAATATATGGGGGGGCACAAAAGATACCACAGTCAAAACTGGGGGGGCATTAATAATTTCCACCATTAAATCATACCACTGAAAAAAACTATATATATATATATATATATATATATATAATATTCCCAAAAGTAATGATACGTTTGTTATTGGACTAACATAATACTTCAACATGGGAAGCCTGAAGCCACAAATAAATAACACAATACCTTAACTTTTCCACTAAATGATTTCTGGGCCTTGAAAATTTTGTCCCCTGAAGTCACTACAAATTCAGGAGGGCATTTTATCTCTGGATAAAACTCTGCCATACCGCCACCTAGACAAACACACCAGGACAGGCTCTGCCACACCAACTACCAAACACACACACCAGGACAGGCTCGGCCACACCAACATCCAGACACATGCACCTGGAATGCATATGGCAAACTGGGGGCAAAGGCAAACTCTGTCCCCAGTTTCCCATAGGCATATTTGTCACTAAACATGGGACCATGGTAAGTTATTTACTGACAAAGATGCCTATGGGAAACTGGGGACAGAGTTTGCCTTTGCCCCAGTTTCCCATAGGCATCTTTGTCACTAAACATGGGACCAAAGATGCCTATGGGAAACTGGGGACAGTGTTTTCCTTTGCCCCCAGTTTCCCATAGGCATCTTTGTCACTAAACATGGGACCATGGTAAGCTATTTACTGACAAAGATGCCTATGTGAAACTGGGGACAGAGTGTGCCTTTGCCCCCAGTTTCCCATAGGCATCTTTGTCACTAAACATGGGACCATGGTAAGTTATTTACTGACAAAGATGCCTATGGGAAACTGGGGACAGAGTTTGCCTTTGCCCCCAGTTTCCCATAGGCATCTTTGTCACTAAACATGGGATCAAAGATGCCTATGGGAAACTGGGGACAGTGTTTTCCTTTGCCCCCAGTTTCCCATAGGCATCTTTGTCACTAAACATGGGACTATGGTAAGCTATTTACTGACAAAGATGCCTATGTGAAACTGGGGAGAGTTTGCCTTTGCCCCCAGTTTCCTAAAGGCATCTTTGTCACTAAACATGGGACCATGGGGAGCTATTTAGTGACAAAGATGCCTATGGGAAACCGGGGACAGAGTTTCTCACCAGTTTCCCATAGCCATCTTTGTCCCAGCCTCCCGTTGCCAACCATGCCCCCAGTTTGTCAACTTACCTGACTGAAGACACGCGGCCTGACAGTGGACTCTGCTGAATTCCCGCTGCCAACTTTCTCCACCCACTTCACTGAACGGGGCTGGCACCGCCCCACAAAGGTAATTGAGCCGTTCTGACGCCGCCCACGAATGTTATTGAGCGGCGCCGGCTGACTCAATTCAATTTCAAATCGACAGGGGCGGCATTTTAAGAATCCACCCCTGTCGATCCGAAATAGAATTGAGTCAGCTGGCCAGCGCGACTCAATAACCTTCGTGGGTGATGACAGCCCCGTTCAGTGAGGTGCACTGTCCCGGATTGAATCCGGGACATCTGGTTCCAAATTCGGCGGGGGGGCAACAGGGGGGGCAAAGAATAACCTAGGGGGGGCAATTGCCCCCCCTTGCCCCCCTGTAGCGACGCCACTGATGTTCAGCCATCGAACATCATATGTGTGCGAGCTGTCAAAAGATGTAGTTAATGCCACATGAAAATGAATCATGTGTTGCTGTTCTCCCCAACAGGTGGAAAGGGAGTCCTTCATGCTGGGATTAAGTAGGAAGGGTGAGGGGAACACTATTTTCAGACACATAAAGCTGTTGACTTTGCAGCTATAATAAACTATTTAGTCTTCTCTCTGTTCCCTAACCAGCTGCATGCTACAGAAAAAGCACCACTGGGTCACATTTCTGACTTCTGCTGCATCCCATTTCATAGAAATCACCCAAGAACATGTGTCTTGAATGACTTGAATTACATTTATTCCCACCCCAGTATAACCCCAATTTGTATAATTTACAATGCAATTACCAAGGGACCTGCCTGGAGATTTGTCTTCTAAATGCCACTAATCAGTTGCACTGCTTTTATCAGGTAGATCACATAAACAGGCTTGCTAAAGCCTCTAGCTATGCCTCTAAGCACATTACTTAGTGCAGCCAATCCCATCCTTCATTGTGTGGCCATTCATAGGATACACACACTCCAAAAGTGTAAGAGTGTAGTATGGGTGGCGTTGTCAGAATTGTTTCCTCTCCAATATGCCTCACAGTAGGATATTTAGTGAAAAAGTTTAAGTCACAGGAGATATTTACCGCTTCACACGAAGATAGAGGTTGCTGCCAGATGAGTCTATCATTAGCATCGCTTCTGCATGTGATAATCCAGCGCAGACCTTCCCATTGATTGATATCAGCTCATCATTTTCCCGTAGACCGCCTCGGCATGCCTTGCTGCGCTTGCGTACCTGAAAGCGGCAAAGGTGAAAGAAAATTATTTATTGTGATTCAGTGGGCGACACCACTAAAGATGTTAAAAGAGCTGAAGAGCTGAAGTAAAGAATGTCTCTCCTAGGCAGGAAACACTACTTGTCTTAACATAAAAAATGTGTATAATTAGTAGCAACAAGTGGAACTTGCTGGGTTTGACCAAGAGTCTCCAGGTTAGAGCGGTGCTAGCCCGACCCCTGTGCAAGGCTAGCCTCTGACCCATACCAACAGGAAAGCAGGCAGGTAGCCAACCCTGAGAAGTTCCCAGGTAAGGCAGTTCCCGCAAAAACAAGGGAGACTTCTACAAAACTGAAGACTGGATTAACTTGGTTAACAAGGTTAGTGGTATTTGTTAACAGACCTGGCCATCTAGCACACTGCGGTATAACGGGTATTAAGAAAATTGATTCTGGTCTTTAAAAGGGGGCTTATCACCAAAGTCGCTTATTAATTGTCCAATCAATTAATTCATGTTGCACTAAAATCCCTCTCTATATATATAACCACATATAGCAAAGTTTCTAGCATTACCAAAACCATACTGATTAGGTTTGTAGGATAGTGATGAGCCATGTGATTTTATGATGAAGTGTGTCAATATCAGAAGATCTTCTACCACTTAAATTATGTTTTAGTATTGTACTTTAAATAATGTAATAATTAATTAATTACTAATAATTACCTGACATAGAAGCGGCTGCCCTGCAGCAGCAGCCTTACTTCTCCGTAATCTGACAGTTGTTGCCACTGATTGGCTGCTTGATGCAGTCAATGAGTGGAATGAAAGTGCTTGCACTGAAATCAATGGCAGCAGTTTCCACACATGCGCACACGGGGGACCTGAACAGTCCCCTGCATGCCATCTTGGCTGAGTCAGCTCTTGAGGGGGAGTATATCTCGTACAGGGAGATGTGTTTGGCTGAATACATCTCCTACAGGGCATGTAGCAGGGTTGTGTGGAAAGTGGCAAATGCATATAGGGGATTCTTCAGAACATTTAAGGGGCCCATTCAGTTGTTATATACATGTGCATATAATGTCTGGAGTGCCCTTTTAAAATTGTATTTATGTATCAGAATAAGGCCTTTTTCATAAGAATAATGTTTTATTTTACATTTAATTTATAAACATCTCCGGCGCATCTGCTTTCCCACTTATATGCACTAGTGGTGGACGCGCACTGCACCTCGAAGCCGTACTACCTCTGCCTCTGGGAGAGAGACCTCTCTGTCCAGTTTACTGATGATGACTGGGACAAGATCTTTCTGCTTATCCATAAAGGTGTCCTTTCCTCTAGGGTCCAGGAAACTGCCTTTAAGCTATTGTCCCGTTGGTACAAGGTGCCCTTGGAACTACACCATTACCTACCTCGGGTCTCTCCCCTGTGCTGGAGGTGTGCGGTGGCTGAGGGCTCCTTTCTTCACCTGTGGTGGGAGTGTAGGGACATTCGGCCGTTCTGGGAGGCTGTTGCTAGGGTGATTGTTGAGGTGTCTGACCCAGATTTTGTTGCGTCGCCCCAATCCCTGTTATTTCTCCATACCCAGGTTTCCTTCGGTTCCTATAAAAGGTCTCTTACTATTCACCTGATTCAGGCTGCGAAGTCTGTAATCCCCAGGTTTTGGAAGAGGCCGGGTTCCCCTCCTATCGATGCCTGGATCTCCAGGGTTAATTTCATCTATCAGATGGAGGAGCTGGTAGCGGCTTCGCAGGGGAGGGAGTATAAACACGGCCTCAAATGGTACCCTTGGATATCCTTTATGTCCTCCGTCCGTCCCATGGCCATTGGTCTTGTGTAGCCTTCACGACCGCTCCGGTCCTTCTTGCTTTTCGACCCTTGTTATCCTTGCTTGGCTAGGCTGTATGATGATAGACTTCTCTTTGCAGTTTTTATGGGTGGTGAGACTCAGGGTCTCTTTCTGTTCTTTGTTATGTGTTGGATGTTCCATACATTGTAATGGTTTCTATTGTCGCTCCTTATTCTCCTGATTTCCTCCTGTGCCTTTCGTATACTTTCGGTCCATGTGTGACTCTGGTATGCGTTGCTCGAGCGATCCTTCACCGCTTTTGTATTAGTACCCTGTGTATGTAACTATGGATCACCCATGCCGTGTTATTTTACACTTATCTTGTATATCCTTGCACAATGTAATATGAGTCTGTTTTCTCTTTGTGTTTTATTGCTGTGCATGTTTCAATAAACGGAGAATTGACAAAAAATTTATAAACATCTCCTGCTGTTTCTGTACACTGTATTTAGGCCTGTAGAACACTATGATATACTCATGCCCACCACATTTTCTGACCTCTAGGAAAGATGGAAGTAAAGAGCGACAAATAGATTTGGGTCTTAAAAGGGGGCTGTGCCTCCCAAAAGAGGAACCATTTGGACCCTTGTATCTTGGTTGTCACTCAAAGTTCCCTGAAGCACATCAAGGTGTAGATGATGTCATTAATGCCTCATGTATGCTGCGCTATGTGCCCCTTGAGACATGCCAGTTTAATTAAACACAAGGCTAACACTTAATATGTCCAAATTTATATAATTCTGTAACAATTATTAACACGTCACAACCATTCACAAGGAATCTTGCTGTGCACAGTATATTATCTTATATTACATAGCAATATTCCTAGATGAGTGACAGACTAGGGGTAGATGCTAATCATCCTTAAAGGGACACTCTTGAAAAGCTGCTCAAAAGACTAATAACCTTCATAGAGCACAGGTTATCTGTGCTGCACAAAGTTCATCATTTGCAACTTATTTTAAAAATCAATAAATAAACCGGTGTTAACTACCCCATCACAATGTGCAAATGCAATACATTGACATGTGCAGACCCTCGATCTATGACTCATTATTAATTATTGGAATTCATTAAATACGGTTGACCATACAACCATTCACACATGCACTTTTGTCAATCTACATTTTCGAAGGGGAACAGCTGTTCATTTGCTAAAGTTGCAGTATAAACTCTTTCCATTTAAGCCCTGTCCCGCCTATCGTATCATGTCCTGTCGCCCTGTTTGCCAATTGCCTGAGCAAAATCTCCAGGTTATGTTCTCCTTAGTTGTTTGTATACTAAATAGCCATGGGGACAACAACAACTAACTTGTTCCTGGTAACAACCGCCAACTGGATCAAGTGGCCGATTCAAAGCTGGAAAACAGTAAGAGATAAGACACAAAATCCAGGACACATGCATTGTAAAGGTTTGAGTTCCAGAGCTACCGCAACACTCAACGTTATTTATAATCAGCTGTAATCAGAACCAACAGTATGTTCAAAGCCTTTACCCAGTGGACAAAAGACTAATGTTTTGTTTTTAATGTATCCGACTCGCGTTTTAACAAAGAAATTTGACATAAACTTTATTTGTTTTTTTAAACTGAATACTTTAAAAATATACACCTGATTATTGTAGCAGAAAAGGCTGCTCAACACGTAGCAAAGCTCTAGTACTGTGTCCTGCAGCCATTATAAAACATAATTACAAATATTGCAAAACCTATTAAATGAGCAGCCAGTCAGGAAGAGGACGGTTAGTTGCATCCCATCATACATCAATAGAATATATTCTTTGTCACAAATATTCAAATATGGGTTCCCACCAGATTTTGCCCAGAGGAAATCAGGCCAGTCCTTGGCCCACTTACTCCCTGCCCAGGCCCTGCCCCTCCTAGCCTCTATCAGGCCTTGTGGGCCTAGATCCCACTCCTTGAATTGACTTGCCACACTGGAGTTGGATCCCTTGAAGACATGGCTTGTTTTGGTGGGAAAGACAGTTATGTCTTATGGCTCCCGTCTTGTTGAAGAGTTCAGTGGTCCTTCTCATTGTACCTAGAGGCAGATGAAGAAGGTCTGGCCCTCTTTCAGGGTAATGTCTGGGAGGGAAGGAAGAGGAGACATATTCCTTCTGGGAGTGCCTCCTCAGAAGATTTTGGGGTCCAGCTATCTCTGTGGCTGTTAGTTAAGCACTTTGGAGAATCTTCACTTTTTTCACATCGGAGCGCCGCACTTTGGGCTTCAATAAAAAAAAAAAGGGACACGCCACTTTCTATAAGTGACAGGTGATTGAAGGGCCTGCCCTAGGTGTAACAACACTTGGCGGCAAAGATGTGTTAAACAAGTATGACCACAACATATAGGCACTTTTCATCATCTATTGATTAGTGTCATTTTGAGTGCTCGAGACCCATAACAGGACACCTCTTATCCCAGAGTTCCCATCCCTCACAGAAATTCATAGATAGATACGTGGTTCTGTTTAAGAGCCCATGGTTTTAGACACATTTACAGGAGTAGAGTCAACTGAGACTCAATTATTCTGGGTCCATTTTCAAAAATCAAAATCCACTCTAAAATCATAAACAGCCGTCTCTCCACCCAAAAACATGTGGTTTTAAATACAATGAAATGCACATAATTCTATATTATACCCAAATATTACCTAACAAAGTGCCTGAATCTATCAATTTTAATTTGCAAATTTGTATCAATTAATCACAAGAAAACAAAAAAACGGAAGGAAGCACTAAACACAAAAACAACTCCACCAAAAATATGCTTCTTATCTCAGTGGGTCAACTTTTTTTGAGAATATATACAAGTAAATTAAATATTCCCATTTTGTATCAGATTATACATTAGAGCACTTAATAGTCTTAATATAATAATATGTGTGTATATATATATATATATATATATATATACATATAAGAAAATACACAGTCTATCTTTCAGTCACCAATAGAAATTAGGGTATATCAAGTATATATATATATATATATATATATATATATATATATATATATATATATATATATATACCCTAATTTCTATTGGTGACTGAATGATAGACTGTGTATTTCCTTATGGAATTAAGATGTGTTAGGATTAAGATGTGTTAGTTAATGGATGCAATAAAGTAAAGAAATGGGACCGGCAGTTTTTCTGCACCTGTGTATCATGGAGCAAATGTTCTTCCGTTGGCCTTGGTGCCTGAAATACAAAGGCATTCCTGCTATGGAGATAAATTACTGCCTGGCAAACCAAGGGCACCAGTGACCCCCTCAATATACTGCTCATTTAAAGAAATCTATATATAAAGTGTCACATAACTCTCACTGTGTGTATAATGCAGATCCTAAAAATAAAAGACCAGCTCCTCAGCTGTCTGGACATTCCTGAAACGGGATTTCAGGCAGATTCTGCGGTTAAGACTACATGGCATGAGCGCTTTCCTTTTTTGGTTGCTCGACTTTGTAAAGATATCAAAAGCCTAGTGCATGGAGACACAGTAGTAAGCCCGTGACATTACCTCATTCCTAAATTGCTAGTAATTTCTAAGCATGTCCCGTTTGCAATATAAAGGCTATTCGTAATAGATGATTGCACGTTGTGTTAACAATTTGTAACACGCCGCACGGTTGAATAACATTCACTGTCGCTTGGTGTCTCTTCTGTATGCCAATATGCAAACAAGTTTTTGTAAAATGTTTTATAAACTGGTGCACAAAACAGGAATTGGATGTCCATAATACATGAGGCATATACATGAGATGGACAAATCATGTATTGCTATATTCTTTAATGTCCTAAAAACTACCATGTGCCAACATTGTTAACACAACATACAGGCAGTATTTAAATTCTCTGGTCATTCGCATGTGCCCTTTGCTGCCACCTCTTGGCCAGTTTATAGAATACATTAGCTTCACACAAACATACATTTGGGTTCTCTGTAATCTCATCATGTATTGGTGTTACATGGCACTATTCTTAGCGCCCACCTGAGCTCCCCAGGATACTTAAGCTGTTAGTTTAATACCATTAAAATATTAAAAAAGATAGCAACTAGTGGAAAGGTAATATCTTTCTGTCTGCTGCTTGTGTTTCATGTGCAGTTCCTGTATTCCCATATATTCCTGCATATGGAATATCTAGAAAATAAGCTTCACGTGCCTTCAACAGTTAAGACATAACAAGTATGCATTTGTGTACATAAATTAAAAACATAGAATAGAAACGTAGACAGTGACAGCAGATTAAGAATCATTCAGCCCATCTAAACTGCCCCTCAACAGTCCTTGGTCTTGTGATTTTAGGAGCCATATGCTTATCCTATGTTTTACTGTAATACCCTTGTCATACAGCTCCCCATCAAAATAATTGTATTTATTTACAGTTATTAATGTATTAGCCTCTGTACTCTCTATAGAATTAATCCATAGGTATCAGTCTTACTACAATTCCTCTCCTCAAGGCGCTGAATGTCTCGCTCGCTGGATCTTAGACTGACCCTCTATGAATCCCATCAACAAACCATGGATCCACAACCTACCTCAAACTCAGTTACTTTACTTAACTTCCCAGTATGTTACAATGTTGAATCAGACAATACATCTATAAGAGCAACCAATCGGTTAATGCATGTACATACTATGATACTATGGGGTTTGTTCACGAATGAGAGAGATTGGAAATTAATTTGAAGAATTTATGTCATATCACTGAATTCACTAACAATTATTAGATGCCAAACTTTACAGGTTTCTCCTGCGAAAAAGGGCTGAGGGATCTCCGCATATTTAAATGCCATATGCAGTGGCGTATTCTGGCCTAGGTCCCTTAGTGAGTAGTTAGTAAGGAGATCTTGGATCGCCCCAACTGCTTGTGCAATGTGCAGTAGAAGTCTATGACATCATACCCCAGCAGGTGTGGAGGGGGTTGCCAGGGCAAGCTTAAACCTTCTTTCCAAAGAAGTTCACCAGAGTTTGCCTTTCATAATACATAGCAAAGTCACTACGACAAGACTACAAATGTGAATAAATCCCTAATACTCTTGTCATACAGCTTTCCAACTTAGAAATAAAGTAATGAACAGTTTTACTTGTCTGTGTATCTGCCACAGCATGTCATGATCCCCTCCCAAATAACTGTATTTATTTACAATTATTAATGTATATTTTCAATATACCAGTGCTATTTGTATGATTAATATCGCTTCAATCACAGTACCCTTAGATTAAAGAACCCCTCCTTTTGACCAGACAAGCGACACCTAAGCTTCCTCCATCTTTGGCAAGTAAGTATCTCCAAGGTGACGTCAAACAAAAACACAGGGGCTGATGGACGTTTAGGCAGTCGACTTTGGGTCCTTGAGGTTATGGAAAGCAGCCATTTTACCCTTCCATAAAACCAGCCATGTAACACAAGTCTGCATTATTTATTATTATTATACAAACAAAACAGTTGCTAAAGATTGACTATATGTAAGAACAACGTTGTATTCACTGAACCTCAAAGGTACAAATTAGTAATTTGATTCTGAGATGCCAGTTTGTGCCTTGCTATTAGCCCCAATCCTTATGATTAGTAAGATAGTGAGAAACGTGCTCTTCATATAATCAGCACCTTAAAAATCTTAATTGGGCAGTATCTCTGTCTCCAGCCGTTAAGAGACACGGAGGCAAAGCTCCATTCTGAGTATGGAAAATGTTTTAATCACATATGCATTCTACTTTATCTCAACCACCTGGCAGCAGGATGGAAGAGACTGCTGACAGTGCAGAGACCAAAATAGCGGAGAATCTCCAGGGGGATCCTGGCATACCCTAAAAGGTTTATTGCAGATAAGTGCTGTATGCTTCTTGAATGTTATACATCTTGTGTATTTATTTCCTTATACAAATATGTGATGATTGTCACGGTAACCCCCTGAGGCTGAGGACACATGGGGGTAGGTTTGAGTTTGGGAGGGGGGCACTGATGGATTCCTGCGGAGACGCCTTACCTGCCTGCCAAGTCCCCTCTTATGTCTAAGTCATATGAAAAAACTTGGTCTGGCCGGCCATGGGGGCTCTACATGGCCAGAAACGCTCCACGCGCCTGACCAGGACCTAGCCGCAAATCCATGGAACTGTACGGCGGCTAGGTACCGCGGCGATACCCACCGACATTTGGAACCGAGACGCTACGGACGTCTGTTGCTCTACCACGTCGCTCTTTTGGGGTTTTATTGTGCTCGTGGTGGGTCACACTCAAAGGTGGTTACAGAGAGGGAACTTATTTGGGAAACCTGGTTTTATTACCCATCCTTAGAACCGGGGTTTACCCAGCCGTGGCTATGGAACTCTGGCCCAGCTACTGCAGGGACTATTCCTGGGGATGTTCCCCATGCTATTGCTCAGGGTCCCAACATCAGATCAAGTCGCTTTTTGGAACATAACATCCTTGGACCCTGAGCTCTCCATTGGTACCCCAGGATTGACGCCGCTCTCTTGAGATCACCCAATTCTATTGCTGGCCATAGAACTTTATGGAGGTGCCGGGCTGTCTGGTAGTGATGGGATTATAATCCTAATCTATTTATGTTTCTGTGTATAAATAGCTGAGTTCGTGTTTTCCACCTCAATGTTAGTTCTGTCTGATGGCTGGGATGAGCTGCTATAACAGCTTATTGTTCTTTTCAGGATAATATTAGCACAGTGTAGCTAAACTCTGGCTAACTGCAGTGCCAGCACGGCTCGTCCAGCACTCAATGGGTTAACCCTTTGTTGCCAGAAGGAAGCACGATTTGGTGGGTCTACCCAGCCGGGGTACAGGGGCATCCTGTCACACTAAAAAAACTGTAAAAAACTTTAGTTAGCTCTTGGTTAGCTGGTCCTTTTATCAGTAATAGATGACCATCTGGGACTTCTTGATGATTAGAACTCCTGTTATGAAGTAGTTACAGGAGTGTGAATGCAAACATATCTCGTGTTCAATCGTGTTCAATCTCCTTCTCTCTCAATAATCTTATCTTACTTTTATTTTAAATAATTTAATAGAGAGTTATTAAGCCATAAAAATTAGCTCTGATTTTCTACAAGGCCACGCTAGGTTTAAAATGCTAAGGATAACCTGGCATGGGTTCCATATGAAGGACAATAGTATCCTTTCTTACAGGCCAGAAATTCATGCTTGATACACAGTATGTAAACATGTTTTGGCATACATGGTGTTATAATAGTCAACTGGGGAGATGAAGAATGGACTGACAGCCCATGATTATGTACCTATCATTTTAGGAGATTACATTGGGCTACATAAAAAAATCTTAGTGACTTAATTTAGTTATGAGGTATGCTTACCTTAAACATGGAGACAGCGGGTGAAGAGACACTTTTCTGGGTCTCTGGGTCAGTACCGAAAACTCCTAGCCCACTACCCCTGTAACAATGGCATGTGTCTTGCGTTGTCAGCGGGACCCTGGGACATCAGCTGGATCTCCTACCCACATCCCACAAAGGAGGGCTCCAGGTAGCCGGACCCAGAAAGTTACCAGGTGTGCATATTAGAACACTACCTGACGGAATAACCTACTTAAAATGTATACTTCTAGTAATTCAGATAATGAGAAACGACTTGTATAATACAAAACTGTAGATTTGGTTGTAAGGCCAGGTCTCGATATAGCTTGCCAGGATCAGATGTGTCTTGGGCTGCTTTATCACAGGGCCACTCGGCTAGAATAAATACTGGCCAAGATGTACCCTAAATATATGATGGATCATATACCATACACCTCTCACACATGACTTCTCTAGCTAATGTGTTACACTAATATGAGGTATGAGTGACAGCTGCTTATAACTTATCAGGGCCCAGAAACTGGATCCCATCTGAAAGAGACCTCTGAAGCCCTGAAAGCTTATGTGACTACAGTTTTAACTATATACCCTTCAAAACAGTGGGTGGAAAAAATATTTCTGCAGCTCAAAAGCTTCTATAAGGTTATGCTAAATACATATAAAAAAGCCTTGTATGTTCTTTATCTCAAGAGCCAACTTCTAGCCCAGATAATGACTCCTTTGTTCCACATTTAGAAACTGTGAAGAGTGATAAGGAAAAGATTGTGTTTTAAGTTTAACAAAACCAATAGTATTAAATTAAAGGGGCTTCTGTGGTCTGTACTAATTCTCATAACACAGCAAACATAAAGCTAGAGCCTCCAAACTTTCGGTTCAGGGGCGCTACTTCTGCTTAATGATCGACAGCATCTATGTAACTATAATATTAAATTTTGTGAATTAAGGGTATATTTTAGGCATTTTAGCAATTTTTGGGGAATATTCTTAAATTGTATTTCCCAAATGCCCATCCCCCAATATGGAGCATACTGCTTGGTTTTAGTGCAAGATTAAAGATCTGCCAGTCGAGTTCTGTCTATTCTCATTCGACTAACCACATGTAGCAAACAGGTGAAGAAGCCCAATTATAGATACTACATAAAACAAATAACATTCCAAACAACTAATATTATGTTACAAATCTGTTACATGAATGAACCAATTAAATGCTGAGCAAAACTAGAGAGTCTGCTTAAAAACCTTAAGAGGCTGGGTGTGTATCTCCCACCATAATACAAAGATTTCAGGTTTGATGTGTGCTTTGAAACAAAAATGTTTAGAAATGTGTTAAGCTGAAGACACACAGGGGGTTGTGATAAATATTAAAACTGCTCTTATCACCATTGAAAAGAGTACAATCAACAGGACAATTATATTGATTGCTAAGTGAAAAGACTGATTTTCAATTTTTCCAATACACATAATCTCCGTTGACATTACATGCATGCGGCAGAATTTCTATATTTCCGGAAATTCTCAATTCCACAGCATACGCTGACAATATGGTGAGGATTTATTTCAAATGTACCATGGGACTGGATGAATGTCAGCCATCCAAAGATGGCTTTCAAAGAAGACGTTGGGATTGACTCTACGTCCGTGGGCATATAGGTTAGATCAGCAGTTCTCAACCTGTGGATAGCGACCCCTTTGGAGGTCGAACGACCCTTTCACAGGGGTCGCCTAAGACCATCGGAAAACACATATTTCACAATATATAATTACATAATTTTATGGTTGGGGGTTACCACAACATGAGGAACTGTATTAAAGGGTCACATTAGGATGGTTGAGAACCACTGGGTTAGATGGAACCTGAGGCTTAGTTGTTCACACTTTCAACAGATGGGGCTGTCGAGCAATCTGTTGTTGGCTTAACTATTATTTAAAGGGACAATCCAGCCATAGTGTTCACTTTAATGCATATGATAGCTGACTGTTACCTGTAAAATATATAATATTTTTGCCGGGGATGCAATTTGGCTAAACTCATCTCCTGCATACCATTTATCACATGGGGTATACAAACCACCAGCTCCAACAAGACCCTATGCATGCCTGCACAAGAAGCACTACCATTGATTTTAATAGGAGTGCTTGTGGATCAATAATCAAATTATTAAAGCAGACGAAATTGGGACAAAACTCAGATAGCAGTTTTGTCCCCTTTTTTGACGGAGGTATGGAATGCATATGTAAAAACTTACAAAGTACTTTCATACGGATTCTTGAACTCTATGGGAAATTATAATGTCCCTTTCCAAAATGGAAATAATACTTAATGTTAGCTCTTATTGGGAGAGAAATGTATCTCTATATATATATATCCCATAAAATCCCATTACTATCACTACATATTTTATATGTCAGGCAGTGTTTTTTTATATATGAACATATTGCCTATTCCACTATTTATTATTTGAAATTACTATGCATTTTTTTTGATTTTAGTAATATTCTAGAGGTAATAATATCCCAAAATGTCTGTCAGATGGCTAATCTCCCAACAAAAACCTAGATTAACTTTTTAAAAGTGGGCCTAATGGTGAAACAGGCCTCAGGCCTTATAGCTTTGCTGTGGGTGGTATAACCAATTATATTAAACTTATGTTCAACCACTTATGTTATGACTTGTTTATATTTCTGCCATAAGTTAACGTATTTTTTTATGGATACATATGGACACATTTATTTTCCATTCCACGAAAAAAAAAGTGTACTTCCTGGTCTTTGGCCTGTAAATAAATAAAGCATCCCCAAATTTAATTTTAATCTATCAGGTAGTGGACAAGCACTATACACAGATACAAAATTACATGATATTTATATAAGGTTTGATTATTATCTATGGGTGTTTATTATACCCTAAATCTTACTATTTAGCCAATTACAGGACTGAATACAGAAGGACTAACGTTTGTCTATATCATATATGTGTGCTTAATGCTAATACCACTAATAATAGTGAGCATTTTACATTTTACAGCATAACTTTCTTGGACAAAAAATGGTCATGATTTTTCTACCTTTGTATATGTTTTTTGCACATTAAGTTTAAAATCATGATGTAGCACAGCACGGCACTCTGATCTACAAATGCCCTACCTGCTTAAATCATATCTCATATATACAACATCATCCTGTTTTTTTAAATATATTTAATACATATGCACAAGCCAATTCTAGATCAAAAATCAGGATTTAAACCTTTATAGTACCTACACAACAACAGCGCAATTTATTTATCCTTCTACCTTTTCATTGAGATAGGCAATGGATTTTTTTTTAGACATCAATGAAATACATTTTGTTTTTAATTTCACATACAACATAAATGTTTTCTCATAAGATACCATCACCTTTGGTAAGCCATATTGAATTATACATCAAATATTAAGATCTTTATTTTACTTTCATGTCATTCATACTGGAAAGCATATGCCTAACTACTAAAGATGACAAAGAACAGAAAATAATTTAAAGTATTATACTGGGTATTTTCTGAATTTGCAATGTTATTCTGGTATATAGTTTGTTACTACATTTTGTTCATTTATTATAACCAGGACCTAATGAATGCAAGAGATGTGTCTGCAATAGAACCTGCAAATCATTTTTGAGATTCAGTTAGTATTAAACTAATAAGTGGAACAGTTAACACTGCGATTTAAATAATTCTAATAATTCTGTATTCTTAAGCCGAGTAATGTTATTGTATATGTAAACCATGCATGCAACTATGTGTGCAAAGTCAATGATGTCAGGTTTAGCCAGGATTAGGATATATTGGGTATAAATGTGTATGAAGACAAATATATGAGTTGGAATACTCCATTGGTATCTATTACTGATGGAAGGAATGTTTGGTTGATTTGCTTAGTTTAACACCTCCATCATAAAGATATCACACACTTTGATATATGCACATGTATATGCATATATTCAAAATAATGTTTTTTTTTAAAATACGCTGTATAACAGACGATTTTGAACTTGCTTGTGACATGAGCATCTGTTTATGACAGCAACACTTATCTTCTGGTGTAAGACTGCATGTTGACCTTACCTTAGACACAAGGAGAGGTAAGCTTTTCTCTGATCCCCCCTGTAGCCTGAAGCCCCATGGGCCCTCTCCAGACAAGGAGATTAGGATATGGTCATCAGTACCCATAGTTGCCTCTTCTGTTCGCCAGGTTGGCCTATCTGATCTCCATCACTATCCGTCTCTCCCTGTGGTGTACACAAGCTAACAGCAGGATGGCAGATCCTAGCTGCTCTAAGCTCTTCTGGGAGCTTCTCCACTTGTGTTACGACGAATCACTGACATCTACTTTTGGGAAAAGGCCAGTGGCGTTCACTTGCACATGTCATGTCAATCTCCCTGTCCTCTCTACAACATCCCTCCCTCGTTTGCCCCTCACTGACACACCAATCCTACCACACCGTGCAGTTCACTCACACTGTGATGCTTGATGGGAGCTAATTATAGCCCCCTCTCTCCGACTTGCCTTTTAGTAACAATGACTCTTGACTCCTTCTGCACCCATCTGTTCAAATTATTCCAAAAGAAATGTCTACTGCAAGAATACAATTCAGCTTAAAAATATCGTAAAGCCTAATTAGAGACATAAATGATGATACAAAAAAACATATATAAGTAAACCAGGCCACATTCTTGAACCATAGCATTTCTACAACGCTGACATGAATTGCATGAATAGATTAAAGGGTTATTGAATAAAGACAGATTCTCAACTGAAATGATCTGATCTCACTACTAATACCTACTTTTATGTATTTTTTATATTGCATACACATACTCTGATATACTGCTGTCGCAAATGTATATTTTGTGATTAATACTTGATATCAAAGAGTTTACTTTACTGGGAAATATTTTCCAGGATACTGCTGCTCTTCATCGTCTTTCAACACCCATACGTTTTGTTTTTTGTTTTTTTTCCTTCTGAACCTATAGCTGTGGAATAAAGAAAAGGTTTACTTTTATAACATAAAACCTCGGGTATTTTACACCTGTTACATTTACAGCTAAAGCATTCAACCCATCTAGTCTGCCAATTTTTGCTGATGTAAAACTCAAGTCTTAATCGGTCCTTGATCTTGCCTAAGATTCAGGATAACTTTATGCCTATCCCATACATGTTTCAACTCCCTTACTGGGTTGGCCTCTACCACTTCTGCCGGGAGACTGTTCCACTTACCTGCTTTGTTAAACTTCCTTACATTCCTTACGTCTAAACCGCTGACACTTAGAACTTAGGTTCTAACATTTCTCCTCCATTGAAATAGACTTCTGGTCTATTCTTTGCCGACACCAATGACACTAGAGACTGAGTTTAGAATTTAACCTTGCCATCATGAACGTGACAATGATTTGAAGGGGAATAACCAAAGCACATCTAAGGAGTATTTCACGATGAACAGAGGTCCCCAGCACTCAAGACTGCTGGGTGGTGCTTGGGCTTCTGGGGGAAAAAAGCAGCAACATTTGACTAAAGGTGCTTTTCCACTTTTATAAATCATTAATTATACCAAGCATGTTAACTAAACGAACCTCAATATATCTGTTGTATTATCCTTTTCACCCTTCTTATCATACATGAAGAATACATTAATGTATTTTTCTGGCTAGTTATTATGGCAACAACCAATCGGTGCCTTCTTTTGTGTCACATGACAATTAAACGTTTCTGGCAAAAATATAAGAATTCTTTTTGGAAGGGTGTGGGCATTTAACAGTAATAATGTTTCTAATGCCTGATTTAATTACAAAGGTGTTAAATTCAGCACAGTAGTTTTTTTCTTCCAAGGCAACTAATTCGTGTTAAACTTAATAATGGCTATGCAAATGCTGTGGCTTATTCAATATAGTGTCAAACTGTTTAAAAAAAAAACAAGCAATGATTTGTTTCAGGGTAATCTGCCGTACTAGGTACTTTTTGCCAAATAATGCATTATTTTAGTTAACAAATGTTCTTTTTAGTTGAGATTTAACTCAGTATCAATTATAACTTTATTATCTTCATAGACTGGAATGATTAAGTTGGTTATATTAATAAGATAATATGATGCACTGTACTTAGATTTACTTGACTTTGTGTGAAAATCTATTTTTAAAATAAAGTAATCACTAAAGATTGTCTGTACACAAATTGCTATTCTCAGTCGATCGACTGTTTTGTTATTATGCCAAGTCCTGATGCAAAGTCCTAAGGGTGTGCATCATTTGTGAGACGATCCAGCTCTTGAAGTTGGTTCCACTTTAGTGTCATGATGATCCAAAGGGGGAATGATCTAACGTTTTCAGAAGGTATTGCAGAAGTGAAGGTCTGAATATTTTAAATGCACAGAAAAAAATAAGCATGTGGATATTAGAAATTGGTTAATTTTAGGCACTTGTTTTTGCAGTTTTGAGTGAAAGCTAAACACATTGGCTTTGTTATATCTTACTATCTTGCTATATGACCCATTTTTTCAAAAGCTTTGCAACATCAGACCACTGGCAATTTTATGCTTTGAATATTCATGCAGCTAAAATTGTTAGATAAAGCGATCTCTTGGAGAAAAATGCTATTATGCTTTTCAGAATGCATCAAGATTGGCAACAAATGCTCCCCCTTATATGATACAGTGTATTATATATTTCTTTACTCCTCCCATTTTTAATTAATGCCCCCCTTTATGTCTCTATACTACTCCTCTCTCTTGTCTTGGTTTAACCCCCACCATAACATCTCCCTCGTGATTTCATCTCACCATTACATCTCCCTCGTGATTTCATCTCACCATTACATCTCCCTTGTCTCATATTCCCACTCTGTCAGATTCCTAATAATAGGGAGGATTGCACCTTCTGGGGGGGGGTGGCAGGTAAAGCCAAGTGGCCCCATCAGTCCCCTGAAAAAACATATGTAATGGCACACATATTTACATAGATTTACATGTATACAAACTTACACGCTCACGCTAAAACACACTAACGCTAACACACATGCACACGTGCTAACACACAGATACTTACACTAACAAATACTAACACAAACTCATTATTACAGTCACACACTCAAGAACACACACTCTTGTTAACAGACACTCGCTCTAACACACCTACACATACACACTAATGTTAACATACAGACACACACATTTACACATACAGTCGTGTGAAAAAGAAAGTACACCCTTTTTGAATTATATGGTTTTACATATTAGGACATAATAACAATGATCTGTTCCTTAGCAGGTCCATAAATTAGGTAAATACAACCTCAGATGAACAACGACACATTTCATATTACACAGTGTCATGATTTATTCAACAAAAATAAAGCCAAAATGGAGAAGACGTGTGGGAACTTGTAGAACCACCTTTATCAGCAATAACTTGAATAAATTGTTTTTTATATGACTTTATCAGTACTAAAGGTGTACTTTCTCACACATGCCTTCTCTATTTTGGCTTTATTTGTGTTAAATTAATCATGACACAGTATAATATGATCATCTGAGGTTGTATTTACTTATTACAGATCACACTAACGGATACACATTTACACGTACACATTCGCTCTAACATACATACACACATAAACACACACATGTCCTAGTAAAGGAGCCACATAATTCAATTGAAAAAACCATGCACAAAAAAAAAACTAAGAAACAATTATCTGTTTCTCACCTGATTGCAGACAATTGTAAAGTAGCTTTTGGTATAAACCCCCTGCAGCAATGGGCCTCATTGACATAACTTTTATCTTAAATTAAGGCCTTAACCCTCTCCCAGGTTTATTTTAGTACCTCCACCATACCACACACATGTTGAGGGAAGGGGGGCAATCCTTAGGTCCTTCTTCGGTTAGTAGGGGTCCTGGGGACATTAGCTTTGATTTAAAATTACACTTCATTCTTATTGTGTTTCTTCCTTCTGTTAATGGCAGATGCATGCATGAGGTGGACTATGAAAAATTGTTCCACCACTCATTCGCATGAATCCATCAGATGCTTGCACCAAGTTGATCTTTTGCAAGTGGAAATGCAAGTTGGCATTGGTGAATTTGTGAATTATGTCCAACTCATACTTACATTATTTACCAACTCTTATCGACTGTTTAATAGACCTCATTGGTGTATTTCAACCTGAGTGAATAGTGTAACCAATCCATTCCGCTTTCCACCTAAGCTGTGCAGCAAGAGGAGAATTAAAACCTATAATTGCATATTTAGAGCCTTAGCTGGAAAAACAACTGAATCTACCAATCTCCAACCAAGGTACATGGATGAAGGGGTGCAGGAGCATCCACCAGCAGCAACTGAGAAATTCAACCCAACCACATGCATCACATTAGCCCTACATGCTGCTCCCGGTCGCACATCAGCTGTCCAAAGTATTTTCCCTTTACAAAGTTTTAAGCTTATAAAATTCACATTTTCTTTATTTTAAATGTTATTTACTGATTATAAATTATATTCAAGATAAAAATAATTGTATTATAGATTCCCAAAACTGATATTGTAACTCTAAAGAGGATGCAGAAATGCCTTCTGGTTTGTTGTTCTTAGTTTTGGTCTCATCTCATGACACATTCACTGCCAACAGTTTTCCTACAAGATATGTATCCTGAAATAGCCATCGAAGTGAGAGGTCACTTGTAGACTTATTATCGTACCACTGTTCTGATTAGGTCCTCAGTGACCACTTTATACTGTTGGCAAGTTACACGCTGTTTACAAGTTTGTCTTTGTCTGTTCTGAGCTTTTTGGGGTTTTCTTGTGCATAAAACACTGACAACTTTCGCAAACAATAACAACAATCCACCAAGTCACATGCTGCAAAGTGTCTGGACTATGGGTATTTTGGGGTATGATCTGTATGTTTTTGTGACGGCCCGGGGTTAATAAGTGCTGTCTATAACAGCTATTATGACCATCCGGGGTTAAATAATGCCGTGTCTGATCAAGTACCGTTGAATAATGTATCACCTTTTATATATGTATGCTGTGTTATCTATGCTCCATTTCCCTTCCCATCCTACCTCATCCGTGTATCACCTGCCCACAAACTTCGGCTCTCGTAGCGCAGGCAACCCCCCCTCCCGCAGAGGCTGGAAACCGGGTCGCTACAGGTGCTAGAGAAGCGGCGGTCGGCCGGCGCAGCTATCGGACCCACGCCGGCTGTCCCGCAGTCCGTCCTGGGGGAAACTTCAAACTACTACTGCCGCCGCCGCTCCTTCAGGATCCCCCCGAGAACGACGACCAAAGTATACGGACACTGCGGGGCTCGGTGACCTAAGCGTGGCGCCAGACTGTCTGGGCAGGGCGGAAAGATGTGTCCTGATTTATGACCTTTTTATCACCTAACCTGTATATAAGCCTGTGTGTTTCCCAATAAAGTCTGTTACTTCCCTGGAACATTAGTTTTCGCTGGATCGCTAGTTGTCCTTGTCAGGACAACTACGGCACTGTACTCAGCTACGCCTCGGCGAGCTGCGGTGCTGTGAAGCTAGAGTCACAGTTCCAGCTGGTGAGCCCCGTTCCACTAGTATCGGCTAGCACTCGAATCGGTTAACCCTTTCGATCCTGGCAGGAAGCATCGCAGAACCAACGGGCGTACCGTTGGTATCAAAAAGCTAATTTGCCTTGTGGTGGCACTGCTATATTTTACTCCTACGTAACAAATGAAGGAAGTCAAGGAAGTCACTTGGTTTGGCATACCTAAATATTTCAATTAGTAATGACTTTGCTGCTATCTATTTTTCTGGGGAATTAGCCATGGCTTTCAGAAAAAAAGCCCCCCCCCCCCCCTCCAAGTCCTTCTGTTTGGAGAGGGACTATAAATTCTGTAATTATTAAGTAACACTTTCTCATAGTTTAGCAGTTATATCGAAATGTTGTGAATACCCAGCTGAAGCACATAGGTAGATATCACACGTGGACCTCAGTCAGATATGACAATGAGTTACTGAATATCACCTTCTTTTATGTTTATTTGACAGTGCGCAGAGTCTTACGCTTCCTTTCAAGGGGCGTAATGCATAAAAATTTGTATTGCAATAGTAATTGACTCAATTGTCATCAGCAGGGAGTTTCTGATAGCTTTGGCAATTAGATCACTTTTTCACTTTTGTACCAGAGCTAATTGTCTTTATACATAAATACTTAGATGATATTTTCCATTACACACCTGTTGTTGATCTGTTGAACAGAGTTGTGATTTGACATCCAGGACCATAACAGGGAAATGTCTTTCATGTATATACATTGCTGCTAGCTAGACAGATGCTGTCTTTACATGTGCCCGCACACACTAAAGAGATTTGCATGTGGCACTGTACATCATTTATCGACCTACAGCCTTAATGTGCTAGGGCTAACTGTAATCCTCAGTCTGGCCCCGATGACATCATATTACAGAAATGAATCCTCTGGTGACTTTGGGGTGTATTCACAAGAGTTTGCAGAAGAGTTTAACATTTCAGCTCCCTAATAGGTCTATGCAATTACCTGGGAATGTCCCTTAGTATGCTACCTGGGGTGCCCCCACTTCATGTGGTAGGGATAGATGGTCATGTAAGTGGGTTAGATCTGCATGAAATTGAGATAGCTATGCACCTACAGTGTTCCCAGGTATGACTATGCATTATAAAGTTAAATCAATGAGTCTTATTGAAATTCATCTGACCATTTGTACATTTATACTGATGGCCCTTCAAACTGCATTGTGGAGTTTATGGAATATACTCATTGTTTAGTGAATAAGTCATATCATGTATTGGACCTACACAGGCTGCAAATGTGCAGAGCAGGCATTGTGCATGAACAGGCACCAGCTCTCCACTGTTGGGACACTGGACAATGGTCCAAGATAACTAGCGGGATAGTTGGCAAGCATGTAATATGTGTGAACTTTGAAAGATTCTCTAAAAGTTTAGTATACATATAGAATTTTAAATGCCAAATTAGTTAGATTTTTTAAGTTATTGTATTACACATAGATATTGTATATTCATTGGGTTGCAATGTAACTGGTGTTGAGTTGAAAATATCAGTATTGATACCCAACTATTGATCCTTTCTGCTGCCAACAAACGCCTTAAATACTTAAATACCTGGTTATCCAAACTTCCTCTTTGATTGCCTGTTTTCTTGTGCAGAGTGCTTGGATATGAAATCGCTTTGCCTTAGTTCAAGCGTAAATTATTTATGGAGCAGTGGAGGGCTGGCAGCTGGACAGGTAAAGTCAAGTAGCGCCATTAGCCCCTTGCCTTCTGGTAACTAACATACGCGCTTGCACACATTTACACACATTTACCCATACTTACACACTCATGCTAACACACACACTCCTTTTCATTAGTTGGCCGATTATTTTTTCGATTAATCAATTAATCGGATTAAAAAAAACAATATGCAAATCTTTCATTTATTTAAAACCATTTAGTGAACAAACTGGGTGTTAAAAACAAACAGAATAAAAAACTTAAAATTAACATTTGTCTCTATCACATCGCACCGACGTCCACTGGCTGCCAGAGAGGATCATCCAGGTCGCCTGCAGCGCTGCAGAGGATACTTCTCTCTGGCACCTAGCGAACGGGGGATCTGGATCTTAGTGTTATAGTCTGACCTCTATTTGAGGTCGGATTATAAAACAAGGGGTATTTTTCAGAGCATTTGCTCTGAAGATATCCTCTTCTTATATTCAATAAAATCGATTCGTTGTTGCAGCCCTACTACAATGCTCATTCATGCTTACCTGGGAAGCTGTATTTGCTCTGTTTAAACAATTTGCAACTTTCTCAAGGGGCTCACTTGTTCAGGTACTCCTGCACCAATCTGGCCTCTGACATTCTACCTTGTCCCCGAACCTGAATGTGTACCTATGCCTGTACCTGTTCCCATTTCCATTTTGTGCTCCAAGCCTAACCACCATACCTTGATCCTAAGACCCCGGCTTATTCTTTTGGTACCAACCTCGGACTCATCCTTGACTACAATTTTGCTTTGAAATTGTCTCCTGGCTTTGACTTCGGCTTGCCTCCTGACCTTTTCTCCAGGTTAGTCCATCTACAACTACTACCATCTGCCAGCACCCAGATGAGGATTAGCTCTAGCTTCCTGCCATCTGCCTGATACCTGCTTGATGTGTCCTAGCCGGTGTGCTACCAGTCGCGTTCCCTACCACTCCAGTGACTTGTTAGTGAGCATGGACTACCTGTGTAAGATTCCAACTTTCTCAGGACAAGGAAGGGAGTAATACAAATAAAGACATCCCTGATAGGTTGGTAAATTCCCTCCTATAGGTGGTAACCCTGAAAGTATATACTAATTCATCTTGGCAGGAAGAAACCAATTAAAAGCACAAACATTTATTAATTCCAATTAGAATAAATACATTTGCTTAAATAACCTGCCTTTTGGGGAACATAATTCTAAATAGAGACAAGAAACACCCATGTAACAAATAGCTGTATCCACAATTGGTCACAATAACAGTACTGGTACAACATAGGGTACATGAAAGTGTTTCTGCATCTCTCTTTCTCTGAGGATCTGTCTTCATTATTCTGGCCTCTAGAAGCACTTCTGCAAAAGGATGGAGCCACTGGGAAAAACCTTCCCCGTTTCTCCACACACAGTCACTCTAACATATACACGTACATACACACATCCTCCCCTACTTACCTTTCTGGCTGCCTGCACGCAGTGTGCAAGCATCCCTGCTTTTACCGTAAGCAGCCTTACTTTTTACTACGATACATGACCCTGCTGCATTCCCACATCTGCAAGTGGCTTGATTCAAGCCGATCCGGCTCTTTGTAAAGAATGTTGGTTCCTATCGCCCCCCGACGAAGCCAGTATCTCAGCGAAACACGCATTAGGTCCGGATGGATAGGGATTTGGGTCCTAAGCAGGGACTGTCCCCCTAAACAGGGACATTTGGGAGGTATGGTAAAAGAGTGTTTTGCCATACACCATTTATGTGCCCCTTCTGGTATTTTCAGATGGATAGGGATTTGTTTAGGGATCCTGTTGTACATTTCTGTAGTACTTAATTGCAGACCCTTATGGTAGGGAAACATTCATTAATATACTAGTCTACTGTGTTATGAATTATTATTATCTTTTATTTACATAGCGCCAACAGTTTACGCAGCACTTAATACAATACATATATTCAAGGGGTATGACAAGACGAGTATTGACAGACTAAGACAAACTGATACATTAGGTGGAGAGAGCCCGGCTCACAAGCTTACAAAATTTATGAATAAAGATTACCCAGTGAGGTTGAACGGTTAGTCCTCTACACCAAGATACAGTATTAATGTTTCTGGGTAACTCCTTCACCTTTTCTTCGCACGACTAAAGAGTCCCATATTTTTATTGCTGATATTTAATAAAAGTTACGTTTATTCACAGATTAACATAAAAGTTCCTTTGTGCTTTACCATTTTCATTCTTTTTTTTATAAGAAAGCCCCTGCTATGGAGGACTGCATAGACCTGGTTCTATTCCAAAGGAGTTTATCGTGTACGTTATTTACACAATATCATTCATACACACGGGTTCTGTTTGAATACACATTAGTATAACTTTTAGGCGCAGGGCACTGGGATACACTCACACCATCCAAACATTTTGAGATGATAAAAAAAGGGGGGCATTAAGCAAGGAAAGAGGGACACTTGGCAAGTATGCTTAAATGTAATAATGGAGTCTTGAGATGATACCCAGAAACAAGATATGTTAAATTGCATGAGGGCATGTGGGGGAGAAAGAATGACAGGGTGATTTGGATCCCACACAGGGAATGACCCTCCCCCAAACATGGACATTTGGGGGATGTTTTGCCACTGCCCACACTAAATATGAAACATTTGCTCGTGCAACGCCTATTGCGCATGGGTGAAAAAATCCCAGTACCCCGGATGTTGCGCTTCCGCAGCGTTTCTCTGTGAGGCCGTTTTCCTTTTCTGGGAGGAGTGTAGACGTGGCAAACTCTGAGAAGCTGGGCTTCTCCAGTGGTTGAGAGCTGGGTCGTCATTTCCGGTCGGAACTAGAGACAGACGCTTTCGGAAAGCGGACGGGGAAGTGAGGGAGTGTAAGCCTAGCCGGAACGGAAGGTAGTTCAGTGCATATTCAAGGCCCTGTGACTAGAGCGAGAGACCGGGCCGCGTCTGCTTGGACTGAGCTGCCATTAAGAGTGTTCGTCTGCCCCATTGATCGTATAGTACTATACAGCAGGTAGGCCTGCAGAATATTAGTAGGGTGAGACCGGCCATGTCTTCGCACAGGCCGACCTATTAGAACGCAGTGGCCGACGGCTTACTACGTTAAATGACCATCTCCCTGATGGGTATACGGAACATGTAATAGATCCATTTGCTTCTAGACGTCATCATATCACTTGTATGTTGAGCCCCTTTTCTTCTGATCTGACTTTAGAACTTTGACAACCCACTTAGTGCTCCCTATCTATTATAAGGAAGCCAGACATTTAACAGCAGCTTTCAGTTTGCTGCTCTGGTTAGAGTAGTCCATAATAATAATAATAATAATGCTTTTATAGCTGGGTTTTTACATTTTCTATTATCTTTTATATAACGCCTATAATTTACCTGGTGCTTCTTACTCCACCTCTATTCAAATTGTATTTTTATTTTGTATTTATACAGCGCCAACAATTTGTTCAAATATATGTGTTCAAAGGATATGTCATAGCTAGATTTGAAGGTAAATAGGGCGCTTACAATCAATGTTGTTCCTGTGGTTTGCTTGTGTTTATATAGAGTTACCTAGTTTGGGCTGATGCTCTGCAGCTTATATTTTTATTTGAATGGAAAAGGTATATTTTTAATCAAATTATACAATTTATTGATTGGTTGTCCTGTTTTTTTTATTTTTATAGATAGATTTAATATTTTGTAATTTTGTATAGCAGAGTCCCTCATTACAGATCTTTAATATAGGTAGCAACTATGACCATGATCTCTTTTTAAAAGATATCCAAGTAATTTAACTTATGCGACCTGTCACTTGAAGGAGTTAGAGTTTCTAGATCTCCGTACTTAAGTATTTAAGATGCTCTGGGTCTTTTGACCTGTTTAAGATTGAATTGTGGGTATTATAGTACACATATGTTTACAGTGGCTTGATAAGCTGTCAAACTTCTAAACAATAGTGTGTTAGGAATTGATCATCGTTGTCTTCTTTAGAAACCAGTAGTAACTGGTGCCTTACATTAGGGAATTCATTTGATTGTAGTATTTTGTTAGTCTTTCTTGAACTAATTACTTAGTCGTATGTTCCCTTACGTATATGACAGTAAATGGTAGAATTATTGTTAATTCCTGTTTTTATTTTGCACATGGTCAGTCACATTTCTCTTTTCATGCCTGTGTTAATTACTCGGTACGAATAGACATAACATAGAGAAGGGCTTCATTGTGACGTTCATTTAGGAAATTATGATTCGATGGTTATGCTGGTATTTGCTGAAATAGCCATGAAAATGACAGTCTTTGTTGTATGTAACCCACATTGCAACTGTTGTGATGTTAAGTGGGTGAAACATTGTAAATGTACTATTTAACACTATTGTCCCTTTTTCCACTCAACAGGTAAGACCAGTCTGGGGATGAACACAAGATGAATGTGAACCAGCCACCGCATTTAGCTACTCCTTACATGCAGCCTCAGCCTGGGGGTTACCAACAGCCTCCCTATGGGGACCAAACAGTGCCTGGAGGACCTCAGTATCCTGGATATAACGGGCCAATGCAAGGCTATCCACAGCATCCCCCTTCACAAGGTACTAGTCTTACCTCATTGACCCGTAGCAATGTGGAAAACACCCCCAGTATCTGCTTTTGTGGCATTCATGTTTCATGCTTTAAATAATAGTGGAAGGTTGAATCTTAAAGGCACACTAAAGTCATCATGTGCGGTTTAATACACATGGTAGCTTTGTGGTCGCTTTACAATTTTGTGATGTCCCTTCTGCAGAATCCACCCCCATATGCAATTGCCCCTTTACTCTGCCCAGCTAAATGATGTGAAGGAGATGTGTTCGTGCTCAGGGAATGCTGCGGCTAAGACTCTATATTCGTGTTGAATGCGTATCGGGGTCCGGTTTGCATGTACCATATTACGTTACATTGCAGTTTATTTAGCTGGTTCTGCTGAAACCAGGAAGCATACTTTAGAATGCTACCTGCAGGTGATCAGTATAACTATAATGCTAGTCAGTGAATAGCAGCAGCCGATCACATGCATGCTTACATGACTTTGTTTTTCTAGTATACATACAGTGTGAGCTCAGCTTTCATTGACTAGAATAAGGAGTGATACTGAGCATGCACAGGAAGCATACAAAAGCATGCTTCCTGGTTTCTGTAGAGGCATCCAGAGAATGCTGTAATGACAGAATAATTTATTTTCCAATTTGCATGCAGTAACTGTTTTCTAGCTTACTGTCTTAATGTCATCGTGCTTCCCTGTTTAGTTTGAATGAAGTATATATATCATAAGCACTTGATAATAACACATTAAAACATATCATTCCAAACAGTTACGAAAAGATTGCTGAACCCCAAACTTTGTCTAGGGTCTTCATTTTATTTTAAACAGTTCCTTTCCACTTCATCTTTATTTAGCCTTTCTCTAATGTCTTTCTTTCCAGGATTTCCTTCTAGCTCAGGATTCTCTTTAAAAGGGTCTCCTGATTCTTTCACTTCTGGCACTTCTTCCCCTGTATCCTCTGACTACATAGGTAAATGTAGATGCAGCAGCACATTATCTCATCTATACCGTGGTTATTAAACATATTGTTTGAGATTGAGGCATTGTTGGTCTTGGTTAATGAACATGTTAATCATCTAATTCCAAAGAGATTGTTTTATTTAGTCTATCACAACATCTGCAGCTCCCCTTGCTTATTGCTTATCGCAGTCCTTTGTGTATCTTGTACTCTCAGGTCCCATGAGGTCTCAACCCACATCGGGGCCACCAACAACAGCAGGATCAGCTGTTCCTCGAGACCAGCTTCTGTATAATCAGTATGGCCAAGGAGATGTGCAGAATGGGCCAGCATCATTGGGCAATCAGATGCAAAGGTATTTCTTGTTCTTCCTACTGAAAACATTGCTTGTGCTCATACACCATAATACATTGCATATGAAAATGGTACTGTCTCTATGACAAAAAAATAAAGCTGTCCTGTAAATATTGACATTTTTTAACTATGTAATCCTTTTCTCCAAATACCCTCTCCTCTTTTAAATTGACAAAAGTGAAAAACAGTACTATAACTTCACTAAACTCTTCCACTAAACCATCCTCACCCAAGTAATTCACATTCTTCCCAACCTTCCCAAGATAGTTAGCTTGCAAGAACAGCCCTTTTCTTCTGTACCAGTATGTCTTGATGTGCTTTCATGTTGTTAATTTTGTATATTGTCAACTTTATTTGGTTGTTAAAATGTTTTACAGACCCCCCTTGAACAACCAGTCCTACATGCAGCCGGGGACTCTTCCACAAGCAACTAGTTACCAGCAATATCTACCACCCTCAAGCAGTGCACAGCAAATAACCAATCAGATGATGGGAATGCACATTGGCGGCACTGCAACATCTGCTCCACCACCTACAGGGCTCCCTTATGGTAAGCGAATATTTGTATTCATGATTGTACCTGGAAATGTCCGGGGAGATCCGTCTTGCCTGAACCTGACCTTCCACTTGCTATATATTTGTTGTGACTGTGCCAAGCCTGGCTGCACTAGGCAAACCAAGTCTATTTTGAGGTACGGCTAAAGCATTTGGTAAGTGAGTTGGTCTAAATGCCATAACGCCACCAACGAAAGAGTTATAGAGTTACTACACTGGTATGCCAGCATGTTATTGTTACCATCAGAAATGGCGTTGCTATTTTATCAGTTTTGTGAGGTTTTCATTTATTGTAGGGTATGATGTACAGGCTTTGCTTATAATTTCAGGTGGTTTCTGAAATTTGGTGTATGTCACTTCCCACAGGTGCTCAAAACTCTCTTCCACCATCATCTGGAAGTTTTCCTGCCAGCGGATCAAATGTTTATACTCCATACCCAAATCAACAAAGTCCTTCTCCTATGAATTTGGCACAAGGGATGCCTCCTACAAGTCAACCACAAGTTTTGCCACCCCAGACACAACGTTTTGGCGGCCCCCCACCTCCACAGCGTCTTCCTTCTCCACAAGCTCCAGGCTTTGGCCCTCCTCAGTCATCGGCAGCTCCTCCTTCAAGTTACCCCTCTCAGTTGCCTGGTGGACCTCCACCTACATCAGTGCAAGGTCCCCAGCTGCCAGGACAACATCTGCCAGCATCTTCATTAACGCAAACCAACCATGTTCCACCTTCTCAGTCGCAGACAACTATGCCTGGAGTCTCTCAGGGGCCACCTCCTATGCCCCCTGGTCAAGGTGGATTTCCTCTTCAACAGAATGGTATGTCCAAGCAGTGTATATAAACTGCATGTATTATATGGCCATTTGCAGGTATGTTTATATTAGGGAGATTTTCATTAGAGTTCTTATGACCGCCTCCTCCCGTGATTACTGCCCTGTGATGGTACTTGGAGCAAAGTTCTTTGCAACCAGATAATTTTAGGGTTGGGCAGCCATTAGTGATCATGCTAAGATTTTGAAGTTATATGTAGTGTTAGAGTCACTGAGTAACACATCTGCTGCATCCCATGAAACCCTTTTTTCCCTAAATATCCTTCCTTAAAGATTATATTTGTTCTGTACGATGTATTGAAAAATAATCTACTGTAGATGCTTCTGAAGATGAAAAAGATTTACATGCTGTCGCGTGATATTTTCTAGGTTCCTTTGGGCAAGTGAGGGGCCCACAGCCTGGTTATCCTGGGAATTATCCTCGAGCCCCTAATTATGGAACGCAGCCTGGTCCTCAGGGCCCTCCAGCTCCACCACCCCCGGCACAGAAGAGACTGGATCCAGATTCCATTCCCAGTCCTGTAAGTGTATCGATACTTAACTTATGTGAAAATGTGGTCGTGTCTTGGTAATAAATGCTCAGAATCGCTCCCAAGATACGCACCGTTCCAAAACCTTTGCCATATGCACAGAGGCTATACAAAGTAGACAAGAAGTTTTTAGTTCTCGTTGTGCAGGGGCTGATTAATGTGGGGGTTCTTAACTTCTCGCTGTTTGCACTATTTTGGCAGTTGTGACGGGGGACGCAAGAGAGAGGCCTCCTCTCTCTTAAATTTTTTCCAAATGTGGACTGTTCTCTTGAGTGATGCCACAAGGCTATTAGAATCTTACTTTGAGATGATTGCACGCCACCGCAAATTATTTTATTTCTATAATGCCATGCTGCCGTTGACTTGTAATGCCACTGGTCATTGATTGATAACAAAAAAAAATAGATTTGAGACGATTTCTTCACAGTCTGGATGCATATAAGTCCCTTCTCCCTTACACATGTTGTTGGTGCAAGTAGTTGATGTGAAAGCCAAAACATATTCACCATCACACGCTACAGGACATCATTGCAGTTCACGTGTTAGAAGTGGGGTTCTGGCAAGCGCTCAGAAGCATTTGTATGTTTTATGGGTGGGTTTGATGGGATTGGAGTTGTGAGCGCCATGTGAAGTTTAAGAAGGTCTGACTTTTCACTGTAACTTTATAACATTGCATAAATTGAATTTTCCAAATAAAAATTACGACACCATTTTCATGCGCAGTATTGGAGGGATTTTAAACAACTGCATGTTATGTCAGTTGATTATTATTTATACCCCTATAAGCCTTACTAACAATAACAGAATGCATCTCATGCAAGTTAAATAGCTCAGGAGCTGAAAACCGAGCTAATGAAAGAGAGAATTCTGATGAATCGCTCTGCATTTGCATGCAAAAAAGCAGAGATGTAAAGTTACACAGCGTTCATATGCATCCATTTCTTGGTGTCCCATGTAATAATAAAAGTTTGGGTTACTGCTTCGTATTCTGCATTGTTTTTCATGCTTGTTCGTGAATGTAGTTTTGTCTTGCTGCAAACAAACACGAACAAAAAGCTTTTGCAGTTGTGTAAGGTTTGTGTAGCATCATTTCCTCCTCTATGAAAGATTTATATCTCCCAGCGCTGCCTCGTATCTGTTTACATATTTGTGTCCTGTATAACACGGTTTGTGAATGAATGTCTTCTATATGGGCCTAAGCCGTTAACAAGCAGTAAAGATGGCCAAAGAGATACCAGTCAGCCACTGATTGTGGGGGGGTATGCTTGTGTGGGAAAATAACAATGTTGCCTGTTTTTGCTTAAATTTTTCTTTAATCCTGTTTCTCTTTGCTATTTTGTGGCATCGTTTGCTCTTCTTTTTTTTTTCTTTTTTTCTTTATTTATTTAATATATTAAAGCAACTTAACGAACTGCAACCCCAGCAGAAAACAAGGCACAGAATAGACCCAGATGCAATTCCTAGTCCAGTAAGTGCCGCGCGTCTGTCTTTCCCTTGTCTTAATGAGTGGTAGTGAACCCTTGTGATGCTGCACTATGCATGCTGACTCGCCTTACTAATGCATGTAGTCTGCCTACCCCACTAACATCTCCATACCACCAACCTCACCTGTCAGTACTGTCCGGGTCATGCTTTGTTTACACAGCGGCAATAGAAAGCAAGAACCAGACAATGTGTAGAAGCTTAACAGTAGCTGAAACTTTTAATTTATGTATCTATATATACTTCCAGCTCACATCTAATTTTCACTGGCTGCTGGTCACCACCTACAATGCCACCCTGCGCTGTGTGGGTTGTATAAACTCAGAAGGAAATCAATTTGTTGTACTAACCTGATAATGCGGAGAAGAACTTTATAGGTAGTGGTCAGCAACCCTACCAACAAAGTGTTCATGAGCTTATTCTGCGTAATAAGGTTATGGTGAAATCTGCTGGATGTTACCAAAGGGAAATAATTCCCATCTTGTTATATAGTTCAAGGATCCACCCAATACATTAGAACATAGTTTTGTTTTTTTTGTTTGAAGAAATGCCCCAAGTCTTAACTAATCATATCTACTTTTTATGTGCTGTTGTCTGCCACTTACAAAGTTCTTCCCTGCCTTTTGAGAGTGTATAAACTTGATTGAGTAGGCTAGCAATACAAGCGATTGTCTTTATCCTCTGAAAGTTGTGTATGTCCTGGAAAAGTACCATATTGATTGTAGGCTGCAGGTTTTTCCCCCTAGTTTAAATGTCCCAAGACTCCTGGAAATTCTGGGTTTTTTTTTGTGTCCCTGATGCACGCAAGAATACCCCTGAAGCTTTCTCACTTCTCCCTACCTTCTCTGCCCTCCGCTTCCGTGTCCCCACCTACTTGCCTCTTCTTGTTCTTCTATCTTCGTCCGCTTTTACCGTGTATCAGCTCCGTTGACCAGGACTCCCAGGCTGCTTCTGCAAAAGGGCGGAGCCACCACACAAACCCTCTCCCTGATTGGAGGCACCAAGGGGAAAGACTCGTAGCCATTCCTCCAATCGCAGGGGCTCCACCCTTTTGTGGAAGCGCTCTAAGAGACCATGATATTGCCGATGGGTTTGTGGAAAAAGTGTTTTTGTACTTCCACAAAAGAGTGGAGCCACGGCGTTTGGAGGCTGTCCCCGTGGTGCCTCCAATCAGGGAGAGGGTTTGTGTGGTGGCTCCGCCCTTTTGCAGAAGCACTCGGAAGGAGTGGTTAATGGAGCTGATACAGGGCAGAAGCGGATGAAGAAAGAAGACAGAAGAAGCAGAGCTGTGGAAAAGAGACATTGTGAGCGTGTGCACATGAGTGAAAATACTGTGTACGCCTTTACTAAGCTGTATTTTTTTTTAAAATGACATTTTTGTAACAAACTGTAAGGGTATGGCCTAAAATTGGGACAATACGGTATGTAGAGTCCTTTTTTTCTTTGACTCATTCCCGATGTTTGTCTCTTTTAGTGTCATGACTTCACTTGCTATGCAGACTCTTCATCTCTTGTGTAAAGCCATATTAGCAAACGCTTGTACTTCTGCATATGGAGACGTTATGTTTCTCCTTCATTGATGTTTGTTTTAAATATCGGTATAAATAAAACTAAAGAGGGTGCTGATGTTTTCCAGCTCTTGGTTTGATAGACCCATGGATGTTAAAGGTGTTTATGCCGGAGATCTTAGAAAACGTGTCATACGGTAATAAGAGTTATAACTCACAGGTCGGATATTTTCTTGGCTGGGGGGGGGTTCTCTTTGGAGAATCAACTTTTGCTGATGCTTCTGCTTTGATAACAATAACCAAAGTATTTGTATAGAGTTAGACAATATTTCACTACAAAGTATATAGGAAAAGCTTTCAGTATATCCTAGAGCGCATTGACAAAGTATTTTAGGCCACAGCAATTATTTTAAAATAAGTTGCTTTGAACAATTGATGTCCCCCCGGACTTTCATGTGCTCTGCGGTGAAGTGCTGTCTGTTTATAAGCCTTTGTCAGATCTTGCAGTTTCCTATGCTGTGTCCTTGGATGCCGACCAAGGCCTGTTTTCAGGGTCTGCTTGGATCGGTGTACGTGGATTGATCTGTACCCTAATTAAATCGCTGTATGTGCTTACTTAAACTTCATTCTTTCATGTGATGCACGGATGTAGGGGATTTCTGGTTTAAAGAAGGTAGACTATGGTAACATTATCTCTGGATAAAGAGCCACAGCTCAGCACATTCCCGCAGTTGCTTGTTCTCTATAGATGTACAGATGCTTCACTATAGGCTAGGTAGAGGATTGGCGTGTTACTTTACCAAGGTGGCTTTAAAGGGGAAATTGCATTGTAAGGAATCTGTGACGGGAGCCAAGTGTGATCAGCAAGCGATAAGTGTGATCAGCCCCGTGCAAGGCCGGAAACACCACGCAGAGCACGGTGAGGCTGGTGGGATAGTTATTTTCTCCATGAACCTTGATAAAATGTTTCTCTATAGTCCTGAGCAAGCCATATAAACCCACTACATAATACTGGTGTTTTAAGACATTTTTTATCTTGTACCAATGTGCTCTCCAGTGAAGGACCAAAGGGTTTTATTCACTAAAGGGAGAGCTGTTTCAGCTCCGTGACTTCGCTGTATATTAGGAAGTTTTTGCTGTAGGAAGAGCTTGGCTGGCCCTGTATAATGTATAGTTAAATCAGTGAGGGTCCTGCATTATACAGGACTTTCTCTTTAGTGTCTGATTGTTTCAAATGTTCGTTTCGGGTTGGCAAAAATGAACACTTATATTGTTTTTTGTTGTTTTTTTATGAGAAGGCATTTCATTTAGAATAAACGAAGGAATATTAGATTGTGTAACCCGTACTGATGTCATCTCATGTGTAGCCCTATGTGTGTCTGCGTGTGTACACCTGCATGCCGTCTAGGATGCGTTTTATTTTGGACTTTTTTTTTTCTACGAATGTGTCTTTTGCTACAATCGCAATATTAAGTAACCATACATTAACTTCCCAGATCCAAGTCATAGAAGATGATCGAAACAACCGGAGCTCTGAGCCCTTCGTCACGGCCCTGAGGGGGCAGGTTCCACCGCTTGTAACCACTAACTTTATAGTCAAGGATCAAGGTGCGTTGGAACAGATGCTGTTTACTATTTAACTAATAAATGACCTTGCTGTTAATTTGATTTTGTAAATGGTTCTGATGTGTAGTTATTAACAAAAAAAACATATTTTTAGATACATATTATAACACGACAAATGCAGTCAACAACTCCATGTTTGTGTAGAAGATGCCTTTTATTCTTCATATAGTTGGTTACCTTACATTTTAGTTATAGGGCTCTTACAGATGCCAAAGCACTATTACAGTAGGGGAGAGTAATAAATTAACAAGAATAAAAGTGACCGTGTAAAAGATTGACAATAATAAGATATTCCGACATATCGACAGAAGGATAAGAAGGTACGGCTGATGTCCCATTCTTATTGGCAGTGTGTTTGCGCGATATCATCCAGTTGCTGTGTGTGTGTGTATGTATATGTAAATGTATATATATATATATTATACACACACCCACAGGGACCTTTTATGACATAGCATTCTAAATACTTAGACATTAGTATGTAGTTGGTACCCTCTTTGGAGCTGTAACAGCTTCTACTCTTCTGGGAAGGCTTTCCACAAGATTTTGGAATAAGTTTTGGACAATTTTATACTTGGTTTGGGGAAGACCCTTTTCCATTCCAGCAAGACTCTGCCCAGTGCACAAAGCAAGGCCCATAAATACGTGGTTGGATGAGTTTGGTGTGAAAAAACTCGACTGGCCCACGCAGAGCCCTGACCTCAACCAAACTTTTGGGATGAACGAAGATTGCGAGCCAGGCCTTTTCATCCAACATCAGTGCCTGACCTCACAAATATGCTGTACTGGGTGAACGGGCAAAATTCCCTCAGAACCACTCCAAAATCTTGTGGAAAGCTTTCCCAGAAGAGTGCAAAATGTTATAGCTGCAAAGGGGGGGGGCAACTACTTATTAATGTATTTATAATGTGATGTCATCCAGGTCAGGTGTGCCAATACTTTTGTGTGTGTGTGTGTATATATATATATAGCGCAAAAATAATAATGTATGTGTAATACTGACACGGCTAACACCAAGCCTATACACCAGAATACTTGCGGTAGTGAGCTAAATTCATGAAACTAATAATTAGTTATGCTATAATATGGGTGTAGCGTGAGATTATTGTTACTCTGAGATTCTTGGGTGGGCATCTCCCATCTTTGAAAAAAATGTACAGAAATATTAACGCATCTTGCCCTGCTTTTTCTTCTAATTTCCCAGGTAATGCGAGTCCCCGCTACATAAGATGCACCTCTTATAATTTCCCTGCCAGTTCAGACATGGCCAAGCAATCGCAGGTTCCGCTGGCAGCTGTTATTAAGCCTTTGGCAACCTTACCCCCAGAAGAGGTAAGTATTTAATCAAGTGGTTCTTTGTGTTAAGAGCCTGTTCTGTGTACCTGCCTCTTATTACATGAGCGTGACAAATTGGAATGGTGCTTACTGCACGGATACCACTAATATGATTGGAAACATTTTATCTAGTCTGTTTTCAAGCCTCCGAAAGGGAAATATTTAGATTCGGGGATACCTGGCCATTTGGAGTCGTGTCCCCATAGTCAACCTTTTCGTAATCTGTTCTCTATTGGATGTGAGGATATATTCAATCCGTGCCTCATATAATCATCTTCCCTTTTGCAGCTTAATATAATTCTGTCTTTATCTTTAGTATATCTGTCCTACTTTTCCTTTGCAAAGCGGTGTCAAACTTCTCCCATTGTACATATTTGTCAAAAGTGCACTGCAAAGGATTTTTCCCTTGATCTAAAATTGGAGACACATGTTCAATGATGATATTGCAACAAGCCCCCTCTAAATAAATGTATTCCGTGGAGGGGGGGGTTTACATGTGTATTATCAGAGTATACCTCTTGCTATTTTTTTTTTCTCCTAACAATGGGGCTTTAATTAGCTAAGCCTATGAGAATAGGTCCAGCTGTTTAGAAACGTGATACTAAAGAGAGCAGGCGGTATCCGAATCCCCAGCTGCTCGCTGTACATTTGCCAGCCGGATTCCAGGAAAATCCTGTAGCCCTGCATAGCAATTCCATGTATTCTGTGTTGCAAATTCAGGCTAGCCATAGGGGATTTCCTCTTTAACCAGTGCCACTTATCGAAATCGCGTACTACGCAGAAGCATGTCCGTTTTTACCGTGTCCTTGCCTGGTTGATCTATTTTGCAGGCGTTTGTCTGATTGTTGAAAGAGATAGATGCGCTACCTTCCCCAGGCTGCGCAAACAATTCATTGCTATATTGCAGCGAGTTGGGGTTGAGCTCTTATTTCCCCTGTGGTCCTGATAGCCGATTTCCACCTTAGGGAAACCCAGTATTTTACTTATAGAGCCCCAGCTGATTCTGTAGCTATAATTTGTGGATCAATGATAGGTGCTGGTATGCATATATTGTGTATATATATATATATATATATATATATATATATATATATATATATATATATATATATATATATATATATATATATATAATATTTATTGTGTTGTCTGCCTCTATAGAAAATATAAAAATAACACTGTATTGATATGAAGTTTTCTGACCATGCCCCTCAATGGGTGATGTTCTTCCACAAGATGCTCATCCTGCCTGTGGGCATAGTAGTTATATTATAAGATGGCTGTACCCTGGAAAAAAGAATTAAGAATTTTGCTTGATAAATATTTGCCTATAGTATTCTATAGATTTCTCTTCTTCTTGGGTTCCCATCTTTTGTCATTTTCTATTAGGAGCGGTATAAGACGTTAAATAATGTAGTGCTCCGGTTACTAAGTTTGTCGTTTTCTTGCAGGCCCCTCCCTGCGTTGTTGATCACGGAGAGTCCGGTCCTGTTCGCTGCAACCGATGCAAGGCCTACATGTGCCCTTACATGCAGTTTATCGAGGGCGGCCGAAGGTTCCAGTGTTGTTTCTGTAGCTGCGTCACGGAAGGTGAGCACGCCAAACGTTTGTACTTTGAGAAAGAATAGTTGTGTTCTGGCATAGCTGTCTTACTGGACTGTTATCTCTCTAGAGGAAAGGGGAAGGGAAAAGTCAGAACAGGAAATAAAACTATTTCATTTTGGACAAGGCAGTGCTTGGAAGATTCATTCAAAATGTACTACTCTAAACTATTGTTGGCCTGAATACAGTGCTGTTAAAATTGCTCGTTTAAAGCTCAGTTTTGATATAGGAAGAACTTGAAAGGTTTCATCTCATAGACTTGACTGAGTAACTCAAGCAGTTTCTTTATTCGAGAAACTGTTCCTGTCATGGATAATTAATTTGGGGAGGATCATCTCGCCTCGTTTGCTCTGCGTTGTGCATCCCTTCTTACAGGTGTATCGGCCCTTCATAACGCACAATGTGGTCTGTGAAATGAAACCTATTTACTGTTAAGTGAATAAACCCTGTTTATATAATTGATCTGTAGCTAAACGAACCGGAAGTAGAGAAGCTCACGTTCCTCTTTGTATTTTTCATTAACATGCTATACGTTTTAAAAAATATTTAGCATTTAATATTCCTTTAAGGAATAAACATTACGACAGGAGGTGAGATAATCCCATTTACATTTAGCAGACAATATGAATCCGTTATTCATTGTATTATATAGACTAGAATCTAGAGGCTGGTTTCAAAACTTCCTATGCAAGATATACATCATTTGAGAAATAAAAAGTAGAAAATTATTTTCGTTACTGCTGTTGGTTTGGCGAAGTGATGCTTTCAGTTTGCTGTTAATGTCATATACCCCAATGACTTTTTCTTATTTTATTCAGTCCCTCCACATTACTTCCAGCACTTGGATCACACAGGGAAGAGAGTAGATTGCTATGACAGACCAGAGTTATCTATGGGATCATACGAGTTCACAGCAACAGTCGACTACTGTAAGGTAAGAAATGCAGAGAACGATGCTGAAATGTTAATACCGGTTGGTGTACCTTCTGTGTTTGCTAGTTTAGCTTTGGAATGAAATCTTTAGCAGTGTGCTGATTTGTCTTTGTTTCAATGGCAGAATAACAAGATTCCAAATCCCCCGGCTTTCATTTTCATGATTGACGTTTCATACAATGCTGTGAAGAGTGGATTGGTAGCCCTGATCTGCGAGGAGCTGAAGCAGCTTATAGATTACCTGCCCAGGTAAGGGAGAACAGATATAACATTTGCCTCAGTCATCCCCTTCTTGCTCGCTATATCATTGGCTGCTGCCGGTAGAGCCCTTGGCAACATTCATTTTTATTTTTGCTCAAAACTGAAGTGATGATGCCAAGGGAGTTTTAACCAAGCAGTTTAAACTGTGTGTACGGAATGCTTTAAATAAGTTTTAGTTAAAGCGTACATTTGTGATCATTATAAATATAAAACCTAATTGGGTCATTGGACCAGAGGAATCTCATGCCATTGACGTTTTACCCTTCACTGTTTTTCCAGGGAAGGCAATATGGAAGAGTCCGTTATCCGAGTGGGATTTGTGACCTATAACAAAGTCCTCCACTTCTATAATGTGAAAAGCTCCCTCGCTCAACCACAGATGATGGTTGTTTCGGATGTGGCAGATATGTTTGTTCCTCTTCTGGATGGATTTTTAGTCAACGTGAATGAATCCAGAACGGTTATCACCAGGTAAATATCGAGATATTTTTGTGCATTTGTTTGGTTTTGTTAGTATGTTTTTCGATGACCTTCACTGTTTTGTGTTCCACAAAGTTTGCTGGACCAGATTCCCGAATTATTTGCTGACACAAGGGAAACAGAGACTGTTTTTGCTCCAGTTGTACAAGCTGGTTTGGAGGCATTGAAGGTAAGAGGTGCTATATTTATACTCTACATGTACTTTATGCATAATTAAACATTTACAAACAGTACTGCATCTTGTTAAATCAACATGTTAAGTTGGCATGAACAATCGTGTAGTGTACAGATCCCACCCAGAAGATACGTGCTCCTGGGTGCAGCCTTCTTAACATCTCTTGCTTTGTTCTGTTGTTTTTTTCTCTACTTGCTAATTGATTTATATTTTATTCTGTCCCATTAGGCCGCAGACTGCGCCGGAAAGCTTTTTATCTTTCACACGAGTCTTCCCATTGCTGAGGCTCCTGGGAAACTTAAGAACAAGGATGACAAGAAGCTAATTAATACAGATAAGGAGAAGGTAAATAATTGCTGAACTAGTATTCACATACCCAAAAAGAATATGATTCATAATCCGGGGGAATTGATTTAATGGAAGAGAAAGTAATTGTGTGTGTGTGTGTATATATATATATATATATATATATATATATATATATATATATATATATATATATATATATATATATATATATATATATATATAATGTATAGTGTGTGTATACATATATTTAATATATATATATATATATGTGTTTGTGTGTGTGTGTGTATATATATATATATATATATATATATATATATTATATATATATAATATTCTTTGGTTTTAATATTTTACTTTGGCTTCAGATGATTTAAATGATTATATGTTCTTGCAGACTTTGTTCCAGCCTCAGACCAATTTCTACAACAGCTTGGCCCAGGAATGTGTAGCCCAGGGGTGCTGCGTGGATTTATTCCTGTTTCCCAATCAGTTTCTGGATGTGGCCACACTTGGTGTGGTGCCTTACCAAACTGGAGGCTCGGTCTATAAGTATACATTTTTCCAGGTAAGTGAATGAATGTCCGAGATGCGATAAAAAATAATATATATATATTTAAACGTTTGTTTTTCGTGGTCTCCTGACAGCCACAGAAACATGTTATGTAAACAACATCAAGAAATAAAACAAAACAAGAATGTCTTACATTTCACAACATTTGGAAGGAAAACTAGTCTAGTCATTAAATTGATTCTGTCAGGAAGATTATTAATAAAGTAAAGAACAGTAGGTTGTGCAGCATCAGCAAGCTAAACACAATTTATACTGGCTTTCCCAGATCCACCTTTGACCCATCAGATGTCATGGATGGTTTATACTATCATAACTCATGCCTAGAAGGCACATTTCATCCTGGCATTGGAACATCACCAGCTCCACTGTTATGCTATATATGTTGTCATAATTGTTATACTAGAATATGGACTCTTCATGTAGTGTAAAGAGTGGGGTTAACCGGTTTTATTTTTAAATTCCATCTGCAGCTGGAAACTGATAAGGAGCGCTTCTTAAACGACTTGCGCAGGGACGTACAGAAAGACATAGGCTTTGATGCCGTTATGAGGGTCCGAACCAGCACTGGTAAGTTACCAGACGAGGTATTCTCAGTGATCAATTTGTGAGTCGTCTATAATTCACAAGTTTAGAACGGACTATAGACAATACTACAGCGTTGTCCTAAAACCCGAGCCGGTTTGTAGAATGTTCACGTTGATGTTCCATCGTGTGGAAACTAGTGTTTAATCTTTCGAGGACATTCATTTCAGGCATTCGGGCAACGGACTTCTTTGGCGCTTTCTACATGAGTAACACCACAGATGTAGAGCTGGCAGGACTGGATTGCGATAAGACCATAACTGTGGAGTTTAAACATGACGATAAGCTGAATGAAGATACCGGAGCCCTTTTACAGGTAACAAATCAGAACTTTGCAAGTTAAATTGTGTTATGAGTTGCTAAGTTTTTTTTTGTTTGTTTTTTTTTAAATATATATATTGATCATTCAATGTCCTGTCTCCTTATCTTAAAAGCATGTATTTAAATGTTACTTTCTGTACCTCTGCTTTTCTGCGCATTTATTGTAGATGACTTGTTTAAGGTACGGCATTTCACTTGTATTATCTCCGTCTGTGTTTTTCTTATGCAGTGTGCTGTACTGTATACCAGTTGTGGGGGGCAGCGTAGGCTCCGAGTTCACAACATGGCCCTGAACTGTTGTACGCAGCTGGCTGATCTCTACAGGAACTGCGAGACTGATACGCTTATTAACTTCTTTGCCAAGTTTGGTAAGGGTTAATTATCTTCTGTACCAGCCACTACTATAATAGAATAAAAATACAACTCTCGATTCTAAACTAGTAAATGAAGTTCGACTGTCGTAGCCTTTAGGTGGAAGCGTTTACTGATATACTGAGTCAGAAGGAACATGACTTAAGGAACTCCAACTCCAGATATTCTCAGCTAGCACTGCACAGGTAGAAGTGTCATGAGAGGTTTATTGTGGCTCACTCTGACCTTACTTGGTACTGCCACAAAACATGTTTTGTGTGTCTGTAGCAAGGGTAGGGTGTTATTTAAAGAGAAAGTCCATGTGCTACTAAAGGACAATTTTATTGCAGCTGAGGATGTAAGCCAATTTCTGTTGCACCAAATAGACCTAAGGAAAATCATAGATTCTGTAAACTATTCAATGGAAAGAAAATAAGCATTAACCTAAGAAAGTGCCCCATGTCACATGAGGATTTGTTAATTGTTCTCTCTGTGTTGGCAGCATATCGTGGAGTCCTGAGCAACCCAACAAAGACTGTCCGTGATTCTCTGATTAATCAGTCCGCACAGATCCTAGCCTGTTACCGGAAGAACTGTGCAAGCCCTTCGTCTGCTGGTCAGGTAACTGCTTCTACACTCTGGACTGTTTCCCCCACGCTGCTAAAAATATTAACTGACCAAAGTGGGGCTTACTATTCAGTGGGTTTGAATTGTTCATCTCGCCTGCGAAAACCCAGTTTAGTCAACACCGCGTTCTCTTTTAATCTGTAATATTTTATGCTTCTGATGTTACAGATGGTCCTAGCGTGGGGAAAATCCTACTGGTCAGGATTGTTGCAGGGCTAGGTTTCTTCTAATGTAGTTTTGATGCCTCCTAGAAAGCTGCATGAGATGCAAACTCTTTAAATGTGCCCAAAACCATACTTTACTATAGATTATAAAATTTTGATAGAAAATGTTTTTTTTTTTCTTTCCTTTTTTGACAGCTTATTCTCCCAGAATGCATGAAGCTACTACCTGTTTACCTGAACTGTGTGCTGAAAAGTGACGTGCTACAACCTGGTCCTGAAGTGTCAATTGACGATCGGGCCTACATCCGGCAACTTGTCTTATCCATGGATGTTGCCGATTCGCATGTCTTTTTTTACCCCAGGCTCCTGCCCTTGGTAAGTATCTGTTCTTGCTACCCAGTTTATCTGGGATTTTGTCTGTGCGTTCTCCCTTTGATCCGTTCTGGGCGCTGTGTGATTTGTTATTCTGAAACATTTCCTTTAACAGACAAAAGTGGATCCAGCTAGCGACTCCTTGTCTGTAGCTATCCGTTCGTCAGAGGAACGCCTCTCTAAGGGGGAGATTTACTTGCTTGAGAATGGATTGAACTTGTTTATATGGGTTGGTGCAAATGTGCAGCAGTCACTCATCCAGAACCTCTTTGGTGTATCATCTTTCAGCCAGATTGAATCTAACATGGTGAGTATTCAAAGTAGATGCTCATTTTACATGTATTGGAGAAATGTAATTTACTGTTAAGTACGTTATACTTTACTGTTTTTAGTTTTAACAAAGGAGAATAGCTATAGCTGTATTGGCCCAAAATTGAAACCTTTCAGTGGGCCAAAGTAGAATAAGACGTAGCCATATTAGCTTTTCAGGACCTCAGAGGACCTATTCACCATCTGAGAACTCTGAGAAAGCTTTTGCGGCTCTACATTTTTTTCTGTGTTGGCCCTATAAAAGGTATAAAATTTGGTCAAAGTCCATCTAGGTAAAAAAACTAATTTAGAAATGGTGAAAAGGAAAGCAATAAGTGATTGGAATGGAGTTGAGTTTAGGAGTGTTGCCATTCTGTAGATCTGTTAGTGGTTTTCTTTCTGCCATTGTTTGCTTTTAAAGGGGTACTGTTGGCAATTTTTTTTTTTTTTTTTTTTTTTTTTGTACTATATTGTAAAAAATATAATTCTAGTACCTGAGTTATAGTCACCCAGCTAGACATTCTGAGTAATGAAAGCCTTTAGAAGAAAGAATTAAGCAGCTCAGTCTGTTTTGAGCTGGGAAAGTCACCCGGAATATCAGGCGTGACGACAATGGCAGCCTCCAGGTCTCCGGATAAGGGAATTTTATTTATTTATTTTTTTTAAAGAGAGCTAAGTTCAGTCTTAAACTGCATTATTATGTATATATAGTAAATAAATATTGAATATTAATTTTTATGTAGGATGTGCCCTTTAATTATATACGATCGCTGTTTGGTGAATCTGTGCAGTATGCTCAGCCACGGTTTCAAAACCACATTTTGGTACTGATCAGAATACTTTGTTTTCAGGGTGCACTGCCGAAGCTGGATAATCCAATTTCAAACAAAATGCATGCAATTATAACAAGCTTCAGAGCTCAGAGACCACGGTATATGAAGGTAAGGAGAGCTTCTCTGGTAAATCTAACCTTTCAGGCTATGCCATGTGACTGTTTTCATGTAAATACCAAATAGTAGAACATTTGAACTACATTATTCAATTGACCTCTTTAGTGCTTTCACGTTGTACATTTAAACCAACCTCAAATAAACTTTTTACTACCCTTTTTAGGGTAAAAAAATGTTTCTCAAATATATGAAGTCTCTGTAAGACCCGACAGTCCTACTTTCCTCAGGATGAAATCTCTGTGCGTTCTGCAAGCAGCTGTACCTATACATTGCGTCCCTAGACCTTCTTAATGCCCCAATGGCACACACAGTCTTATACATTTACGCTAATGCTTTTTGCCCCTCTTCTCAGTGACCCTCTGAGATACTAGATTCCCTACAACAGCACGGCGTAACTTAATTTTTCTTACCTTTATGTATATAACCGTATGTATAATTTTAAAATTATTTTCTTTTGTCTTCTTGGTAGCTGCTGGTTGTGAAGCAAGATGACAAGCTGGAGATGCTCTTCAAACACCTCTTGGTGGAAGACAAGAACCTCAATGGAGGTGCTTCGTACGTAGACTTCCTCTGTCACATGCACAAGGAGATCAGACAGCTTCTGAGTTAAAGATAAAGAGCTGGTGGCGCACACCTTTAGTGACATTCAAAATCTTCTACTGTCCACCTTGTTCTTTTAATTCTGCTACTGCAACCAGGACAGTCACAAATGAGTTCAACTTTTTTTTTTTGCCTACTCCATCCTTTTCTTAAGAGACAGGTTTCCCATCCAAAGAGAGCTCTCCTTAAAAGTAACACTTTTAGGATCCCAATCAGAGATAAAACTCATCCAGGCTTTGAAAAGCTCGTTCCCATGGAGGACCCCAGGCTTCTTCAATTGTTGCTAATTCCGTTGCAATGAATGTAGATTTCTCAAATGAGAATTAATTGAAAAATACACTGGTTCTTGTCATGTTGACTGCTTGCTCTACCGTTTTGAAGAATGAGTGATTGTGAGAAAATAGATGAACTGGCTTAAACAATAGAAAAAAAAATCACATATTTCTAATAACCTGCAATGAACCACTTAAAAAAGAAATGACGCCCTACCTGGTAGTATTGAGTGGTTTTTTTTTTCTCCCTTTGTAATTACTTGTCACGGTTAAAATGTTTCTACATGCAATGCTTCTTATGGATAATTATATATTAAAATGATACAATGGAAAGAGAGATTTAGGGGGCTGAACAGATCTATTTTTTTGTGGTGATACAATTCCTAATCTCAGTCTAAAACATGGCCAGGTGATATTTTATGATTTTTTATGCGGGATTATATCTCGCTCATCTTGCATGTACTTTTAGATACTTCATCATTGTGTTCTTTGTGAGACCTGTTCCCAAGCTGCCTTTTCTCGTATGTATGTTGATCATTGTTATACCTTTCGCTCTGCAGCGGCTACTATGAAATAATTTTAAATCCAGTTTGAATTTTATAAGATTAGTGGATAACACGTGACCCAACAGCTTCACCAAATATGAGATCTATAATAATTCTAAATTGAGAAGCTATTTCAATGTCGCCATATTTTGACTATGATTTCTATTTATTTGATATGCACGCTAAGGACCCAAGATCAGAACACCATGTTCTTATTTGAAGCAGGTCACAAGCGCTAGAAATTAACCTGAGACAGTTTAGCTTTGAGCGTTTGCAGACGTTGGGTACCCCCCCATTACATAGTGACCAGGTAGGGAGGCTAGGAAGAAAGGCTAGATCTGTTTTAAACATTAGATGCAAACGTAAAGAAAATACTCCCCCCCGCTTCCAAAAAAAGGTCTTTCATCGAGGATGTGTGCTACAGATTCATAAACGTTGATCTAGTTTGAAATGTTTATAAATGAATCTAGTACGAGTAGGGTCTTCATAAGTAAATCAACTTTGGGGCTTAGACATCCCGGTCCACCTGCCTTAATGTAGCATTCTGTGTTTTCGGATTCTTCATACTGTAGCCCCTTCTGCATGTACCCTTTTTGCTGAAACCGAAGGACAATGATCTCTGAGACTAACTGCAGTCTCGGATGGAGACCCTTCTTTTGGAGACCCGGCCGTCCTTCATTCAATGCCACAGAAAATAACTTCCAGTAGTTTACTGTCAGTATTTTTTTTTTCTCCCCTACATTCTTATAACAAGTAATGAAAAAAAAACAGAGCCACATCAGAATAAACAGACTATGTATATTAATGTTTAGTATTATGTCATGTTGATTTGAAGAAGGAACTGGTATAAATTATATACATATATATTCAAAGCTTTTCTTCACTTGTGTTTCTTTTCCCAATGCATCTTTTAATTTGTAAAGAAATAAAATAAATTCAGATGTATTTTAGTGAATTGCTTGTGCAGTGTGGACCCTCTACCTCTGTATGTTAGATTCTGATATTAAGGTAATTGGCAAGAGGTCTTAAATTCTTTGCATCCCTTCATTTTTGGTAAAATGTCTTTGTTTGATGTTTTTAGTAGATGACTAGTATATACCGTTGCTGTCCATTGGTTTGTGTGCAGTATACTATAATTGTACATAAACCTAGTAATCAAGGTCAGAGAAGGTTACTCACAGCATTAATGGGGTCTTCTGTCAGGGATAATAACAAAGCCTTTCCAGTATTCTCTGCATTGCAATGGTGGATTAAAGAGATACCAGAACGGTTGGTGTTGTTTTCAGTTTGATGTCGGCACTGGACGTTGGTGTGAAGGATCTAAGAGAATCCATCACTGCTGCATAGAGACAACTGGCTAGGAGATCTAGAACAAAGTAGGATCAGGTACAGAAGATGTCCCCGGGATAGTGGATGTGAGGGTATGACTGCATTCTAGAGGATCACCAGAATACCACTGGTAAGCACCGTGGCCAGCAAGCATCAATGGAGATCCAAGGTGAACCAAGTCAGTGCTTTGTTCTATTACGCGTCTGTACCGCACATTGTGTATTGCAAATGTTTATAGTGAGATAAATGAGGCTTTACTTACCGAGACCGTGAGCAATCCTTGGCACCCTATGGCCCTCACTACCTACTAGATATCACATTCGTATTTGTGAACAAAAAATGCAATGTACAATGAGTTCTGCCCCGAATAGAAAACCGTACCAACTACAGCAGAGGGGGGCGGTAAGCTGCTTCTCCCCCCAGCTCACGTAATTAAGAGCAAAACTGGCTGTCAAATGGTTTTTTTATGTATTTATTTAGCCAAATTTACCGTTACAGAATTCAGAATTAAACAATTTCACCCAAGTGCTTTGATATGTGCTGCACTTTTATGCTACCACAATTTAATATAGAGGTATATCTGAGCCCCTCTAAACAGCTCGGGAACCTTTGGAACTGTGCAGCCCCTGCGGAGCGAGGTGAGATTAGGGAACGTTTTCAAGATTCATGAGCTGCTCGCTTTTATAAGGTTTAGCGGACGAGGACCCTAAACCAGCCGATATTTACAATCCCTAATACTTTAACATGCAAGGTGGTTTTAGGGAAAAGGAGACTTTTGGTTATAATAGTCACCCCAATCGCTATATGATATGATAATCTGGAGTGTTCCCGGGTATGCTTTTTAGGTCTGTAGATACACTTGGATACCCTCTTACACAGCAAGCAAATAATACCACGAGCAGGGAAAGCTCATGCGATTTTGGGAATTCCCATCTCCATCAGCGTCTGTAGACTTTAACATACCCCCCCAAAAGAGCTGAGATATTAACCCTTTAATAGCCAACCATGTTACCCAAATGGCTCTAATAATATACTAATATACTCGTGGGAACCTTGATTTCTAAATATTTAAAGATACGTTTAAATGAGTCACCTGCATTCAAGTAGGGATATCAAGCATAATATACTTGTGGCAAAAACGCCAACTGGAGTCGAATATGTGATCACAGTGTGGGGTAGGAAGGAGTCAGGACTGCAGACTGTGTGACCCTGAGAATCTGCCCTCACCCTGAGATTGGAGCAAAAACGTAAAACAGGACGTAAAACAAAAAAAACTACTCCATTACCGTTTTGCTCATTATTTTTATTTATTGATTTATAAAGCGCCATCATACTCTGCAGAGCTTTTGTATATGCCTCCACTCCAGTGAAATATATACAGTGTTACATATTTCCTTAAGTATTATTCCCCAGCATTTTGAATCAATTACACACAGACCACATGAAGTAGTAATTTTAGCTGTGAAAAAAACCAGACAACGTAATAAAGAGTTGTTCTTTTCAATAAAGTTTGCTTAAAAAAAAAAAAGATGCATGACGTTCCTTGTCTACACAGCCACTCAGGCCGGAAGTAGTGGTCGCAGACAATGTGCCACGTCCTGGAGGATGTTCCGCTGTGTTTACAAGAGAATGGCGAGGGGGGAGAACCCAAATGACATAAAAGACAAGGAGAAACAATGAAAACCCGCGCCGATACTGATGAGATAGCTGCACCGCCGAGGACTGTATCAGGAGTAGGCTGTGTGGCTGATATAATGTGCTCCTTACGGACTTGTTCATGTAGGACTGTGCAGTGGGTTCAGCTTCATAGTAGGTCCCAATTTAAAGACCTTCATTGGATAAGATGTCCCTCTCTTGGTGCAGCTTTCGTCTTTTCTTTGCTAGTTCCTGCCCTAGCTGTAGCCGAATCCCATCAGTGGGATGGACAAGTCCCAGTGGAAAGTTATGAAGTAGGCTGGTCAGATCCAGATCTACAAGATATAAGTTCTCATGTACCAGTAAATGCCCAGAGCCTTTCAGATGAATCCAGAACTTCTCTGGAGGAGGGAGTATTAACATCTGATCACTGGGATCATTCATCATTTCAGCCCTCCAGTGTCTTTTCTAATGGTGAATTTGGGGCAATAGTTGCAGACTCTTACCGTGGCCCAGGCAATAGTGACACAAGGACCAACAAAGAGTTGCCCATTCTCTTATGGTGGAGTGAAAACCTCTTCCCTCACTTCCCAGGACAGACTGAAAGGATTAACTGTCCTCTCAGCTCCTGTCTGGTGACAAAAAATAAGAGGGTGAAACTTCACAAGAGAACAAAGTCTATCATCTTTTATGGGACAGACTTCAGGGCATATGAAGCACCGCTCCCCAGATTACCTCATCAGACGTGGGCACTGTTTCACGAAGAATCACCAATGAACAATTATGTCCTGTCACACGTGCCGGGAATTAGACTCTTTAACTACACAGCAACCTTTAGAAGGGAATCTGATTACCCGCTCACTTTGCAGTGGCTGCCGACTATCGGTTATCTCCAGAACCCAGCAGTACCCATAGCAGAAAAAAATAGGTGGCGTAAGAAGGGCTATGCTCCGGTCTTGTATATGCAATCTCACTGCGATGTACCATCGGACAGAGACCGATATGTGAAAGAGTTAATGAAGCATATACAGGTAAGCTAAAAAGCACACACCGATCTACGAAATTGCACGTACCCTGCACATTAAAAGCTTGGTGACATTTCAATAACGCTATCATGAACTTCATCAAATACTATATTTTAATACTTTTTTTTAATTTAATGGGATTTGATGAATATACAGCAAATACAGGCAACATTTGTGTTTCTTATGTTTAGACATTAACTGGTGATGAACTTTGAATCAGGATCTGTGAAAATGCTATGGTCTAGTATGAATATTATTACACCTAAATGCTCTACATCATTTGCAGTGATTCACTATCACGGTATAAAATGGTACAGTATTTTATGATGAAGCTTGTATTTGTAATTTCTGTTAAGTGTAACTGACTCTACTGCGCTGTTTCTTTGTTTTCCATTATGGTCAAGGTTGATTCATATGGCCAGTGCCTGAGGAACCTTGACCTTCCAAACAAGAGGCTTGAGGACACTTCAACAGCCACCACTGAGGATCCAGAGTTTATGGCTTTTACTGCCAGGTACAAGTTCCACTTGGCTATGGAGAATGCTATATGTGCCGACTATATGACAGAGAAACTTTGGCGTCCAATGCATTTGGGGGCAATTCCAGTGTATCGAGGTTCACCTTCTGTAAGAGACTGGATGCCCAACAATCACTCAATTATAATAATTGACGACTTTGCTTCTCCAAAGGATCTGGCAGAATTTATTTTGGCTCTGGACAGAGATGATGAGGCATATCTAAAATATCTGGAATACAAGAAACCTGGTGGAACGACCAACAAGTTCCTGCTAACCAGTATGGAAAACAGAGAATGGGGGGTGAATGACATGACAGCCCCCAATTACCTCAATGGATTTGAGTGCTTTGTCTGCGATAAAGAGAATGCTAGAATCACAGCAGAAAGACTGCATAAGAAAACACAGGGTGAAACGCCAGCACCAGAGCCTCACATTGCTAACTACAGCCATATGGGCTGTCCCATGCCTGTGCCTGGACTGGGGACTACTGAGGAGCTCCCAGAAAATGACAGGTACTATAATAATTATAATAATAATAATCAGATCACTTGCCCGTAGCAACGGGCATACAATGGCATTTATTCACTAAAGGGAGAGCTGCCAAAAGCATTGTGTATTGGACTTCATTACATCTATACATCTATGGGCCAGCACTAGCAAGAAGGACTAAGCTGACCCTAATGTGTAATGCAATGGGTGTGGAGACTATGGAGAACTCTCAGTGATTTAATGGTACTCTCCTACAAACTCTCCAGACACCTTTCCCTTTAGTGAATATACCACACTGCTGTTTTATTGACCCATACTTGCAAGGTTGTAAGAATTTAGGATACTAAGAGCCAGATAAGAAAAGGGGACCTAAAATGAAATTGAACGGACGTCCAGACACTGTCTGGGGGAAAATGTACACCTTACATTTGGGGTAACCTATGATTTGGTTAAAAAATACAATTTAGTGATTAATAAATGCAATAATTGTTCAATACATCGGGTAAAAGTTGATTTAAATAGAAAAATATGCCACACTAAAGTCTAAATTGAAAAAAAGAGTAAAACCCTTACCCTGTTGTGTTTTCACATTTGAATGGCTTCATTTTGCAGAGCAGCTGGTATAATATCTTCTTTTATCCTATTTTAAATTATCTCTTGCTAATACTCTTCTTCATATGCAACAATCGTGAAACACTTGTGGGATAGAATATTTTGTTTTATCCCTGAACATTTGTGTTTAACATTATTATTATTTTTTGTATCCTTTAGCTGGAAGCAAATGTGGTTGCAGGATTACTGGCAAAGCTTAGACCAAGGAGAAGCTCTTACAGCCATGATTCACCGAAACGAGAAAAGCCAAGAAAGGTTTTGGGATTTTATGCATGAAATGTACATCAAGCGGAGTATGAACCACTGACCTCACAACGCGTTTATATACGTTTTTTCTTTAAAGCCAAACTGTGTATGAACAACTTTAGGATTTCTAAGCATGCAAGACTTTATTGGTTCAAAGGCCTGTGAAAATAACCAGCCAAATGCTGAGACTTTAACACTTGTATGTTTTTATTGGTGCTTACCATCCATCAGCCAAATCACTCTGTGTGTTTGTGTGCCAAATATGGTATTTTTATTTATTATTTTAAAGTGAGAACCACATATATATATATATATATATATATATATATATATATATATATATATATATATATATATATATATATATATATATATAGGAAATACGGTGAATGAAGTATTAAAAGAAGAACTACAATCTGGTCTTATTTTAAAGGCCCTATGTATACAGGTTATCTCTTTAGAAAGTGGATATATGAATGTGGACTGCAATCGTTAGCGCGCATCTGTTACAGAATTACACCGGTATTCATAATTTGTATTTTAAAGTAATTAACAAATCTCCCTGGTGGCTAAAGCAAGCATCATTCACTACTTCTATATAATTTTCTTTAAGGGTGGTTGAACATAGAAACTCAAACCCTGCAAAACATCAAGTTCCTTGGTCTAATATAGCCTGTATTCTTATGTCTATCTCAAACACACTTAAATTCCAGTTTTAACCTCTTCTGTTTCTGCCTGTGGTTTTCTCTTACACAAGAACGGCAAGAACACCTAAACATGTAAAAGCATTTCATTTTTCTTATGGAACATGATTAAATTGTCTATTTATGTTGAATTGTATACTCAGACCATATGTGGTGCTACAGCAGATATAAACGCCAGATCTGTATGTGTTTTTATATTATATTTGTGTTTGAATCTTTACTGTCCTGTATTCTCTGGAATCTGCCTTTCTTAGTGGTATTTTGACTTTTTCACATTTTTACCTTTGTAACTAGGAGAATATAGGGATCATTTCTATATCACCAATGTTTTGTTTGTTGTGTTTCTGTGTATTCCATGCTACTAAATTGAATAATCACATACAATGACTGGCGCAAGGGATGCATTATGATGTAAGGGCCGCCTGAGCCAATGGAGGCGAGTTCACGCGCCCAGCGGCCCCTCCGGTCCTGACCCCGTTCCTGTGTTTACAAACTGTACATGAGGAACAGGCTCTTCTCGTTATATACAAGATGCGTTGATACATACCGGTATCAGTCAGCTACGCGCCTGTACTGCGTATAACATAACATATGCACATGTGCAGTTATTGCATTAATACACAGTATTGCATTCAGTTGCCCAAGCATTAAAGCTAGCAGTCCTGTCATCACTTCTTTATAATTGCTACACAATATTGTATTTAGTGCGTCTCTACAGCCTTAAACATTACCCAGGCCGATTCATTGCAGCTTCCCAGAGTTCACGCTGTTGCTTTTTGATTTATTGGGAATAAAAATGCAGTAAAACGGGTAAATAAGTTACAGGACATGTGAATGGAATTGGTTAGGGAGGCTTTATACGTTATAAATCTTAATGAGAACATAGGTTGTAAAGAAAAATAATTTTCCCTTTCATCTGGAACTGTGTATTTGCTTTTAATAGACGGAAACACTGTCTGAAGAATTAGCTCGCTGGAACCTTTTTAAAATTCTCTAGACCTTACAAATCTGGATGAGGTCACCCTGGGATCTGTCTCCGCTAGCTGATTATCTTAAGTGCTGAAGCCAAACGTCTGAATTTACGTAAACCTTTAACTGGATTATATATAAATTAATGTATGTCAAATTAAGTGGATGGGTTGTGGAAGAGTGACAATCATTGTTATGTTTAGCATTATTTTGACCTAAAGAAGAATTTGGCATTATAGTCATATAATAAAATGTAATTATTTTTTTGTTTTTAAACAAAATATATTGAAATCAAGACATAAGAATTATGCGCTGTACTGATACTTGCTACTCGCAGGTCTGTTAGTGGTCTAGGGCTACCGGTGTTCTTCTGTTCTCATTTGCAGTATCGGGCTGGCAGTGAAAAATTCTGCTCTGAAACGTCGAGTGTGTGTCCATGGGACAGCTCTCTTGTCACTGCATTTTTTTTTGCTTTGATTTGACTGTCTACTGTATGCTTTATGTTTTGCAAGTCTAATTCTTTTTTTTAATATCCTATTTGATTTTCTGATTAAAATGATTTTCTTACTTTTATTAAGTTTGTGCACCTCCGTTTGCATTATTTTTTCTCTATGTTGCTGTCCTTTAAGGACAACTGCAGTAAATAACAGGGTTGTGGCCACATGTTGGACCTTACATCATTTGCAGACACTTTTTGTGGCGTGTGATCACACGTATCTAGAAGGTGGCTGCATGTTGAAGGATTAGATCAGCCACCTAAACTGATGAAGGTGAATTAGAGGTGCTGCAGGTGCCATTTTCCTGTGTGCCCATTCTGTCTGTTTTTATTATTATTATTATTATTATTATAACCTTTTATTTATTAAGCGCTAACAAATGACAGTGCTGTACCATTTAATTGTGGCATAACAAATATACATTAATACATAGACATATGTTTACGTAATGTACACAAGGACCATATAAAGGTGTGTAGCTCAATAGGAAAAAATTGCAAAATTTAATTGGAAAAAAATATGTTCTCAGCTTCTTTTTATAATGAGAAATGTAAAGAGGGACAGCCGTCTGCAACTCTTAGCACCATTAAATATGTTTATTTAAACCACTTGTTGCATGTGCTTTTTATTTGGAATTTAATTGTTTTACATGCATTTGGCTTTTACAGAATGGAAGCTCAGATCTGTTGCAAAGCTAGTGTAACAGTTTATTACAATGTGTCCTCTTCTTCTCCACCCCACTTACAAAGGGCGCCGCCAAATAGGATGTTTTTCCACCAAACATTGACCTCTTGTCACACACAAAGTTTAAGAAAGTAAGTAAGTTATTTTTTCCACTGAACAATGGAGAGGCCTTACAACTTGCCTTTGTCTATTGAAGCTTTCCGTGCATGTGATTGGTTAAAAAGTGTCAGCTGATCTATAATAAGATTAGCTGTCTGATCTCTGCTGTCATGCCAGCCAACCCCAACTTGCAGATAAAATCTACATGCAAAAATGACACAAATAACAGATAAAAATAATAAACACCATACACCCCCACATCAGTATTTTTATTTATTTTTTTTAGAAATGGGGTAATGGCAGCTTTTTTCTTTTCACATGCCCGCTGTTGTAGATTGCAACGCCCATCACCCTCAGCAAATATATCATTTTCACTAAACTCTGTATTCTAGCAGCAAAGTTGTTTCAATGTGACCCAAGGATACAACCATTTGCTTTGGTCCTTTGTACAACTATCTTTCCAAAGCCTGACCCAGCCGAGTCCGTTCGCCTATGAGAGGGAGTTAATGGGGTATTTATGAAGGGTAGAAGCGCTGGACCCCAGCAGGAACTCCCGCAGGTGGTAATTAAAATACCTAGAGGCCCCGCATATCACTCTCAAGGTGACGGGGTTGCAGCGCAGAGAAAATGACGTCACCAGACCAGAAGGCGCGTCCACAGCAGCGACGCAGTTTTACCGTTTCCTCCCACAGTCCTTTGCGGTGTCCTCTGCTGTCATGGCGTCCCAGGGAGTCTCTTTGCAGAACAAAGTGGCCAAACTGCTTAGCAGGCGGAATGGGAAGCCGGTTTTAAAACCTACCCGGGCCTTAGCGCTGGCGGACACGGTTGCCAACCGGAGGCCGGGCTTGGGAGGTGGGTGGAAATAAAGCTACACCTGACGTACTTAAAGAAACGCGCGCCTCATGTGCTGCCATCGTAGGGTTCTTAAGGTTACCGGAGGTCACTGCACGTTATATAAACTCGGTGTGTCTATAAGGCGCGCACATCCAGAGAACTCGCTATATGTTCCTACAGAACGTGTTCTCTGTGTACATGGAAACTGTCCGTTTTTAAAGGCACAGTCCCAAGTACCAAAGACCAGGATGTGTCTTTCTTTCCCACCTGGTGACTCTGTTTTCCCTTTTTATTTTGGAGTGTTTATTACATGCGATTATATCACTGCTTAGTGGCGGTAAAACGATACGTGTACAAAAAGAAAACGTGAACAAATTAGTTTACTTAGTATTTTAATAACGTGAATGTCTTGGTTGCGTAAAAAATGTTGCCGCATTCAGTGTATTTTATAACGTACACCGCAATGCCATAGTATGTGGATGAGACACATTGTTACAAGTATCTGAAAGGAGTGATTTTATACAGTATGCTAATCAGAATGCCCTGTACTACTATACCTGTAATACCTCCTGTTGACCTTCTTTAAGACCCTATACTAATTGCTGTGAGGAGACAAAACAATGTATCCAAAATGAAATATTAACTTTACACGGAATCATCCGGTTTAGCAGAATATTGACTAACGGGTTGCTTAGACACAAGTCTTGGTATGTTGGCGGGTGTACTCTGAGCTTTAACATAGCAGCGTGAAGGAAAGCTGCGGCCACTGTAATTGATAGCAATCGCATGCACTTTGTGTTTAATAACAAAATAGGCCTGTACATAAACAATAACAACTTGTATATAACACAAGTAGGTGTGTTGGTGTGGGTGGGTGTGCGTTATGTATCTGGTTGGGTTAGTGTGGGTGTGCGTTATGTATCTGGTTGGGTTAGTGTGGGTGTGCGTTATGTCAGTATCTGGTTGTGTTGGTGGGTATGTGTGTTATGTACGTATCTGTTAGTGGTTATGTCTGGGTGTGTTGGTTGGTGTGTGTGCTATGTGAGTATCTGGTTGTGTTAGTGTGAATGTTTGGGTGGGTTGGTGTGGTATGTAAGTATCTGTTTTTGTTAGTGTGGGTGTCTGGATGTGTTTGTGCATGTGTGTTATTTTTAGAGTTTGATAACAGGCAGAAGGCCCCCATGAGATTCCCGAATGTTGTGGCTCGCAACAATAGCCTTAATCACAAAAACACAATACACAAAGGGCACTGCCCAGGACGACACACATTCTGAAGGCCTACAAAGACTAAGATATTCTGTGTTGTTGCCATACCCCAAGGTTACCATCTAGCAACAACAATGTATGCAGGTACTGATGTTCATGTGATGGGTACATGTATAATTTTGTGTTCTTTTGCAGAGGCAACATGTATAACAGAAATGTCTGTAATGATGGCTTGCTGGAAGCAGAACACGTTCAGCGATGCCCCTTGTTCCAAAGAGATTGAGACCTTCTTCGAATGTGTGAAAAAAGCAGAGGTAATCATTTCTATAGTGTTTTTATTTTAAACCCCATATTCCCATGTCAGCATTGCATTCTAAAAGGATATTATGTATTAAAATACAAACTGCAAGGTGGTGCAGGTTTCAATGCCCTGTGTGTTCAACGGTTAGGGATCTAATAAATGTTTCATTTAATTATATTAAGTAACGCAGCTTATATTTACTGCTTGTTAAGAATGAGGCATTGCCCCGTGACCACGTTGTATCAAGGGTCACAAGATCTTTGTGCAAAGAGGATTCTGTTTGTGCCTTAGAACATGACACCTACATACAGTTTACTAATGGTACATCTTTTAAAATCTACCACCGATCCTGTGTCCTTATGCCTGTACTTAGTATTTTCATTCCCACTGTATAGTAAACTGATTGCAAAATCATTTCCAGTAATACAGCTTGCATTTAAGAAATGGTAAGCAAATTATATGTTATATCTATAGAGGGATGTTTTCATCTAGTAATAACAGTGTAATTTGCATTATTACACAGGAATGTGTTCCACTTTCTCTGGATTTTCTGACATTTGCTTACATAATTAAAAAGTCAAATGTTTTTTTTCATTTCCATCACAGGCAACCAGAAAGTCTGGACTCCACAGAGAAGTGCAAGCAGGAAGACTACCACCAAAACAGCTAAACCAATTGCTGAAGCGATTCCCAAATATCAACCATGAAATCTAGATACTCCACTTGAATTTTCAATTGACTGTCCCTCCCATATCAGAACGGATTCTGGAAGGGGTTATGCTGCTGCTGTTGGCACCGCAGAGTAACTGTGTGAGCACCGCGCATCACACAGGGCTGTGAGTGACTGCAACTATTTCTGCAAGGAAGAGACTGCTCTGTTTTCTATGGGAAAAAAATAAGTAACAGGAGACCAGAAATGTGTACAGAGCGAGACTTTTCTGTGGCTTACGTTCATTAAACAATCATAACGCTTCTATCTCTCTCTCACTCCCTCCATACAACCTTCTTCTTGGTTGAACACTGGGTAATTTATATGTGAAAAGTATGTATAAACCTTTTCTGGTTGAATAAACAGAGTACTCATGCTTCACAAATAAGCATATTCCGGTGTTAGTTCTGCCGTAGGTACAAGCAATACGGTTCAAATTTAAGTTCAACAAAAGGCATTTTCTGGAGCTCCACAATGTACAGCGACCGGCTTTACTAGGACAAACGTTAAAAAATATTTTTATGATGATGTAGTCTAACCTGCTGCCTAAACTGAGGTCGGACATATTGAAGATCGCTTTCTCTGGATTTCCAAGCATTTGCTTACATAATTAAAAAGTCAAGTCACAAACCTGATGAGTTTTTCCCCCTTGAAGAAGGTCAGACTAACCTGTTGTAGAAGTATTGGTAGAAAGGCTGTGTTCTTTGTATAATGAACAGAGATGTGTAGAATGTTGGAACTAAGCATGTCAAATAAAGGGAAACACACCACGAGTATTTCAATATCACAATCCTTAGCACTGGTGATTTTTTTTTTCCTCTAGGGCCAGGTCCTCCTGCATGAAATGTACTTCTTGAACCATGCTATTAATGAAATGGTTACATTTGGTTCTTGGTAACAAAGGTGGGGTATTAAAGAGTAATATGAATAATCAAACCTACTTAGAGCTTTGTTTTTAATAAAAGACTGTAAGGACTATGATTTAAAAAAAACAAAACAACTTAATCTAGTTCTATTTGCTGATCTAGGGAAACATGTTATCAGTCTTTGTATGAAATAATGGTGGAATGATGCAAAGTTGTTTAAACTGATCTAAACATCCCTTAATTAAAAATGAAAACATGGAAGCTTGGAAAGAACTTTGGGATGCAGGAGAAAATGCCTTGATAACCCCCTCCACTTCATTGCAACTTGTCTCTTACATCTTTTGGATCATCTTCGTGTGGGTCAGTAAAGCGTTGCTGACAATTTATTATGTTGTCTGATTCACAGATAACTCTAAACAAAAGGGAAAAGAGATACACATAGTGTAACGCTGTATAAGATATAAAAACAGCTAATGGAGAATGCAGTGAGAACCAGCTCAAGTACTATCCAGCGCAAATAATCAGGGTTACTGGACGCTACCTCCTGTTGGATGGAACACAGTAACTCAAGGTGAACTTTGTGCCCGAATCAGCAAGGTAAAAAATAAAATGGTGGGTCGATAGTTTTTTTGCTTATTATTTGAGCTTAATACCACTTGAGCTGGTCCTCAGACTAGACTAGTGTCTAGTAGAGACTGTACCGCTATTATATCCAGAAGATATTCTATAAGCGTAACTCTTGTCTGTTTGCTGTTTCATGATATTGGAGACTGAGTAATCTCTGGAAGAGTTCTTTTTTTAAGGAGAGTATTGCTTTGGTTATATTTTGGTTTTGTAATTTTAAACAAAGATAAAATCCATTAAACCACGGTTCTATTTACCCATACACCCAAATGCAATATATAGGAGGAGGGCCAGGCTAAGAACAGCTCTATCAATGTGATTTTAGCAACTTTTTTTTCTGTGCTTACTGCGTTTCCCAGAAAAAAGGTCAGACTCCAGTCCATCTTCCTATCCTAAATGTTCATATGTTAAGATTGTGGAGTCTTAGTAGCCTTTATTCCCTTCATTTGAGGCTGACAACAGACAAGCCAGGCAAGACATGATTGTCTTTAGAGGAGATTCATATGGTCTTTAAAAATGAAAAGGGATGCCTGGTGGGCAAAGCAATTAAGATCTCCAGTTACTTCCTGCAACAAAAATAAAGCTCTCTCATTTTAGTAACAAAGACAAGGGCTTAAGAAGCAGACACTGGTGGTTAACAAGCAGAGTATTTAGCAAAAATTAGATGTTAAACCAACCTGGTCATCACAGCAAAAAAAGTAATGTACAAATATGCAGTGCAAAGCTTTCCTAGGCGGACTGGGCCAAGGGGGGGATGAATGGATTTCATTCTGGACCAGAGGTGACAGACTCGACTGACGGGGAATTAGCTTCTCCTGCAAGTGTCTTTCAATATATTCCCTAATACTGGGGCCCATGAACAGGGTGTGGGCTGGAGAGAACTTCATGGTCTTTAACTTTGGCTTTTACCTTCAGCTAATTTTTGTAAGTTCCTCACCCCCAAAGGGACCATGTTCATTTCCTAGCATTTCCTAGTGTCGAACAAAAGCTTGGGAAAAAATGTAGGAGAACACATCTTGCCTTGATAGTCCCTTCCACTTCATTGTAACTCATCTCTAACCTTATGTCATGTTTTGGATCATCTTCCGCAAGGTGAGTAAATGTGTTGCTGACGGTTTTTAATGTGAACCGATACACGGGTAACTATAAAAGAATTGAATTCAATTCATTGAGAGATCTATTTACCCATAGACATTAATGCGATACAGGGGCATGGCAAGGTTATCAACAGCTATTTACAAATGTACACATTTCCACCCCAGAGACAGCATGAGTAAAGGTTCCTGCTGCTCCTTGTATCTTGGTGTCCCAGAAGATAACTTTTGAAACCAGTCCAAATCAGTAATCTTCATGTGTCCAATAATGTCAAAAAGCATGTTCACAGGCTTCAGGTCCCTAAATCAGTTGAAGGTTTGGTTTATTTTAAATGACGCACATTAAAGTTATTTTAGAAATACCGTAACTTTAAGGGGTGAAATAAGGGCAGTGGATGGAGAAATGAAGTTAAGTGGGAGGGAGTGTGATCAGAGTAATAAAATGGTGGTGGGGAGCACATAGGAGAGCCTGAGCAGAAATTAAAAAAAAATAAAAGGAGTCAACACAGGGCGCAGAAAGAGAAGAGATATAATACACAGGTATAAAAGAACATTATAACATATAAGAGAGCATCAGTCGCAGCATGTAAGTCTCAGGTTAATGGTAAAGTAGAGGTCTGCAGATGAGTTCGCAGTATCAATTTCACCTTCCTTGGGTGAACTGACCCCGCATAATGCAGGGTTGAGACCGTATGGTAACATCCAAGAAGTCTTACAGTTGTAACTCAAAGGTTGGCCCTTCATAAAGCATCAATATTTCCTGTACCTTAAACTGTAGCACTCCCGCAACAAATTATCCCTTTTTTAATTAATAAATAAAAAAAAAATAGTTTCCTACTTACCAATGAATAATTGGTCTGTGTAAAAGCTGGGTACCACAACCTATTTCAGCTGAATGGAACCTAATGAAAAGACAAAACAAATCCAATGTAAAGAGGGTGGACTTGGTTATTTGATTTATGTTTCTACACATGCATACATTATCTTGCTACTATGTCTCTAATGCCTGGCTTTTAGCCCCTTTGAGTTTCTTCTCTCTTCGAGAACACTTTTCTCATACTCTCTTACTCACATCGCCACATTGGTCTCGAGACAGCCCACTTCCATTTAGGCATCCTTCAACATGCCTCTGCTCCAATATTCTAAGATGAATGGTTACTTCTGATGTTGGAAACACAGAGAAAAATGTTTCCGTATGGATACAAGTAGTACTCAACAGAGCAGGTGACACTCGTGTAATGACAGGTGGCAACATCAATTCTGAAATTTAGACATGGCGACGAGGCTGAAAAGTGACAGACAATCCCATACCTCCATTTGAAATGCTCCATATCCCTGGCAGAGGAATTGGCTCTTTTGTCTCAAGTATTCTCCTCTTTCTTAGAATATTATCTGCTTTTCTCTCACCTTTCTTAATGATCTTGACACCCACTGTTTTCCAGGCACTGCTCCAAAATACCAGCATAACCTGAGATCATCAAGGAGTGGCGACACAGTGAAAGGGTCAACTGCATAAACAGTTTTTAAAAGTGATTTTGAGTCAATAAGTCCAGTGTTTGCCACAGTTGTGTGTTGTGTTTTCCTAGCTGGAGTTTGGATACCAAATGCTGGACTTAGCCTTAAGTGACATCCGAGGTTCTGTATGTGAAACCACACTATTTTTGCAGCACTACGTGTACTGTAGTTAATTGTTTATATGTTGTGCATCAATATTTACATGATTATGTTGCATGCTGCATCATAGATGATGCAATCAGGTATCGTGTTCCAATCTCCAAGACTCTTCTAGCTTGCGAGAACTAGATTCTCAGATAGCAGAGGATCATAGGTATTCTTGTGAAACACAGAAATAAATTAAAAATAAATTATTTATGCTACTTTTTGCAGCAAATATTACATATACTATATGGATAAAAGTATTGGAAGCACCTCTTGATTATTGAATTCAGGTGTTTCAGACTTGAATTCAGACCCCTTTACAAAAATATGTGAAAAAAATTGGTCGTCCTGAGGAGCTCAGTGAATTCAAGTGTGGTACTGTGATAGGATGCCATCTTTGCAATAAGTCAGTAAGTGAAATTTCATCCCTGCTAGATATTCCACGAACAACTGTAAGCGATATTATCAGAAAGTGGAAGCGTTTAGGAACAGAAACAACTTAGCCACGAAGTAGAAGACCACGTAAAGTGGGGTGAGGTGCATGATGCGTAAAAGTCACCAAAGCTCTTCTGATTCCATTCCAAGTTCTAAACTTCCACTGGCATTTAATATCAGCGCAAAAACTGTGCGGGCGGAACCTTCATGCAATGGATTTCCATGACCGAGATGCTGCATGCCATCCTCACATCACCAAGTAGAATGCCAAGCATTGGATCAAGTGGTGTGAAGCACGCCGCCACTGGACTCTGAAGCAGTGGAAATATGTTCTGCAGAGTGACGAATCACGCGTCTCTGTTTGGCAGTCTAATGGGTGGGTCTAGGTTTTGCAGATGCCAGGAGAATATTACCTGCCTGACTGCATTGAAGTTTGGTGGAGGAGGGATAAGGGTATGGGGCTGTTTATCAGGGGTTGGGCTTAGCCCCTTGCTTCCATTGAAGGGAAATCTTAATGATTCAGCATACCAAGACATGTTGGTCATGCTATGCTTACAACTTTGTGGGAACAGTTAGGTTAAGTCCCATTTCTATTCCAGCACGACTGTGCCCTAGTGCATAAAGCAAGGTCCATAAAGACATGGTTGGATAAGTTTGGAAGAACTTGACTGGCCCACACAGAGCCTTGATTCTAACCCCATCAAACACCTTTGTGATTGATTGGAATGGAGATTGCCAGACCTTCTCGTCCAACATCAATGCCTAACCACACAAATGCTCTACTGGATAAATGGGCAAAAATTCCCACAGATACACTCATATACACACATATTAAAGTCTACATATTATAGAATGTGAAGTCCCAGTTGGTGTAATGGTCAGGTTCTAAATACTTTTGTCCATATAGTCTACATATTCCTTACAATGATAAAAAAAAGAATATCAAATTATGGTGGAAATCCCTCTTTCCAGATAGACATCATCTGATTTTCTCAGGACACCTGGAGGCAGATTATTTTACTTTCATTAAAACAAGATGAGACCCAGGAGTAAAGACCCCACCATAAACATGTATGAAACAGTTATTTATTTACCCAGCATATACATACAGACTGGCAATGTGCATTACAGCAAAATCCTCCACATCTAGCTTTTGATGTCTTAACATCATCAACATGTACAGGTTGATGAAAGGAAATTAGGTAACACATCCAATCTGATACAAATACAGCCAATAACATCACTATAACATAGATATACCTACTATCCCTGCTTTCTGCAAGAAGTCATCTGGTGTCCTTGCCTCCAACCCATGTGAACCAGGTCCTCCATCATTCAGATACATTTAGATATCCAGTGTATTTGCTTCAGAGCTTTTGTAAACTTAAAGTAATGGATGGTCAATTATTTTTGTTGCCTCTTGTCATTGGAATCAGGGTAAAAAGCGGGTAACTTTCATGAATGAGGACTCCTGAATCTTACTGTTAATGGAGTAAAAGTGTAAATGGTAAAGGTGGTGGTTCCAATGTTCCTATTGTTAGCAGGTGAACTACCTATTAAGGTTTCCTTTTCTTATTAGTAAGGGTATGGGCACTTTCTTGCTATGCCTGTAGCACTGAATGTTGTTCACCTGGTTTGTCAATCACTACCAGAAAGAGTTTCCTTGAAGTGTTTTCATCTCGCGCATGCTCTGGGCACCCCAGCTTATTGCTGCTAGTTCCCTATGCTTAAGCAAGGCCAGTCTGTACAAAAATGCTAACATCATGGGTTAACATATAGAATATTTTTTATCATATTATAATTTATATTTTATATAATGTTACATATTATATAATTTAGATTTTATTCATTAAAAAGCACCACGCTTTGTATTTCATTGTAAAAACTTGGGATTTATTACAAATAGCATTTATCTATAAATTTAAAAACTCAGTAGCATAGTTTACTATCCCTAGTTTTCTTCACACAATGATATGTACTGTATAGCACAATTATTTAATGATGTCATAACCATGAGAAAAAAAAATTAGATCAGAATCTCAAACAATTATCTCCATTATTTAATATTGTTTCCAAAAAAAAAGTTGGATTTTTATTTTCCAAAAAAGTACATAAAATATTCTCCCTTTCACACATCATTTTGTGCAATTCATTAAAATGATAGTAGTGACAATTGTTGTCTCCTCTTAAAAAGCAACAGATGGTTGGTTTATTTTTATCACAGCCTATTTTTATTATTGAAATAAAGTATTATAAAATGTGATGAGAAATGTCTTAAGTATGCGATTTATAAGGTCTTTATATGGCAAAAAATGCATGCATTAGTTCTTTTCAAAAATGCCACTGAGAATTAAAAAAAAACCCGCAAATGTCCAAAGATTTAACTAAAAAGGAAAATATAGCTTTCCTGGTCACGTACTATGAGTTACATTTTAGGGTTATGTGCAGTTCCATCAAAGGGAAGGAGCCAAGCAGCTCTGCATAATGTCTGGCAAATTGGCAGATCACGATAGGAAGGTCATAGCTTTTACAGAACTTCAGTTCTTGGCCATGCTCTCAGCAAAGGACTTCTTCCATTATCTTCAATTCAGCCTCATACCCTCAAATCAAATAGGCGGGCCTCACTAACAAAACTTTGTATGAAAATCACTGCTTAGGGTCCCAAAATCAAAGGACACAATCGCAAATACTTATACGAACCTTAAAACCCTAAATTCCCTATCCCAACTGAAATATATTGAGCTCTGAGAGGTAGACGTGGGCACACCACTTGACCTCAGAGAGTGGTCAGATATCTGGGAAGCAACCTTGAAAGTCTCCATATGTGTCTCCTACAAAGAACAAGGCTACAAAACACTTCTCCGATAGCACCGCACTCCCACAGCTTTGGCACATATGCATCCTTTTGCCTCCCAAATGTATTGGAAAAAGGAATGGAACCCCATTGCTAGTGGACCTACCATCAGATATAACCCTTTTAGAACAACATTGCCTCTTTGATTAGCGAGGTTATTCAGAAACCATTTCTGCTGGAGCCTTGGCATCTCCTGTTGTCCAAGCCTCGGATGATCTCATGAAGGTCGAAAATCATTCTGTGGAGAGGATCACATTGGCGGCCTTTGGAGCTCTTGCACAAGTATGGAAACAACTTACTATCCCCACATGAGGGTAGACAAACAAGTTATATCCAAATCACAGGAAATGGATCAGCTCACGGTATAGCTTCATGATTCTCTGTTAAACTTACAGAAAATATGGGGTCTCTGGCACTCCTGGCTCCCCTTAAGATACGGAATAGCTAAAAATATCTGTCCTTATCAATTGATAGGCTATCAGGCTTTTGATCTTGTTTATTATTACTGCCTTCTTTTTGTTTTGTTCTTTGTTGCACTGTAAGTTACTCTGTAATCTAACAACCTTGACATTTGTAAGGCAACCAGCTAAACACTGTCTGGATTTGGTTGTGCAGAAAATCTGTGAACATTTCTGGGAGCTCCCTCTATTCCGCCAGGAGTAGGGGAGCTGCACTGGGCCTCACCCTCTCCATTACAAGACCCATCTGCTTTCTACCCCCTAGTCCTGCCCATTTGAAGTGCCTTTCAAGTATCTTTTGGGGCAACCAACCCTCCCTGCTATTGTGAAGAATTTCAACTAATGCCACAACAAAGCTATAAGTGGCCCCAAATCTCTTTTTATGTCTTCTCATGACAGAGGGTGTCATCGACAGGTTTCCAACAAAACATAATATTATATAAAAGTGCAATATCGTATTATTTTCTGTTTATGTTCCTAAAAGAAGACAATTGGCTCTGTTAAGGCTTTTAATAGCTAGAACAAAGTTTCAGTGTGGCAACTCTGTACTCTGCTAAATAGATGAAAAGGTGACCATGGGAATTGTCAGGATTTAGTGTATAAAGCATTAAAGCAGCGCTTTTCAAGGCAAACCTATAATAAAATAAGTGTAGAGTTGGGCAAAGTCTGTGACACTGACACTGAAGATTAAAGGAAAAGTCACCTAAAACAATCAACAAGAAATATATTTGAGGGGTAAAAGAATGCCTCTTAAAGGCCTTTTCTAACAAGATTCTGCTATTTCAACTTTGTTTTGTCAAAAATCTGTCTATTTTGCAATTCGATGTATATATTAATTTATTACATAGGGTGGGAGAACTGTTTTCCAGGACCGGATTGGGCATTGGGAATTGCACATGATTGTTTAAAGAGGATCTGTCACCGACCAGGTACTGCTGTTTACATGAAATAAACCTAACTTATGATGTCTACAAATAAAAAAAGCCAGTGTTGTGAGCCTAACTTATGTGTATACCATGGGAGCAACTATATTTACTTCCTGTTTTGAGGATCTGCATTAAGTTATCTATGCCCTACTATTAAGTTGCTGATTGTTATTGATTGGATCAGGCAGCCATTGTAATGCTGGGCGAGGTGAAGGACCATAACTCCACGGATCACAGCTTTCCTGTTCAAGTCGCTCAAAACAATTACACCGATGGGCAAACAGACAGCACGTGCTATATGTCTTTGTAATAAATGTACTTATGTAGAGCTGTGATGATGACAGTTCCCCTTTAAGAAATAACATTGCAAAATATTTGTACTTTACTATATAGTCACTTGACTACTGTCTTGTTTTATTTATTTATTTTGGCGTTTAACTGACGTTTAACAAAGTAGCAGACTCACTAAACCAGGTATGATATAGGTTAATAGGCTTTGGCGAGTAGGAGTGTAAGTAAACAAAGGCAAAATACTATACTAGGTTAATGACGTATTGACGTTGGCTAATATAGAAAGAGAGGGTGGGGAAGTAGGGTGAGAGTACGGTCTTAAAGAGAATGGCAGGGTGGAGGAGGTGGTAGTGGGAGGAGATGTTAGCAGACAGACCAGTACATTCAGATCCGAATCACTGCTAGCCTGCACTTGCCTTCTGCCTCTCCTGATGGTGATAATCCCACATCTCTGCTAGGACCAGTGATGTCAGCATGCTTCTGGTAAACATAATGTATTCCACACCAGTAACAAAGCATTGCTGATGGTGTCACAGCCCAGCCTGCAGCCTTGTGATCAGGACCTGAATGAAGAATTGACCCCACTGCAAAGAAAGTACCTCTCCCCTAAGCAGACATGAAACCGGCGGACATGCAGAAAGTGCTGGTCATTTTCTTGGGTGTTTGCTCTCATTTTGGAGTATTTCAGGTAAGAATTTATTACAAAGCCATATCCCCTTTTAATAAGTCACTGGCTGTAATAAAGCAGCATGTCGGACTTTGTCCAGCTAATGATCACAGTCTCCTGTTCTTTTGGATAGTCAACCTTTGGATAATTAATGGCCGTCTGTTTTCCCGGTATACGATGAACCTATACAAGTATACCTGCTTTGTGATTCAGCTAGAAAACCAAACACTAAAATCAGAAGAAAAAAATTAGAAAAGCATAAAAAAAGATTTTTCCTAGATGATGCTTTCCTCCCTTAACACTGGAATGAAGGCAAGCAGCAGCATTGCAGAAATATGGAGAAATCTGCAAGGGCCACAATGTATCATGTATAAAAGATCTAATATTTTAATAAGGTTGCTGAGAATCTATGCAGAAATGCGGCAAGGGATATATTGAGTGACGGGGCATCGTTACAAACAGGATAATGGAAAGCAACCAGAGGGTTAAATTCCAGACTATGGCACATTTTCATTGATGAATCCTTAAAAGCGCATGTGTTGGGTAGGGCTAGGAATGAATTATCTTTGGAATCTGCATCTGAAAATTCCTTGCTTCTGTCCTTAGATCAGTGACATTGCTCCCAGGCAACATGCCTTCTCTTTTTTAAATATTGAGCTAATCCTAAACAATGACACTGATTTGTTCTTAATACGTAAATTAAAAGTTATCCTGACGTATTTAATAAATGATTTACTTTCCATAAAGGGATATTTCCACCTTATACATCAAAGGTTCCATGTACATAGGGCATGCACCTTTTTAAGTGCTGTCTAGGATGTTTAAGATCTAAAAAAGAGACAGCGGCATAGTGTCTTGTTACGGAAAACTGTTAGACACATAGGATTTCTGTTTTACGATTAGTTAAAAATGTTTGTGCAATGTCCCCCATGCCGGGCTGGCCTTTTTATTAGGCTGTATTAATAGTGCACACACGGCAATAAAAACATTGAAAGGTTCATACCTTTGGGCCATCTATTACAAAGTATTCATGGATCACCCTTGTGACACTTCTGGTCTCAATGTTTGCTCAGGTTTTGATCTTTTTCAAGGTTTGAGTTCTTTATAGACATAACTTGAGGATACTATGTGTGACACAACACTGTTCCAAAACAACAAGATAAGGGATGACGACATTCAATTTCTTAAGGTTACATTGATAAAAGTAAAACCTCAATTGACCTTTGTCTTTGCTTCTCTTTGCTTTTACAGTAGCCGGTTAAGGGGGGCATTGTTACGAAATAAAAGTCTATGCAGGAATGGACTTCATTAGCATTGCCATAAAGAATAATCCCAGTGTAGCGTTTCAGCAGGGAAAGTCACCCAAAATATCCCATGACTGACAACAATGGCCGCCTCCTAGTCTACAGATAAAGGAAGTTTATTGGAACAAAATGATATTAAGCAATGCTTTTATTAATGCTAACCTGCATTATTGTATAAGCCCTATATTTTGTGCCAAAGGAGAAAAATATCAATTTATCCAAGTTATCGTTATCTGACTGCACTTGCCTTTAAACACAATCTAACGTGATGCAGTTTAATGTTCTCTCTCAATTACCAAATTTGTTCCTTTGTATACAGTTCATTGACTTAAACTGTTCAGGGACAGGTCTTTAATTTTAGATTTTCTGCCACTCTCCTCTCTCTCTCTCTCTCTCTCTCTCTCTCTCTCTCTCTCTAACTCCTATGTACTTTTGGTTCCTTAGTCATGCACATTTTTCATTTTCAGGTTCCTTGTTCATTCACTTATTCATTCACTTTTGTCCTTGCCCATCCTCCTTTCTCTGCCTGTGATCATGGGACTGCATTAAGGTGCTTTGGGCCCAGGAATACCAAAAAAGGTCCCTCTTTTCTTGCACCTAACTCGTTTTCTATGTCGACATGAAATAATACCCCTAGAACAACACAATAAAAACAGTTTATTCCAGATTCCTCTACATTCCTTCATAATTTCACACTCTCTTCATATTAAGCATTGTCATCCCATTATGCCCCACCTAATCTAGGGCCTGGTCACTGCACATGGGCAAGCCATGTTTCAGCACATGGGCCAAAAATATAATGTATAATAACATAATATTACATATCTAAGGGAGTGGAAAGAGCTGATCAAAAATTGCTATCAGGGCATTTCCTTGTGGACTTGTAGTACCAGCAGGGTACAAGCATGCATGGGAACTTTTGGTTCTGGCTACTCAGAGCACCCATTGTAGGTAGGAGCGGGACGCTGGCGTCAGTGGGCAGCCCCGTTCATGTCAGTGGGTGGTCCTGCCAATGTTGCCGGACAGATACTATTGTGAATGGGGAAGTGGGTGGGAGTGGGTTGTGCTGCAACGCTACTCAAGAAATCCGGAGAGAAGCAGCGCTTCACCTGGAGTCTTTGGTCTAAACTAGGAGAGTTCCCAGGTATGGGTACAAGCTCCTGCAGAGGAGAGGACACTTTGATATGTCTTTAATTCTGGGATAAGAAACATGCAGCCAGGTGGTGCATTGAAGGTTTATGGCTAGCAAGTCCATTCTGAGCCTCATGCCACGCGTGCTCACAGACTGCAGATAAACTTATAATTGAGAATAATAAATTTATCTTCTTTTACTTATGTGTTTATAGCTCTTTTTTCTTCCTATATTATATTTATTTTTGCATGAATTCCTAGGATATCGGAAATTCTATCAATGACCAAAAGCTGCTTCAACCTACAGGTAAGAACTTGTTGGTTTCACTTTGCTTGACAAGTATGCTTTCTTCTTGTTCTTTTCTTCATACTGTGTACCTATTTTTATTTGCTTTAACATAAATCAATTATGACCAGCTAACATAGTAAAGAAACAAACTCCCTGACCTTATGTTATCAGAAACTCAGGCTCTCCGCAGTGTCCCGCTTCTCCATGAGGAGATCAATGATTTACATTATGGAGGTCTGTGTCTGGCTGGCAAAACCCCATTAGCTCTTCTTCTCCCATGCCGCTTGTGACATGATGTCATGTTCCTCATTCAGAACAGAGGACAAGCAGCTTGGGGTAGAACCTGAGATGACTGGGGGAGTTTTCATGGGTCAGGCCTAGAGCAGGAATCGTGGTATAATGGGCCTGCCAGCGTGGATTGTTAGGATGACTCACACATTTACCATTTTGCAACAAACTCCAAAAGTTGAAGATTCCTCTGATTGTTGATCTAGAAGAAGACAAAATATTATACTACATAACTACATATGGTGTTATTGGGCTCAAGGAAAAACATTTTTAGTGGGCCAGTGTTCTTAGAGTGAGATATAGGATCAAATTAGCTTTCCAGCTTTATCAGCCCTACAATATCATGATTAAACTATTTCAATTGGGATGCTCAAAGGAGCATGAGAAGTATTTAAAAATAGCCGAATTAGAGTTTCTCCATGATTAAATAGAAGTCAGGATTAAGCAATTTCTGCAGACTGTGAAGAACATACAGGTCAATTAATTCTCTGCTGCGAATCATAATTACAGTGAAATTTTAATTTAAGCATTAAATGTTAACCTCTTAGTACTGAAGTACCCAGTGGTTATTCTCTGTAGGTGGCAACAACTTCAGATGCTGTGTTGCAGATGCTGTGCATTTTACACAACAAACATAAAGCCCTTATAAATTCATGTATAGAAATAATAATAATAATGTGTTACCACAATTGTCTCTTGGCCTTGTTTGCCAGAAATTACATTGTTTCATTTCCTTCTAGCTCACTTCAAGGCAGGTCAATAGAAACGTATAATACATTGGTTTATAGCCACCAGGACGTGGAAATCTCTAGAGGCCCCCTTTATATCAGATATCATTTTTGTGCTAGAAAACCATAGGAATATAAAATTGGCCAATCACATTTAAGCTAATAAAATGATGATGTAGGAGAACGCATGAAATATCTGGCTAAATGAAATGTGTCCCTAGGCATTTTATTTTCACTTGTAAATACCATATAATAATAGTCTTTCTTAAATTTTATAAGATTTGTAAAGTGTATCTAACATTATTAAAACATTTAATTGATGAAGATGTGCACAATAAACTTTATTTTTTATACATTTTTATTATTGAATAAAGGTATATCAAAAAAAAAAATAATAATAATAATCGGGGAGATGTCAAAAGAAAATAGGAGGTAGGTGCAACCCTATCGGTTGCGAAAGCTGACTGACACTATGTAAGTATTAGAAGTTCTCCTTGTAGTAAGTACAATGGCCATTTGCAGGTTGCAAATGCAAATTAATGCAATCCCAAACACCTTTTTTTTAACCATTCCCTGACCCTTACAAGGTTTGTAAGGGTCAGGGAATGGTTAAAAAAAAAGATGTTTGGGATTGCAGTAATTTTAACATAAGCCACTTTATCCAGCCAAGAAAGATGCTTTATATCACAGATGTACAGATCTTCAACGCCAGAATGAATTAAAGGAAAATATTTATTGCAGAGAGTGGACAAAAATAAAATATGCTTTCCCGTTATGGAAGTGTTTAAAGAATGATTGTGTTGCCAATTAACACGAGTTCAAAGTTTCCAACTTCCAAACTTCTAGAGGGAGACGTTTGGATAAGGCCATAAAGTACCGGTATGTCACTTTTTGATTCCTTAGAGACCATATCTGTAAGAAAAAAGAAATTTGTTTTTTTTTAATGTGATGATGCCTCCAAGTGGCATCAATGCTAACAAGAAGTTTATTTGCAGGCTAGAGTTTGTATCTTTTAATATCTATTTGCTGCTAGAGACCCAAACAATATCATAACAAGGAGGAAGAGCATGCATGATTATACATTTATAGCCTATTGGATCGATTGTTGGGTAGTTCAGGTAAAAATTATATTCTGTATATACTTTGTGCTTCTAGGTTACAATCTTTGTTCTGAAGGAGTGTCTTCTCTGGGGTACTACAATGGTTCCATCTCAGTGACCGAGTCTGGAGAAGACTGCCTAAAGTGGTCAGAGTTCCCTGATTATGTACAGCAGTACCCGGGTCAAGGGCTTGGCGACCACAACCACTGCAGGAATCCCGATGGAGGAGTTACACCCTGGTGCTTTTATCGGCAAAACTCCGGCTCTATCAGCTGGGCTCACTGCGACTGCAGCCAGGGTATGATGGGCACCGGCAGGCATGCAGTTTCCTAGAATAACAAAGTTAATTCTGCCTGGGTGCTCCTTAAAAATAAAAATAATAATAATCTTAGCATTTTTATTGACAGATTAGGGTAATGTTTCATTTGCCATAATGTTTTCCCATTGCTTAAAGGGAGGATTAACAATGCTGTAAACGTGTTAGTAGGTGCAGAGAGAAATAGGGGTAATATGGTAAATGATAAGCGATGTGCCACATGCTGTTTTCTGTAACAAGTGCATAGAAAAGGTCAAACAGTAGGGTACCACAGTTAGGTGTTTTTACTGTATTTAATATCCCAACTTTTTAGATCGTAACGTGCTACTAAATTGATAATAAAAATAACTTAGTAAACGCGGCTTTCTTTTACCGTAGGTGCTCTTCGGCTTGTACGTAGTCATTCTGGTAACGCAGATGAAGTGAATGTGTACTTACATGGGCTCTGGGGAACTATCTGTGCAGATCACTGGACACACTGGGATGCTAGTGTGGTCTGCAGGCAGCTTGGGATAAGGTTAGTATCTCTTAGTGTTCTCCTGGCTACCGGCTCCCTGACATATTCCTCCCACAAGCATTACATGTCCCAGCAAAAGTTTCTCCAGCAAACAGCAAATTCTAGTCAGCTTTACGAGAATCCTTGAAAGTTTTTTTTACAACACTTTGCCAAATGACCTCTACAAATTACTAATTTAAAGAAACAAAGGTGAGCCAAATGTATGTATAACAAAATAACGTTACACATCTAAACATGCTTTTCCCAACTGTGTATTGGTCTGTTGGGTGATATATGTTTATTACATTTGCCCTTATCCAGTGAAATTGGCACTGCCAAGAAGAGTATTGGTTTTGGTTCACTGATGACCAAGGTTCACCTCCATGCAGCCAACTGCAGAGGGGATGAGAAAGCTTTGCTGCACTGCACCTACACCCCAGCATACAGCAAAGAATGCATGTACGGGTCAATCGCCGCCGTTACCTGCTCTCCTCCTGAAGGTAATTCCTTAGCACATACTTCCAACTGAACATTACATCTATTCTTGGGGAAGGTTCTTATGTTTCGCCCACTTTGATAAATAACTGTAGAAAACAAAACAACAAAAATAATGTTCTATTGAATTGGAAATATGTTTTCCATAGAATTTTTCATTGGTGGCACACACAGAACAAATTCTTCTCAGAGGGACACTCCAACCATCGTTTGCACTTTAATAGATATGGTGACTGAGAGGTCCTCTTTAAATTACCATTTTGCCCCCTTGCAAATGCATGTTGAGATTCATCAGAATCCCCCTACGCACCTGTCTCTTTTTCGTTCCCAGCTCTTAAGCTTCCAGGTTGCCAAAGCTCATAAGCACTATACTCACCACCAGCCAGCACTGGCTCGCACAGCACAGTATGTGTGGAAGGCGCTCCCATTGATCTCTTTGGGAACACTTTCCTGACATCAATTGGATGTGGTGCAAAAAATAGGACCACAGAAGAGGCTGTACACTGAAGCCCTCGAGTACTTATTTTTCCCCCGTTACATAATAAATATGAGTGTACTTACAAAGTCCTTTAATATGCATTATTGGTGGCTCGATGGGATACTAGAGTACTAGAGTACTAGAGTCTCCCTCAAGGTGGTTACAAATCACAGTTGGAATCCTCACAAGCACATTTATGCTGAAACTATGAATAAGGCTATGACCTTTTACTCCTGGCTTACTATAATATAGGTAATGGCTTTTTACGAACAGCTTGCTATGAAATAGGTTATTACTTTTGCTCTTGGCTTACTATGATGTAGGTTATGACCTTTTGCATCTGGATTATTCTGGGATATTATGTTCTGATCTCTTTACAGTTGCTGAGATAATGTTTAATGTTAATGCACGCGTTAAGCATATTATACTAGTCTTATACTAAGACTGCTAACCTTCACAAGTTACACTTCAGCTACGCAGTCTCTGTAGAGACTGATTCATTTAAAAAACAAGTAGGCATTCCTGCTCATAAAGTCTTCATTTTCCTTCTCTGAAGAGCAGGTTTGAAGCCCCCTATCAGGCTAGTGGGAGGAAAAGAAACCTTTGAGGGCCGTGTGGAGGTTTTCCACGATGGACGATGGGGAACCGTTTGCGATGACCACTGGGATGACAAAGATGCTGAGGTCGTCTGTAGACAGTTAGGATTCAGGTAAGATTTTGTTTGTGGTACACAACCAATATTTATCTATCACTCCATATTGTGATAAAATGTGTCAGTTTACCATTAACACAATCTCAAAAAAGCCTCAAAAAGAGGCTAAAAAGTGCAGACATAACACAGTAAATTAGGCATGTGGCATGCGCATAAAAAAATAAACATCTCAATATCTCAATAAATATCTATATGTGTGTGTAATAGCATGTAATACCTGCATGACAGGTTTTTCATTTTTCAATACTTCAGGCATGAATAGGTTAAAGATCACATCATAGATCCTACACTGTGAACTTTGAGCCTAACATTACACAATAGAGCTCCAATATGAACACACAGCAAACTATATTATTCATGCAATCCCATGCTATAGTAACACAATCTGTTTGCCTGCTATAAAGGTCATGAGTCACAGTTTCTCTCTTGTCCTTAGTTATCCTCTGTTATTCCCTCTTCTCTCAGCTGGGAATTTCTCATCTAGTGTGTATGAAATGAATAGGTCCGTTCGAGATACTTGCCCAGAAGTGTGTTAACTCAGCTGCAGTCAATACAACCCACACCTTTCAAGAGCTGAACACATTTACTGCTTGGGTTAGTCATGCAAGAGGCATTTGATAGAAATACAAAGGTAATAAAAGGGAATTAACACAAACATTTCAAATATCAGTACTGTAAATATTTGGACTGTAGTGGACCTGTCACTACGAGGCAGGATAGGCTCTTTGTAAAGAGTACTCAAAACCAACTATACATTAAACATTTTTTAATTATTATTCTTGGTGTATCTCTGATTTTTATGGGTTCTTAAAAAATAGAATACTAATTTAGATTATGTACTGGTCAAAATATACCAAGTGGCTTAGTAGTGCCCATACCTATGTTAAGTCATCAAAGATGGGCCTTTTATCTCTTTTTTATGGCCTGAATGCAACCCTGACCCCTTGACTATGTACAACCCAACCTGAGATTTGCTTACTACTCTGAAAATGTGTACGACTTGTTGAGTAGAACTATGTGGCCCATTGGCATATGAGGCATTGCTGAGTTCATTGGCAAGTGCACAGCTGTAGTGGGCATCAGGAATCTCCTCATGGTCACATTCAGAATTGGATCCCCTTTGAAGTCAATGTGTTCTCAGCTCAGCTGGGGTCTGTGGAAATGTGAATTCGCCCTGTGATTCCTGCTGGAAATGCACAAAGGATGCCCTTTTGTATGGCTTTTTATCTCTGCCAACGGGTAACTCCAGGTTTTCAAGAGTCTTAAGTGAATAAACAGCTCAGGAGAAGTGAACAGGCTATAATAAAGTGTCAGAAAAGCAGAAAAGGCTTCACTTTATGGAACAAAAATGATGTAGCATTCATAGAAAAGGTGTCTCTTAGCAAGTTTAATAGTTACGAACCTTTAATTCAATTAAATAAAAACTAAATTGATTGGGTCTTTTCAGTGGAAAGCCGAAGGCCATGGTCTGGGCCCACTATGGTCAAGGGTCTGGGCCTATCCTGCTGGATGAAGTGGAGTGCCTAGGAAATGAGCAGTCACTGGACTTGTGCCAGAAAAATGAGTGGGAGCATCACAACTGTGACCACATTGAGGACGCTGGTGTATCCTGCGATCCCTACACAGGTGAGTAAGACACTGTTGTAGGTGAGAATAATGTGTTGTGTCGTTTTAAGTAATCAATGAATTACCCGTGGTGAAACGTAGTTTAATATTACATAAAGTGGATATTACATTTCATTTATGTATTGTATATGATTTCAGATGGCTCAGTAAGATTATCTGGAGGAAGAAATGCTGGTGAAGGGAGGGTGCAAGTATATTACAAAGGAGACTGGGGGTCAGTGTGTGATGACGGATGGACAGAGTTCAATACCCAGGTAGTCTGCAGGCAACTGGGATTCAGGTTTGTTACAAGAGACTATTTCCTGATTTATTTAGTTGCATAGGTAAAGCTTTAGGGAAAGCCCTAAGGGCAAATTACATTTTTAGTATAGTGAATACTCTGCACTTTTTATACTCTTAACCCCTTAAGGACAATGGGCAGTCCCTAAACCCATTGAAAACAATGCATTTTGAGCCCGTACATGTACAGACTTTGTCATTAAGGGGTTAATAAGTCGCTGCTGAAAATATGGGAACCAAAAACACAAAATATGGAAAAAATGTTTCCGTACCTCAGTTACCATCAAGAATGAAGACGTGTGAGTGGAGCCACTCAAATCCACTCAGCTGGCTTTAGAAGGGTTAATACTCGGGGGATGTAGTAACTGTTCTTTTAGAATTGACCAATTAAAACAATGTCTCAAACATGTTTTTTATTTGTTTAATATAGTTCTAATGTTAATTTGATTTATGGAAGACAAAGAGTTACGAGTATATGTTAACATGCGTCTTCAATATTTCATCCCTGCAGTGGTCCTTCTAGTCTGGCATCAAAAGGAGAATTTGGTCCTGGAGAAGGCTTCATATTTCTGGATGATGTTGCCTGCACTGGTGTGGAGCACTCGGTTTTACAATGTTCCCACAGTAACTGGGGTCAGCATGACTGCTCACATTCTGAAGATGTTGGGGTGAAATGTTCAAATGACAGCAATGATATCCTGAACGTGCCTTCTGGTAATGTATCTGGACTTTGTGCCACAGCAGTTATTGGAATACCGCAAATTCTCTCTTCTGAAATAAACTTCCATCCTGTACTTTGCCAAAAATCATAAATCCATCACACCCCTCTCTATTCTCTCCTGATAAAGTTTTTATCCTGCAAACCTCTCACCATTTTAGTAAACCTTCTCTGAACTCCAGAACTGTACACAATGTTCTAGGTGAGATCTGATCTGTGTTCTGTAACATGGTATAGCCACCTTCGTTTTCTACTACTTTCTCTTATTTCATTTTTATATATTCTGGGACATAAATTTAGAGCACATATTTTGCACTTGTGTGTGCGTCATACTTTGATCATTTCCAGGAACCCCTATACGCCTGGTGGACGGGGAAAACACTAAAGAAGGTAGAGTGGAGGTTTTTCTCAATGGAGAATGGGGCAGCGTGTGTGACGATGGCTGGACAGACAATGATGCTGTTGTGGTTTGCAGGCAGCTTGGCCACAGGTGGAGTTATTTGTGTAAATTTATTGCCTGCTATTGAGCATGAACCACGTCTTTATAAAGAACTTCTTCCATGAACTAACCTGCGTTGTTATGCAGAAAACAATCTATATAAAACAGAATATTACTGTAGAAAGCAGTGTTATCAATATTACTACTAAATAAAGTCAACACAAAGCTATTATTATTATTTATTGTTTTATATAGCACCTGGCTCATAACATTTACATTATACATTATTTAGTACAGTCCATATTGTATTCTTTGTAGATACACGTATAGGTATAAGTATAATGTTTTTATATTCATTTAGGTTTGTCATCAATCTGGGATTCATTGAGTCTTATACTTTAAATCTATTTGCAAGAAAATGAAACACTACTAGTTTGCTAGAGTCTACAAGTAAAAAGCACTGAATGCTATTTATTTCTTTCTTTACTCATTTTTTCCCCCGTGTTAACTGGGACATTTTCCCTTTCTAATGCAGGGGACCTGCCAAAGCAAGAATAATGGCATATTTTGGTGAAGGAGAAGGACCGATTCACCTTGATAATGTGGAGTGCAGTGGAAAAGAAAACACATTAACAGAATGCAGGAAGCAGGACAGCGGAATCCATAACTGCTGGCACAATGAGGATGCTGGAGTCATCTGTGACTATGTAGAAAAGAAGATCACCCAAGAAAAGAATTCAGGTTTTCACACAGGGATACATTTTTGTACATGAAGTACTCAGACACCATACCTGGGAACTCTCTGAGTTTGGCTGTGAGGAGCACTGCTTCTCTGGGTCAACACCCAAATCCTCTGGGTCGCGGGAGCAGGGTCTTGACTCCCCCGCCTATTTCCCATTTAAATTGGGGTGTTTCCTGCAATGTCAGCAGGTACGCCCATTGACCTCAGTGCTCGGTCCTGGCCGTGTCCCACAAGGGTAGGCTCCAGGTAGCTGGGGCCCAAAAGTTCTCAGGCATGCCAGAAACCTACAACTTGTGTTTTATGGTGCCCTTTATTTCCAGGGGAAAACAATCTGAAATGAATTGATTGCATAACTATATAGATCTTTATGTAACAAACTTATAGGTTAGAGTTCTATAAGTGAAGCTCCCATAATGGAAATTCAATTGAAAAGAACTATATTATTAATTTAGAGGAATGAGTTTAATGAATACAATCGTTTTCTATTGTCAGCACAATTTTGATAGAGAAAATGTATTCCTTATTTCCCAGGTGGTATATCTGCTGTGTGTGGTATCAGTCCACTCATTCGTCGTAAGAAAAGAATTATAGGCGGATCCAAATCAATAAGGTACAGCTGCCTATTGATTTTAATGTATGTAACTGAATAAAAACTGAGTTGTGTCAATCCAAATTACCAAAATGTATCTTTTCTGCTTTCTCTTGATTTAGGGGCAGTTGGCCATGGCAGGCATCTTTAAGACTGAAGGGATTCCCCAAAGAATCTCGTTTACTATGTGGAGCAACACTGATAAGTAACTGTTGGGTTCTAACAGCGGCTCACTGTTTTAAGAGGTTTGCAGAACATATACCATTACAACATGGGGGGTACACGTGTGTAATTGCATTCTCAATAAACATTGTTGCTGGAAACCTCACTAGAGAAAATAATATATTACCCCAATTTATGTACCAGTTATTATGTGGATGGATATTAAGTGCAGAATGATACATTTAGAGATGTCCTGTAGTCTCGGTGTTTGTGTGTCCTGGATGTAGCGTTCAGTAGTGCTGCCTTGTATTGTCGAAGACCTTCTACACCACAATGTTGGGCGCATTATGATTGGAACCACATAGATGTATTTTGCTTTCTGGCTGGAACCTTGCATGTCCTATTTGTATTTGTGCAAAAAAAGAGCAGAACAATTACAGGCCCTTAATAAAAATGTTAAATTTGCAGTAACAGTTTACCTTCCTGTATAACACATGCTGTCCAAATATATATAGCACATTTTACAGTAGTGTTTGCATTATGGTAAAATGGCACTTTATCCTTATAAAACACAGTTTTTGGAGCTCTTCTTACAGGTGGATTTGTATAATAATTTTCGGCCATTTATAGTTTTGGAAATCTACACTTTCTTTATTTGGGATGTATTCAATCTGTGTTCTTGATTATGTTAATAATAAGATGAGCTGGAAAAAGTTAAAAACTCAGATTTCCCGACCTTAAAAGGCTGTAAAACGCAAAATCCAATATGTAAGGATCCTATGAAAAACTCACAATTCATTATACAGGACCAGCCAAGCCCTTCCTGCCACAGAAGCTCATTGGGGTTGACCTTGCACATTTTATAGTAAAGTCAAAGAGTTGAAACTCAAATCTCCCTTTATTGGTAAAAAAAAAACACATAGAAATAATATGTTCATTGTAATGCTAAACTGTACAAAACACCTGACACACCCCTGATGAAAATCAGCCTGGCTCAATGCTTGCTGAATCATACAACATTCAAGTGGGTAATTTATTGGGTTTACAAGACATTTTTACCCTTTTTAATAATTAAAATAAATTAAGTGAAGGAAAACTCAATTAACGTGGAATCATCTGGTTACTAATTAAGTGTCAGGCAATAGGATCGACTTCAGTCTTAAATGCAGGCAAAACATGGGTAGACTAGATATCGCGAATGGCCCTTATCTGCCATCAAATTTTATGCTTCTATATATATATTTCCAATCAATCACCATAAATATTAAAAGAAAAGATCTGTCCAGTGTTTACACATTTAAATTTGATTATTTTTGCTTACAGATTTGGTGAGTTGCCTCACCGCTACTCTGTCAGAGTAGGCGATTACCACACTGGTGTGGAAGATGAATTTGAACGAGAGCTTCCGGTACAGAAGATTGTAATTCACAAGAGCTACCGTTCAGGCAGCATCGATAACGATATTGCTCTGGTCAGAATGAAGGGTAAAGATGGGCAGTGTGTGGCTTTCGCTTACCATGTTCTACCCATATGCCTCCCAGAGAAGAAGACCCCTCTGCATCAGAAAACATGCTTTATTTCTGGATGGGGAGACACAGGTATTGATGGCTATTTAGTATTTATGTATTTATCTGTCCGTTTATTGATAAGTTAGCTTTTTGGAACAGAGGAACAAATGTGGTGCCAAGCTAGCAAACCAGTATTTACGTGAGTATTGCCCGTCTACCTGTTTGGATATTCCAGAATAGTGAAATATGAATACCCAGGAAGTTGCTAGCTGTAGCTTCTACCATCATGTGCCAGACGTTTTTTAAATAATGGGAGTTGTTGTTGAACAACAGCTGGAGAAATACATCTTATTCTCTTAGAAAGATTCTCACATGGAACGATAATTCACTGATAGTGTGACGGACCCTGTAGAGACGGATGGTCTCTGCCGTCAATAGTTCCAGCGATCTCCTATGGTTCCCTCGGTATACTCCAGACTTCCAGTAACCAAGTAGTTACACTCCACGTCCCTTGTCCCCAAATCACAGACACAGACACGGTCTTAGGCTTGAACAAGTAAGAATCTCCTTTATTGCACACCAAACACCAACTTTATACCTGAGACCATCTTGAAAAGAACAATACATAAATACATTGGCTTAAACACTTTAACTGGCACCAATCAGGAGAGAGCTAGAACAGGGAGCAACCAATCACAGTGCAGGGGGTGTGGTCAGGGCAGGGCCAGCCCAAGGCAAAATGCCGCCTGGGGCGAATTTTAAAATACCGCTCCCCCCCATCTACCCTTCCTCTCCCTCCGTCCCTGCCGCCCCCCGCCCCATTATCTACCCTCCCCCCCCGTACTTACCTTTCAGCAGTCCTGCGGTGAGACTCCCCTTTTCGGTCTCGGTGCCGGCTTGTAATGCTGAGCGCCGGAAATCTTCCGGCACTCAGCATTACAAGCCGGCACCGAGACCTAACAGGGAGACTCGCCACAGAGGAGAGAGAGAGAGGTACTGACCACTCGGCGCCCCTTTCTCTCTCTTTCGCTTTAAAAAAAAAAAAAAAAAAGGGGCTTGGGGCGGCGAGGTGCCGCCCCTTCAAAAGTGCCGTCTGGAGCGGTTGCCCCACTCGGCTCCATTGTCGGGCCGGCCCTGGGTCAGGGGCGGCCCATGTCCCATTAACTTAGGGACCAATCAAAAGGGGAGCTACCCTCCCTACCATATATGGATTACCGGGGGTGTGGCTGTAGCAACCAATAAGGAAGGTGCCTACCTAGCAGACCCCTACAACCTTGTCACAGATGCTCCTGTGACAGTTAGGTTTCTTACAATTTCTGTCAATTTTTCTTTTATTACAGGAACATCCTATTCCAGGACACTTTTACAGGGTGAAGTCTCAATTCTTTCCAGGGAGTCTTGTGTTTCCAGATATAAAGGCAAATTTACAAACCGTATGATCTGTGCCGGGAATCTTTCTGAAGATAAGCGGGTGGACAGTTGCCAGGGAGACAGTGGGGGTCCTCTCATGTGCCAAAGACCAAATGGACAATGGGTAATTCTAGGAATAACTTCTTGGGGTTATGGGTGTGGACGGAAAGGATATCCTGGAGTTTATACCAAAGTCAGTAAATTCATTCCTTGGATCAAGAAAGTGGCAAGACTGAAATGAAACGAGAAAACCATTTTAATATGCAAATGAACCATGGAAAACATTTTAAACATTATCATCAGGATTATCGGTGTGCAATCGCAGATCTCTTAAATGCCTTAAATTTCGTTTGTGAGCTGTATTTAAAAAAAAAACCCTGTGGAACATCGTGTAGGTTGAGTGTTCAATGGCTGGACAACCACGCTTCACCACTGGTCAATGAGAGTTTGTCGTATATATAACAATGACAATGCCAGATTTAAAAATGAAGTCTTTGGAATATACCAGGCCCCAACAAAAGCTATGGCAGTGACATTGTTATGGAAATAACTAACATAGTGTTCTAGTTTACAACCATTTTTATTGATGCCATGCAGGGGAGGTAAGCAGACAGATCATTTTTGGCCATGCACCTTGCAGGTTTTACATAACCAGCCTTGTGCACTATGCACTTTGTTAGTAACTAGCAAACACGTTTGTAAGTATTAGTAGTAATGTCTATCTGAACATTGCATCAGGAAAGACGCAGTTAAATGTGAAAGTGATCTATTGACATGGTCCATAGTGGAAAATGGAGTGGAGATTATGCTAAACTATTAAAAGAACATATAAACTAGCTATCTCCGCTCCTGAGAATTATCTTGTGATGGTAACACTACACAGGTTTGAACATCTTTGTAAGTATTAAAGCCTATGCATGACGTTAGACATATCTTCTTACAAAATAACTCATTACTAGGGCTGAATATTCTTTTTTTTTTCAGATTTTCTTAAATGCAACAATGTGTGTGTTTGATATTCATGTATCTTTGTGCTTGGTCGAGCCATTTAGAATTGAATGAACCTGCTGTGTGCTGATAGTTTGGCCATCACTGCACACGGTCAACGTTTTGTGGATGCTATAGCAGGTAGAAAATTCATTATTTGAGGGTTAATCGACTTGCACCTGTTTCACGGAGTTGTTTAATAAACCACAGTAGCTTCATGTTTGCAATATTATTACATCTTAAGATGGAAAGAATTGAATTGTTGGCCAAGCATATAAGTATTACTGTGGTGTTACTGATAGGCCTTAGTGATTGTAATCATTAGCACTGTATAATAGAGCTGTAATATCCAAAGAAGCAAGTCAATACATTATCTTGTATATGTTTATTTAAAATGAATCCTGGTGCAAGTGAAAAGTATTGACACTGAAAAGATTGTGCACTTTATTTTCAAACCAGCAATGCTTGATTGTATTTCTGCCAGAGTCGGCTTCCTGGTGCTCTTCGCATTCTAGAAAGGCAGTTGTGTCTGAAGATATGTTCCAGAGGAGGCCATCCAAAAAAAAACCTTTAAATTTAAAATGTCGTCAGAGAGTCTGTATTCAGACATTTTTTCACATCTGAGTAACTTGAACGTCCAACTAAAATTGTTTTCTTGTGCATTTGGATTTATGTGGAACGATTCATTATTTTGTAGCCTCTGGATGGCTGCATGATTTTGCCAAATTATTCCAATGCTGAACCTGTGAGCTTTTTGTATAAATACTTGGTATTATGTAAAAGAAAAGCAATACTGCAGAAATAGACTTCATCAAGTCATTGAGCCGTCTTAATTAGAAATGTGCATCACTGTGAACTATGAGGATTGTACTTCAGTTAGGGCAGCGGTTCTCAACCTGTGGGTCGCGACCCCTTTGGGGGTCGACCGACCCTTTCACAGGGGTCGCCTAAGACCATCGGAAAACACATATTTCACAATATATAATTACATAATTTTATGGTTGGGGGTCACCACAACATGAGGAACTGTATTAAAGGGTCGCGGCATTAGGAAGGTTGAGAACCACTGAGTTAGGGCATGCCTTGATGTTTCAGATGAGCTTGTGTGTTTTAAACAAGTAGTAAAGCCTCATGATTTACTGTATATATATATATATATGCAGATTTGTATTAATGTTGTCATTTGTAAAGCATAAATACATTCATCTAAGTGCAATTAAACCTGATCACATTCTCCCATGATCAGTGAATAAAAAAATACCATTGAATGTATCTGTTGTTTACTCTGCTGTCCTAGCAAAATGTGATATAAAAACATTGGAGCACTCTTAATTGTTTTCTTGTCATGGTGCACTGGACCATCCTTTGTTGCAGCCATTATCAGGACAAATTGGTGTTACGGTGTGAGTAAAATATATATGTGTAAAGCAAGCAAATGTGTAACGAACATTTGCATATGGTATGCATCCATGTTTCTGTGTGAACCCAGAAATAAAATAAGACACTATCATTTTACACAAGTACTTAAAATAAAGAAGAAATAGATACATTTTATTCAAAAAAACAATGTGCAGTACTATGGATTACATTATATAACATTTAGTTATGTAGCACCAGCAGATTCTGTAGCGCTTAGCAATTAGTAAAGTTGGTAGGATAAATTTAAAATCACAAACAATAGCAAACTGGCACAAAAGGAGAAGAGGACCTGTCCTTGCCAGTTTACAATATACGGTATCTCACAAAAGTGAGTGCACATTTTTGTAAATATTTTATTATATCTTTTCATGTGAAGAAATGACACTCTGCTACAAAGTAAAGTAGTGTGTACAGCCTGCATAACAGTGTAAATGTATTTTGTGTGGCCACCATTATTTTCCAGCACTGCCTTAACACTCTTGGGCATGGAGTTCACCAGAGCATCACAGGTTGCCACTGGTGTCCTCTTCCACTCCTCCATGACGACATCACGGAGCTGGTGGATGTTAGAGACCTTGCCCTCCCCCGCCTTCCGTTTGAGGATGCCCCACAGATGCTCAATAGCATTTAGGTCTGGAGACATGCTTGGCCAGTCCATCACCTTTACCCTCAGCTTCTTTAGCAAGGCAGTGGTAGTCTTGGAGGTGTGTTTGGGGTCGTTATCATGTTGGAATACTGCCCTGCTGCCCAGTCTCCGAAAGGAAGGGGATCATGCTCTGCTTCAGTATGTCACAGTACATGTTGGCATTCATGGTTCCCTCACTGAACTGTAGCTCCCCAGTGCCGGCAGCACTCATGCAAGCCCAGACCATGACACTCCCACCGCCATGCTTGACTGTAGGGAAGACACACCTGTCTTTGCACTCCTTACCTGGTAGCTACCACACACGCCACACACCATCTGAACCAAATAAGTTTATCTTGGTCTCATCGGACCACAGGACATGGTTCCAGTAATCCATGCCCTTAGTCTGCTTGCCTTTAGCAAACTGTTTGCAGGCTTGTGCATCATTTGGGATGACAGCCATGCAGACCAATTTGATGCAGTGTGCGGCATATGATCTGACCACTGACAGGCTGACCCCCCACCCCTTCAACCTCTGCAGCAATGTTGGCAGCACTAATATGTCAAATTCCCAGACAACTTCTGGCTGAGCATGTGCACTCAACTTCTTTGGTCGACCATGGCGAGGCCTGTTCTGAGTGGAACCTGTCCTGTGAAACCGCTGTCACCCCTGATGAAGCCGTTTTATTAGTGAAAGGCTCGTTGGGTCTGGGTCTTGTATCCATATTACAACTCTGTGGTTAGGTGTTAAGCTCAAGGATCCTGCTGTATGAACAGAATCAGTTGGTATTATTGTTTACTCTCCCATCTGCTCTACATAGCTTATAGTGTCTATCTGCAAGCACTTTTGACGTTGAAGTTTTTTAACTGTTTATCAACTTTGAGTTAATATTTATTTTTATTATCCATTTACACCTCTTGTATCTAATAGGACTTTAAGGCACTCAGGTGACATTTCTGCATATTTGTGTTCATTTTTCCTCCTGCATTTTGTATACATAATTATTTTTTATTTATTCATTTTTTATGTGACATTTAATAAAGGCATCTTTTTGGTCTTATATTTTTGTGGACCTCAAATTTTTGTTGAAAATACCTATTAATAAAACATTGGAACTGCTTACTGAGAATCTCTATTCTATTTTGAGAAATCCGCCTTTTTTGTGCAGTTTCATATTACACCAAATAGGATTTCTTGCAGGAAAAAAAAACATCCAAATCTCTGTTCTTGACACAATTCCTCTACTTAAAAATTTAAATTTCTGATTTGTAGCATCCTGTCTGCTATAAACTGGTCAAACCTAAGAAAAAGATATGGCGTATGCAACTTGCTGCTGATGTTTACCTAGCTTACGAAAATCCTCGTTTACCACATTGACCTCATTTCACAATAAATGATTAGTTCCTAATTGGCCAATACTCCATCCTGTCTTACTTCCTTAACAATTTTAAAATGTACTTTCTATTTCTGTAATCCGTCGCTCTAGGAAGACACCTGACTTGTTTGCAACCCTCATGACCTTGCTTAAAATTCACACCTTTTAATATATTTAATATTGCTGGCTGACCACATGGAACATAGGAAGGTAGACAATGGGTCAGACATGAAAACTGGCATTATTTCTTGGCATGGATGGGTGACAACTTTCTAATTGTATACCCAAATTGGACTCATTATTTTATGTATAGGAACATTTGTGCACACAAAGTAATTTTGGTACCATTGACATTATATCACGGCTCTTAGAGAGGAGAGCAGCCGAGGACGGGGAGGCAGGGGTCCCTGCTTTGGGTCAATTCTAGGGTAGCGGCCAAGGTAAATAGACCTCTAGGAACATTAGGAAATAACCATATTTCCCTTTTTCTAAAGTGCACAGTTGCTCATTAGCACACCTCCTAACACGCAGGGTGAGGTTGTGTTTGTAGATGGGGCAGGGCTTTACCAAGGCTTTTTATTATTATTATTATCTTTTATTTATATATCACCAACCATTTACACAGCACTTCGTGACCTCTAAGGTTATTTATGTAACCGATAAGCACATTCAAAAGAAGAATAATGTATTTTATTTACACAATTTAATTGCTTAACACATTTTTCTGGTATCTATACATTATTGTGACTCTTAGGGCTGTGGAACGCTTGGGTACACTCATACTCACCAAAAAACATCGAGGTAATGTTAAAAGAGGGACATTATGTGAGGGAACAGGGAGGAGGAAGGGGAGCATTTGGGGCCATAGTCAAAATCATGTTTACATAAAATAAGGCACAGTAGAAAATGAAACTGTGCAAATTCATAATAACCATGTAAAGGGTAAAAATAAAAGAGGTTGAGGGCTCAAAATTGGAAGTATTTTTGGCGGGCGGGGGCTGGTATTTGATGTAACACTAGCTATGTCTTAAGGTGACTGCCAGGGCTGTGGAAAACAGATACATTGATAACCGGCAAACGGTGCGTTCTCCGAGAAATGACAAATACCGGGGAGACGCGACCTCGGGCCTCAGAAAGGGACGCTAGAAACGTATGCATGTTATCATAATTCATACTGAGTCACTGCAAGTAAATAGTATAATCTCTTCACTCGGTTATTTATTTTTTCCTGTTTTTAGTGCAATTGATCAGGAATAACGAAATGCCAGGGTAAGATGGCACTATCGAGTTCCGCTGGTGTACCAGACGGCTGTTTAGTGTCCGTCTAGCCCCACCGTCAGCTCTCTCTGGTGCAGGAAGCCGGAAGAAGCCAGGCGGAAGCGGGGATCAGCTGATCGAGCTGTCCCCAGGTAGAGCCCGTGAGGGGAACTGAGACCGGCGGGGAGTGCTGTGTCTCTGGCGAACCGGTGGGGGAGTCTCGGACATCCGGCGCTTCCCCGGGGGTGTATATGAGAGACGGAAGGACGTAGGGACTGGAGAACTTGCTTTAGGCACCCCGGCGATTCATACAAAGAAGGAAGGCTGCAGGGGCTTTTGTTTAAGTGAATGACCATAGTCACGTCCCTCTTGGGGGTCTGAAGTACCTGCATCCAGCCCTTTTCGGCCGACCTTGTTTTGCTTATTTTTTTTCTTATTCATGAATTGAAACCTGTATTGCCAAGGACACAAAATAACAAAAAAACAGAAGTAAGAAGAGAACAAAGAAGGGACTGGGAAAAGGGCCAATATTTATTTTTTTACATTTCTTAAGGAGCGAAGACTTTGGGAAGACAGCGGCTGGAACGGCGTTTGACAGTTTACACCTCGGATGGACAGAGGGTCACATGGAACTACAATAGAGACATTATTTGCATGAATACATTTTACTCCTTGAAAATTGAATTCCCTGGTCGGTCCTTTTATTTTCCTTTCCACACCTGGAATACCATCACATACAAGATCGGCAAAGTGTTGAAGTCTGCCAATATTTGTATTCATTTGCCACCATTTCTTGTAGGATTGCCAATTCCTATAATCTCATTTCTCCCAAGGTTTGATGCAATTGAACTGTGTCTTGAGAATCAATTGCGTGTCTATTTGGAGCTGCAGATAATATCGGTTCCCCCTTTATTTACATCATGTTTTAGAAAGGAGGTTATCGGTTGCAAATAACGGCATCCACAGCAGGGATTTGAAGCCAGAACTACATAAAGCCCTCATGTCCAATGGCACAACCTCTGCATCCATTTCCAATTCTTGCTCCTTAGAGGCTTATAGATGAATTTGCCTAAAACAAGGTAACATAGCATAATTGATGAATTTTGTTTCCAATTTTTAGTCCTCTGTAAAATAAAAAAATGCAATAATTTTATCATCGGATAAGCTTTGGCTTGTGAATGCATATATATGCTGTTAGGGATTTGAACATTGTGGAGGGCCTGAAGATCCAAGCAAGTTGAATATTTTTTACACGGAATGAATTAGAATTTGAAACAAGCACAAAAGAGATTGCACTACATCTTGAGTGGCAACACTGACACTCACTCAATAACCCAGTATGATTGATCTTGTATGACCTTGTTACAACAGTGGGAATTAGGTAGGTTTTATCTTTACATTAGAACCTTTGGACTTTGTTTTTCGCTTTTTTTGCAGCTGGCGGAGAAAGTAAGGACTCATCTGAATTTGATCTGAACATTTTTTTTGGACGTAGAGCTACAACTGGAGTGTTTGTCAAAGTCCACCACCAGTCATCAGCCGCCAGAGGCTATTGATTGTGATGGAACTCATGTTTGCTGAGTGGGAAGATGGGGAAAGGTTTTCTTTTGAAGACTCGGATCGTTTCGAAGAGGACTCCCTTTGTTCGTTTATCTCGGAGGCTGAAAGTCTGTGTCAGAACTGGAGAGGATGGAGGAAACAGTCAGCTGGACCCAACTCTCCTACTGTCAAAATAAAAGGTAAGATCTCTCAATAGAGTAAACGACCATCTAATAACTGTCAAATAATTGGCTAGCCACTTAGGTTACCCTCTCTGAAATCCTAAATATTCTCAGTAGGCTTTTTTTATATATTAGCAGAACAATCTAATCCCCCTACATCTTTGCAGAGCAATCTAATGTTCACACAGGTCTCTTCTGCGTGCCATCAGTAGATAATAGGAACCTCCAGTTTTAAATCAATTAAGAAATAGCTTTTATATTGTGCATGGATCTGTTTCTGGTGTCAGGGCACATTTGTTTACAGAAGCAGGACCAATCCTTGACCAAATAACAACCCAAACATAGTGTATTTGACACTACATATGCATGCGCACACTCTCTCACACATTTTTTTGTTTGCATTGTAGAGGTGATGAGTGATGTATGGCCAGAACAGGGTGTCAATTAGCCATTTTGTTAAGCAAAACACTTTCTGTTTAAATTTAATTTAAAAAATAGACCTATATATATATATTATATTTATAAAACAGAATACAGATCATCAGAAAAAACAAACTTTCTGCTGGAGCTGGAAGGGCACTGTATACATTGTTGCAAGTGTTGTGTCATAAATATCTATGTTCTTCTATATAAATGTGTAAGATGCCTAATTTTGGTCATATATTTCTCATAAGATTTTAGCTAGGATACCCCCCAAAAAATACTCCAAATTTGTTTTTTTGAGTGCACTTGACTGCATTTGATATGTTCATTTGTTATGAATCATAACACCCTTAAATTCCCAAAATAAGTAATAATTCTTGCTTGATAAAGGGAGACATGATTTTTAAAACAAGTCTTAACTGTAGTCATCAAATGTTTATCAGCGATTTATTGAGGAGAGCAGTTGGGCATTTTTCAGTCCCAACTAATTGGTATATCGTTTGTTCCAAAGCAGAAATGCTGAAATAGAAAGAAAGTTAAAGGTTGGAGAGCTAAATACAAATTAAACAAAGCCGTATGTTTTAGATGCCGAGGGTATTTGCCTCCTGGGATTCCTCTGTTTTGGAATTGCATAGGTACTTGAAGGCTCAGTCTTGTAAGAAAGCAATGCCCGTTCTGTGTCACTGGTACAGAAGGCTAGTGTGTCTGCAGACCAAATGAGGATTGGGGGGGGCATCAGTTATTTCTATTTAGTTACAGTTTATTGACTGTTCTTATAAAATTTCAAGTTAGTTCTGCAGAGTCTGTTGCGTTTGGCAATTTTTCCAAATGTATTTTTTTGCTGCTATCGTTCATTGGCGGAAGACAGTGTACCTTAACCCTTTGACACAAGAAATCTGGTCACTTTGATCTTCTGCTGTCCAGTATAACAAATTCCAGACTTAGACTGTCTCTACAATTTGTTTGGCATAATCTTCAAGTAAGAAAACAATGCTTTACAAAATACAGCTAGTGTTATTTTCGGCTTTATGATTTAAAGAACTAATAGAGTTCAATGTCTCATTTTCTTAGCCACTGAAACCTTTCTGGACTTTGCTTCATTTCAGTTTCAGTTTATTGTAAACATTCAGTATTAGAAGGGCAGTTGTTTCTCGGTGTGGATAACTTCTTGTACAAAGAACTGTCATATGTGAAATTAATTGGCCCATATCAAAATGTATAACAAGTGTTTTAAAACAAGCCTTTAGTTGTGAACTCAAACCCCAGTTATTCATTGCTGTATTTTTATTCCTGTTAAAAAGTTTTATAAATTGAAAAAGTAGATTTTTCTAGAGGAAGTACCATGTAAAAAAAATACTCGTACGCGTAGAAAGCTGTAAGGTAGGCTAGCATTACCCAGAACATTCCCTGGGTAATGACTTTCCCTGCTCAAACACCACACTAAACTGATTCTTTATGGTTATCCTAATGAATCCCTGCTTGCACAATGACATCCATACCTCCATAGGCATTATTAGTCAGTGTCAGGCTGGGTGATTCAGACTGAGCCATTCTGTTGTTTAAAACAAGCCAGTATGTTTGTCTAGTAGATTGGACCAAGATAAAAGAGCTATAACACTTGCAAATGGCTAATATGAAGTTGTTTAAAAACATTATGCAAAAGCTACCACAAAGCTTTTATAGATGTGCCATTTTAAGGAATTTTCACTAATCAGGCCTATAAAATATCCCTCAGTCTAAGGTTAAAAAAATACTGGAGCATTTAGAGTACACTATATCAAGCTCTTATGCATCAAAACCTGTGCAATATGTTTGGGGCCGTCCAAGGTGTACGGGTACAATAATGGCGCTGTGCACCTTTAAGAATTTGAGCGTCAAGAAATGTCATATCCCAGCGAGCCAAGTCTTAAAGGTGCAGAGTGCTTTTTAATGAGGCCTATGGAGGATGTGCTCAGCCGGCATAACTGTCAAAGTGTAAATAGGCCGGTTGGGGAGATCAAACCTTTCCCTTGTAACCGGCCATTGTGTGACTTGACACCTGGGGCTTGGTCCCACTGGGCCTGCTACCCTAGGCGAGAATACCGTCACTGGCTGCAATGGTGGTTTTAACCCTTTCCATGCGCTAATTCCACCACCAGCCTTTGTCAAAGTTTGTGGTAGTCATTTTGTGTATGGCTGGTGGCAGGATTAGTGCAAGAAAAGTGTTAAAATACAATCATTTGAAATACTGTGGTATGTCTTGTTTGGGATAAATTGAATTGGCTGGTGCTACTTGTACTAATTTCCCTATAACTTGCAAAAAAACCCCATAAAAAACATGGTGTATTTCTAAACTCAGGACAAATATATTTCTAGAATTTATTTAGCAGGGTACAAAACTTTAAAACCAGTCCAGTCACAAAGGGGTTAATATGCGTCCTTCAAATACTAAATAAAGTTAAAAGCAGCAGCAGCTATGAAGCCACCCTCCTCCTCCATTGTCTGAGGAATCTTGCCACTGATTGGCAGCTTGATGCTGCCAATCAGAGGCAGAGGGAAACCATCCCATAGAGATCAATGGAGATGCTTTCTGCACATGCGCCCAGGGCAGTAGTTGCCTAACCAGTGCCAGGACTGGTGGTAAGCATACTGCACACATTGAGATGTGTTCAACCACATCCAAGTCCATACGATATGCCCCTTCTAAAAGTGGATGTTCCTGTGTTTTAATGTAAGTACATAAGTTCTTTAGTAACCATGGCAGTGCTTGCTGAGACCATGCAGCAGTTGCCAAAAAGTACCAATTTACTTACAGAAGGATCAATTCTACAAGTAGTAAGTTGGATATAGTGAAAGTTGTAATAATGGAAACAATTACCAGATATAACATAACACAACTCGCCAAACGTCACTATCGAACGTGAGTTTGGAACAGTGTGGACGCTGTCTGTGATGAGTAGAAACACGAGTGGATAAGCAGGACAAGTGGATTTTTTTCTAGCCTTTCCAATGCTTCTCGTGTGTGAGCGCAGAGGAGCCCTGGGTATATCAATGTGGTGTGGTGGTCCAAAAGGTGAACACGTGAATAAACGTAAATTACTAGGCTGTATGAATTATTTTTATGCATGTCATATTAACAACAACCCTTAATAATAAACAATTGTTTTTAGCCTACCAAATATGAGACTGATTGTGATTTGGTCACATAGGTGTCGGCGTTAATGGTAATAAACTCCTCGGCTGTATAGATTTCTGTGGATTTGTTACTGATCTGTAACACGCAAGGGTAAAAGATCATAAAGGATGCTGATTCACTGCTCTGCACTGAACAGGAGTACAATCTGTGCATGCTGGTTACATTAGTCATGGTAGACGGAGGTGTCCCCAGGTGACCTGTTCTGAAGCTCCCCAGGATCCTTTGGTGATGTAGCATGGCCTGTGGTGCATTGCATTTAATTGACACCATGCTACTCTGCGAACACTACGCCTTGGAATATAATGTCTGAATCTGTCATTTGGCAGGAAATCTCATGCAAACTCAGTACTGTGCCAGTTTTTTTTTTTTTTTAAATAACCTTTATTATTACACCATGACTTGGCAAATGGGTTGTCAGAGAAAAATATGGTGTTCTATCTTTACACATTTATAGGCAATTAGCTAGTGTGTAGAGCAAGATGCGTCCTCACACACTGTTCCTAATGAAAGTCATTTGTATTTTGCAAAATCAACAGGAATGTCTTTCTCTGTCCGCTATGTCGTTTGCTTAGATGCACATTGAGTTTACACTGAAATAAAGATGAAGTGGAGATCCTGTAGCTTGAGAAGCATGAATAATCTTTAGGGCTGTAAATGCTCTGTAATTGGGACGCTGCAGTTTATTGTACTTTGCTATATGTTCATTAAATCATCTGCAGCCTGGTAGATACGCGTTGTTAGCTCTGTAGCATAATCCCCGGTTTTAGCTATACTACTTTCCCTAATGCTTAAATACTTTGTGTAGTTAAACGCGTTGTCTGGTCGTATGGTGTTCACACCCCATTATCACACTGCTATAAAACCCCCTAATGCATTTACAAAATAGCAACATCATTGCAAACGGTTGAAGAAGCCACGAGTCTGAAATCAAGTGAATTTAAAATTAGCAATGTTTGACAGTGTTGTCCACTAAAGCATTTTTCTTTGGGCAATTTGCATGTTTAAGTAATTCATTTATTCTTTTGTTAAGACGTGCAAAAATCAGACACTAAAATATATTACTATTTGGCACATTTTTCATTAGAAATCATCCATCTAGAGTTTATTTTTTTGCAGCGATCTTTTTTTTTTTTTTTTTTTTTTTTTTCTCTCAAAAGAAACTCATGTTAAGGTGTAATTTTTAAATGTAATGTAATGTTTAAATGTTTAAAAATGTGGAAATCTACGTTTTCATGTTATATGTGTTTAATAACAATAATTTAAGAAATATAATTCTGTTTCAGGATTAAAATGGTGGTTATCCCTTTTTGCACCTTACAATGAAGCATGTTAACTTTAAAATACTGTTTAACTCACTACTGAATGTATTTATATATGTACAGGCATTGGCGTCCCACTGCTTTCAACGTATGCTTCCCTAGTGGTTGAAATAGATTATGCTAAACCGTGTGAGATGCCAGAAATCCATAGCTCCTAAAATGTGCTGCCGTATCCTAATATTATTATTATTATTATTGCTTTATATAGCACCATCATATTCTGTAGCGCTGTACAATGGCGTTATATTTGTTCCTTTATATTGATCTGTGTAGTCATTTACAGCCTTGACTACTAAAAGTTCTGACAGTTTTGCTTTGTTTCTTTCCACGTAAGTTCATCCATCCAGTCATTGAAAACCAAAAACATAAGCTACTTTAGTTTTGTTCAATATGCACCATTCTTAATTCAGATCATTTTTTGGCACCTTTTGCTTATTAAGCCATCACACAATCTCTGCAAAATTATTGCTAAAAGACTGACACCAGAGAAATGTATTAACATGCAGCAGGGATGTGCAATTTTATATCGCCCAACGCCCGGGACATGCATTTCTGGGCGGCGGGCAGATGTTTTTCTTCTTTCATTTAGCCCTGGTGCGGGCAATATCTGCCCCCCCAGACATGCCATTCTGCCCCCCAAAATGTGTTCAGTCATATCTCCTGAGTACAGTGATACCACCCATGCATGGGTTTGCCAGGCTGTACATTTTTCAATGTTGAACTTTGACATTTGGTGATCTTGTGCCCATGCCCTATTTGGTACCTCTTTCAGCCTGGCCAATTCCATGTGCCCAATAAGACAATATATTTTTGAAAACTAGACACTCCAGGGTATTTCAAATGCTGGTATTTTTACTCTTTGCATGCACACATTTTACCACCAGCCTTTGTCAAAGTTTGCAGTAGTATTTTTGTGTGTATTTTTCCCACACACTTTGTACAATATGTGTTCAGCAACATCTCCTGAGTATATACCCCCCATGCATTGAGTTGTCAGGTTATTTGGGGGGCCACATTTGGGAAATGTTGTTGGGAGCATTTTCAATTTACCCCATCAGACCATACAGTTTAAAAAAAAAATTTGGGCCTGGTGTACACACTCACGTGGAGACCGAAGAACCCTCTCCCCTGTCCCTGAAGCTGCCTCTGGAAGCTGGGACGCAATTGCTGGTCTATAGACCAGCCATTACATGGGTGGGGAGTCTCTTTGATGACTGCTGTAGGCTTCCATGCCTACAGGAGTCATCTAAGGGCTTGTGGGGGCTCGTTTTTGCTGTTGCTGGTCTACCTGGGCTTCCAGGCAGACCACCAGCAGCAGAGCCCCGTACAAAACTGGAATTAACCCCTAAATGCCGCAGGGGGATGTTGTGTGGGGACCCAATCAACACTGAATCCCCTTTTCTGAAGCTGCCTGTGGCAGCTGAAAACGCGATTGCTGGTTTTCCTGCAACCACGTTTTCAGCCTACAGGATCACTCCGTGGGAGTGATCACAGGCTTGGGGGCGGGCTCTGAGTGGCCCAGACTCCTGGGCAGACAGCAGCAGCAGCAGGGCCCCGCGGGCAATTTTTTGTGAATGTAACAGGCTGACAAACACCTCAGCCTGGCGCCTGGGATTTGTCGAGCCCTGGTTTAAATCCATGACGGTCCTGGCACGTCAGTTGACGTTAACGGAATGTTTTTATGTGACGTACCCGGACCATCAATTGTACTCGAGGTTACATTTTTTTTAATAAAACGAAAAATGTATATATTGTTTTTTTTCTGTTTAATCAAAAAAAATAATATGCCAAATAACCGACCTAATTGTGTTAATATAACATTATTTAGTGGTTAATTAATTTATTTAATACATAGCCCTTATTTAAATACAGTTTTGATTAAAATTATTTTTTGATGATCAGGACAAATGGATTGTTATGAAGGACAAGTAGATTGGGCTACCATTTTAGTCTCTTGGACAAGTAGATTTTTAAAAAAATTCCACACCACTGATGCGGCATAATGTGCACGGATCACTGATCGGCAAAGCCTTGGGCTCCCAAATTTCTCGTCGGTTGGCAGCTGTTGGGTAAGAGTACACATCATACACTGTACCTGTGCTCAGATTGCACAAACACCCAAACCGAGTTTGATTTTATATTCTACGTATTACGTAACTTCAGGAAAACGGGCCATGAACCCCGTTGGCTTTCCACAGCATAACGGTAACAAAATCCTTAGCAAGGTCACGACCGGAAATGAACAAATGCTTCAGTTCTTCCGCCCTCTCTTATCCATTCTTTTCACATTTCTCTTCTCTCTAATCTTTGGATCTATTGTAGTATCAGCCCTATACAGTAAGACGGCTGCTTGCTTTTTGTTCCCTTGTTACGTGGCTCTTACCATGCGAGAGCTCTGGTGGAAAATATGTTTGTCGCAAAGTGCGGATGATATACCGCACGTTCCCTGTTCACAGATTGTTTCAGACGCAGCCTTCGTGGTTGCCAAAGTTACCCTGCAATCTAAAGGCACCCGAGACACTCAGGAGCCCATATCTGATATCCAGAAGAGATTCGTTCAGATCTGATATCCACGTTAGCATTTTTGTTCAATGAACGTATTCCCTTCCTTGCTGCACGCGCTCTGAATTTGGGATCAGGTGCAGAATAAACTGAGTGACAAGATTCAGCTGTCAGGGCTCACCCGAGCGGCCCATGCTGCGGCGCTGGAATACTAAGCATGAAATCCTCACTTATGTTGACATGGGTACCATATGGCAGACGCTTCCCTTTGTAGCCAGGGGCACTTAGGGTTTTTGTGTTTAATTCATTAGTTTTCCCTCATGGGCTTTGTTTCTGTGCATGGCAGTTATGATACGTTTCCTGCTTAACCCTTTCAGTGCCATGGACATGTTCAGCTTACCCATTTGGTGCCAAAAAAAGGCAAGGAATTGGGTTCTGGCACCTTTCAGGCATTAAAAAAGGCTTTAAATACTTAACATTTATTTAATACTTAACACTTATTTAAACTTGTTCCACCATCCTAGCAGGGCATATCTGCACTTATGTATGTTGCCATGCTGTATATATGTCATTTATTTATTCTGAAAGCCAGTTTAACCCCTAAAGATTTTAATTTCTCCAGCTGATGATTTTGGGTTGGAATGAAATTAAACTTCATTATGGGTTGTGAAGGGGCAGCTTGAGGTTTTGTTGTGAATGCTTTCATAAAGCTTGCCTATTAGATGTATTTTGCTTTTGAGTATAAAGTGGATATAGAGGCAAAAGGTGATTATTGTTGACCTTATTTGCATGCGCCTACCCAGAATCCCTTGTGGCAGCACCATGAGATTTCTGGGGGGAAAAAAACAAGCCTTCTGGCTTGTCTGGTGTCGGTAGATGAGTGTTTAATAATACTTCTACTACCCCCTTAATTTTAAGTGGAAGGGTTTTCCATCACCTTTACCCACCATAACTTATGTAATGGTACTTTTGTTTCTAGTTGTTTGTTTTGTTTTTCAAACAACTAGAAGTGTAGTGTAAAAGTGCCTCGTCTATATGATGTCAAGTAGATTTAAATGAACATTCCACACTTTCATTAGTAAAATGCACAATTAAGTCTGTTTTGCACAGACTTCATTGAATTTACGTTACACAAATTGATGAAAGTATTCTTCTATTGTTCAGAAAGGAGACATTCTTCCTCCCCTGTCTAAATCTGCTTTTGTGTAGTTGTGTGTTGAATAAATGAAACAAAAGGGTTTGCAGGAGACGTGCCGTTTTATCACCCTGACTTTATCTTATGAAGGGCAAATCCAAACAGGTGTCTTCTCTAAGAATAACTTGGATTTTCCTACATAAAGCATATTTAAACGTCACATCAATGAACTATACATTATGCGGGGCCAGCACTTTCACAAATATATCTGCAGGGGATTAAGTACGACTCTCAAAATGTATTTGGTTCTTGGTTTCGTGCAGGATACACACAATTTCCCCCATTGTACTGCTTCTGGTGGAAGGCTGTTCCACCCCTTCAAAGAAATAGATATGCATTTTCTCGTAATGCACAAGTTGAACATCCATTTGACTTTAGTTTACAAAATTCAGAAAGATCAGGAGTAAAAACTTTGAGGGAATGAAAAAAAATATATATATTACTGTTCCTTGTCTCACCTGCCTCTAAGACAGGGCTCGACAAATCCCAGGCACCAGGTCACCATGGCGACTGAGAATTTTGGTGGCGTCTAGGGAGCGACAGTGCAGCGTTAACCCCTTCAATGCCGCAATTGTGGCATTTTAGGGGTTAATTCCCGTTTTGTACAGGGCTCTGCTGCTGGTGGTCCAGACCAGCAACAGCAAAAACGAGCCCCCCACAAGCCCTTTGATGACTCCTGTAGGCATGGAAGCCTACAGCAGTCATCAAAGAGACTCCTCCCTGCAATGGCTGGTCTATAGACCAGCAATTGCGTCCCAGCTCCAACCCTCCCTTGCTGCCTGATTGCTCCATGAGAGCAAAAGTGCAGCGTTAACCCCTTCAATGCCACAATTGTGTGTGACACATTCGTGGCATTGCAGGGGTTAACTTTTGTCCCCACAAGCTTGTGGGGACTAAATATCAGTCAATGCTGTGCTCCAATGGAACATCAGCATTGAAAGAGTAAAAAATATATATATATCAAAAATAAAATAAAAAAACAAACAAAAAACAGCACTGACCTGAAAGTCCAGGGTGCTTCCAGGTCAAATGCTGTGAGTTTAGTAAGTGGGCTGATGATAACCAGATCACTCCTGACCAACTGTTAGTTTAAAAAAAATCCTGGCTCCTAACTTTTTTAGCTGGCGCCTAGATTCACAACAAATTTGTCAAGCCCTGCTCTAAGATCTGTATGCAGATTAGCTGTGTGTGTGTGTGCGTGTGTGTGCGTGTGTGTGCGTGTGTGTGCGTGTGTGTGCGTGTGTGTGTATATAATTAGTGTGTGTAAAAGTCTGGAGTCAGGTAGCTTTAATGAGCAGAGATCAGTTTAATGTAGGTTTAAAGTTACCATGAGCCTGTTCATTCATAAACAATATTAAATGTCTTGTACTCATTGTACTCGTATGATTTATTGTGTGAACATCTTTGGACTAAGTTACCGTTTCATTTTCATATAGCAGATCTCACACAACCTTATTAATTTACATTCAATAACTTGTCAGTGTTCATTTTTATTCTACTAAGCCATTATATACAGAACAGTAATATCCGCTCAGAAGATAAGTGACCGTAATCTGTAGTTATTAAACAGTTCATGGTGCAGTTTAATACCATGGCCCAGATCTATATATTGAGAGACAAACATGGTAATCTGGCTCTTCGCTTGTATTTAGATTGTGTTAAAAGTTTTTGTCCATGTTTGTAAAAAGCACTGTGGAATAAGATGGCGCAATATATCAAATAAATAGATAATAATAACGTGTTTACTCTGGAGTGGAGTTTCAGACGTTACATTGTGAAACGACTTAAGAGCTGAGTATCGAACCGAGCAGAAAAGGCAATGGCACACGGTGAACCAAAATAATTCCTTAAACAAGAGCTAAACATCAGCAGTATAAAGCTGTAATAACGCACCATATTGCAATATATTCAAATAGGGTACATCCCAACATGCACCTGGACGTGTTTTCCTGATTGGCCACTTATTTAACAGCATTTGCATTTGTTCTAATGTATTTTATAACAGAGAACAGCAATTAATGTACCCACATTTATTATAACAAATATCGCTCATAACTCATAAGGTGCAATAAAAGTACTTGCACATTCTGAACATCTGTAAGCAGCAAAAAATATATTTATCAATATCAAAGAATTTGTCAATAAATAAAATGTCTTTTGTTGATGCTGTAGATGGAAACTTTAACCAATCCTTGGTCTTATCTTTGGTTCAAGATATCTGTTTACTTTCAAGAAGTCAAAATACAAAGTGCATAAACAGATCAATAATATTCCAGACAGAATACAAAAAGAAAACTAGAATAAGAAAAACATATAATAAATAATAAACCCCACAGATCTATGTATGGAAGCTAGCATTCTATTAAATAGAAATAGATTTTACATTAAATAGCACACAGAGAGGGTCAGAGACTGTTCTGTCCTTTATTGCTATGAGAAACCTTAAGCTGGCAGCATTTAAATTGGTTCCTGACCACAGATTTAAGAATAGACCAGGGACAGCCCCCTGTTTGCCATTAAACAGAACAGTAAAGCTAAATATATCCAACCTGCCTAACATTATCTGTTTAAGTGTTACTGTTGCTTTTATAAGTGTAGACAAAAAAAAAACCCTCTCTCGATACAAATACCCTTATAGGGGATTCCTGCTACAAATACAATACAATATCATAAAACCATAAAGTTACCCGAAAACAAGCGAGTAACTAAAATCCAGGAACCAAGAATAAATGAATATTTCACAGTATAACAGTGTGTAAAATTATTTTAGAGGATGCCGAATTGTACATAAAATTCTGAAAGACTGTCACTTGCATGAATTATAGTAACCATGTATCAGAACAGTCACAACTGCGGTGAACTATTATGAACACTGTATCAACCGGCAGTATATGCAATATGAATATAAAGGGCTTAGCTTCTTCGTGCTATTGTTTATCCGTACTACAATTGCTGCAACTCCTATGCTGTATCCTGTCACGGTGCCGTCTGATGATCCATATGTGCACGTTGGAAAATTAGATGGTGAAGTCCTATGTGTAGCCACAGTAAGGTAGCTGAGAACAAAAGTTCCATATAGGATTCTACGTAGGGGTTCTCAAAGAACTCATATGAGTTGCAAACAGGCAAAATAATTGCTAGTAGCCTGTCTCTTAAAAATATATCCTTTATTGGACAAAATAATAAAAAGCGGCACTAGGTGAAAAAATCCCGACCGGTTTCGGCAAAACTAGCACCCTTCTCAAGGTGTAATACAATGTGCTTTCATTGAGAGAAAAATATTTATTTTCATTATTTTTTACTCCCTCCACCCATGTTACATTCAGAAGTTTGCCTCTAATGGAAGCATCTGATCAGCGTTTGCATGAAATGTTTGCTCAATTACTGTATTTTATCAAGTAAACTGTAATCTTACCATAAAATCGTAATAGTTGTGAGATCATTTATTCTAAAATTAGGATCAATATAACTTTTTTGTAACTGGAGATCCCCGTTTCCATCGTTGTTCTGGTTCTTCCTTTCTCAGAAACATAGCAGCGAAATGACGACTAGGATTTTCCAGGAATATCTATTACAGTTGTGCAACACTAAATACCATTAGCATAGCCTCTTAATTAACATTTAAAAATAAATATTCATGAATGTAAAAGGGGTGTGTAGTGTGGTATAACTTCCTTTAATACACAAAGCCGTCCACCATTCTAAAGCTTCAAATCCAGAACCATATTACGTCGCCTTCATAGTGTTTAGGGTAGATAAATTAAAATAAAAAATTAAAATCAACAACTAAACAATAGGGGGAGGTTAACTTAATGGAGAGGATGGCGAACAGGACATTAAAGTGACTACTCCCATAGTTGTACACATAGGGTGGATAAAAACCATATCATGGGTTCATATAGTCTGTACCATATAGTGTTTGGATAATGTGACAAGCGGTTGTTGATTGGCTCATGCATCCTTTGTAAGGGTGGAGTAAGGAGAAGGAAGATGATTAAACTTGCATATTGTCACCTGCTGCCACAGAGCTCTTAAGCTATTATATCCGTAACAATAACACTGATTGAGCGGCATAGTAATTTAATGTCTAGAAATGTAAAATTAATGATCTGGGGAAAAAAAAGTGAATGATCCGTTTTGAAACAATACAGCACAATACAGAAACAGGGGATGCTGTCGTTTGGGCAACAGTGGTTTGAAAATATACACCTCTCCGGGGTCCAGAAATCAGAGCTGTGTTTAATCTCTGTGCCCCCATGTGCCGTCACGTTTAAACCATGCACCATTCCTGGCTTCTAGACAACCACTAAAAAATGCTACAATCAAAGCTAATGGAAATATCCGCTCTTAAAGGGAAATTCACTTTTTGTATTGATGGTTTAGCTATGAAAGAGTACCTGCTAATATGTGCTTTATAGATAGGTGTTAGGTGAAGCAGTGAGTTTGAAAACTTACCTCAGGTTTTGCATAGGTCATTATTTCCTGGTTCCCTTCATATGTACAGCTTGCAGTAATGTCATTCTTCTCAGCTCACCAGAATTCACTACCCCATGCTTGAAGCCACGTATTGCCAGTAATAAGGCAGCATTTGAGTCCATTTTGGCAATATCTGGCTTATGAATAGAATGTCTGGCACCATTTGCAGCATCTGCATATACAATATTATGCTGCATGGGCCATAAACACTGGATTAAACAATGTTAGAAAGTTACATAAGATCGCGTTCTTCGTTGAAACAGTATTGCCGTAATGCTATAATGTTGAGGCATTCAGCCATACACTGTAGATCCTCCTGATCTTAAACGGTGTCGCTGAAATGCCTCGATAGTGAGGCCTTCAGCAACACTAAAAAACCCACCCCAGGATGCACTGTGGCAGCTCCGGAGAGGGGTCACAAGTGCCACTGCGAGAAATCTTGCCTCTGGCAAGATGGTGACATCTTTTGAAAAAAATAAACAAGTTCTCAAGAGGGTCTCATGTGACCTCCGGCAGCGGAGGTTGTTTACCCGCATCGCTGCAGCTGGTGACCGTCCGCACGATACGTTTTACCTCTGCCCCCAAGACTTACCAGAGCAGACTCCCGGGTGTCTTGCGGGGCCGGCGGGGGACATCTACGCAATACGCGTATACAACTTCCGGTGCCGGCACATCCGCTGAGTGCCGGCACCGGAATTTGTATACGCGTATTGCGTAGATGTCGCCCGCCGGCCCCGCAAGACACCCGGGAGTCTGCTCTGGTAAGTCGGGGGGGGGCAGAGTGGCAGCATATCTCGGGGGGGGGGGGAGGACAGTGGCAGCATATCTCGGGGGGGGAGGAGGAGGACAGTGGCAGCATATCTCGCGGGGGGGGACAGTGGCAGCATATCTTGGGGGCGGGGACAGAGTGGCAGCATGTTTTTTTGGTGCTTTTTTAAAGAAAAACTTTTTCTTTAAAAAAGCACCAAACTTTTAAGTTGCGGCCTATATCCGAGCCAATACGGTAAAACCGTACACAAATTGTGTCCGAATATATTTATTGTATTATAAATACGATAATTTATTAGATTAAATGTATCTGTAAATATTGTTTTTGTCTCTTGTATCAAGTGGATCTGGACCCGTTTTACAGCTAGTTTAGCTTAATTGAACGTAATTCTTCAATTAGTTGGATCTCTTTTAGCTGCCTGCAGGTTTGCTTTGATGAATGTAATTTCTATGTGACTAATTCTTGTTGAGCAGTGTACTGCTTTCCCTGTTGGAGTTTATTGGATTTAATGCTACTGAACAGACTCCAATGTCATACTCCTCACCATGCACAAATAAAAACATAAAAACCTATCATTTTCAGAGCAGCAGCTTGTAAAGGAATGCACAATAAAATGAGCTGTAATTCCCGGTTTCCCCGTATTGTCAGCAATCTGGCATTGTTGTTATTGTCCAACACGGTTGAAGGGAATTTTCTCTGCATGATTCCAAACTGCCTTTGTCTGCAGCCTGTAAACGGAGGTATTCTGCTCTAAAAATAGTTTACATATATATATATATATATATATATATATATATATATATATATATATATATATATTGTTGGAGGTCAGAGATTGTTTGAATGTGATATTTAGCCTTATCCAAAAATATCTGGGGAAAAAGCTGCCATTACAGTTCATGGCCCGGCCCGGCTCATTCACCAGATAAACCCATTCTGCTGTGTGTTAATGTAATTGAATTATCAGTCATTTTTAATAACAGATCTCCTGTTGGATACACGGAATCTTAATGGCGCTGTTCCTCTTTTATTTCGCTTTCTAGCATGTTAAGCATTTTGTTTGTTCTTTTGAATGTTTAATGACCTAAAATACCAAAGGAACCATATTATATCCCATGCTGTGCATTCAAGTAATAGAGCTCAAATGTTTGCACTTAACAAATAAAAACCGATACTGTCCCACATAGACGTCTTCACCCAAAACTTTCTCAGATTTTATAGGATCTACTAATTTTAAATAAACATATTCCTTTTATTGTTTTAATTTTTTTTTTAAAACCTACTGTTTTGCTGTATTTTCTTGTTGAAAACAATGGGGCCCGGTTAATCTTGTCCGTCTTCATTGCTCAGCCTGTCCATCACATCTAGCTTAAGAGGACCTCACTCTCATCACACCTATCCCACTCAATAACACTTACTACTGTCCAATGGGCCGTCACTGTGTATTAAGATCTTTAAAACGTTGCTGTTTCACATGCGTAAGAATGAATTGCCAGATATGGGTGGCTGTAGGTGGACTGTACTCTGAAATACTACAGTTGCCTAGAAACAATCAACCTTTAAGTACATTAAGGAGAAAACCAAAATGACAAATAACCTTCTTTTTGTTATCTCAACATAATGTCAGACTCATCTGGGGATATTTTAAGAGGCCCCCTAGGTGGACCAGCACATTTGAGACGGAGACAAAATTTGACGTGACTAAATATCTCCAATACTGCATTTCGTTATAAAAGCTTTAAATTTGAGAGTCTCAGAGGAACAGCAGCATTTCAAGCAATTCATAATGCTTCAGGAAGTTGAAAAATTAACCATCAAATCAGGCACTATTTGGCCTTTTATTACTACCTGATTCATTGGCAAATGTAGGTGAGAAGCACGGTTGGGCACCAGCCTTTCAGGCTTTTGCCCTGTGACCTGATGACCAGTCCCGACCTAGTAATAATACATTATTCATCTTCACAAAAGAGTTCAATTTGTTGACCGAAAAAAAAAAAAAAAAAGGTTTCTTACAATCAAAGCATCTGCCAAAAATGTGGGTTATTATTTTTATTATTTTTTAAAATGTTTTGTATAAATGTTTTACTGAAATGTTTACAGCGATAGCCCACCAGATACAGATCTGTAAATAACTTGTACGCAGCTAGAATGCACGTATCTGTAAATCACAAATATCTAAACACAATTTTGACATTAATTGTCTGTGAATTGGAAAGATGTTATTTTTGTTATAGTTCACTGTATACAAACACAGAAGAACTGTTTGTTTTTCCTTGAGCGATTGAGCAGGATGGATTTAGTGAATTTAAGGTCCAGAACATTGTCATTAACTATTGTTTGAATTGTACATCACTTAGGCTAGGGAAAGTGAGTTTTTGGCATGGCTAATAAGTCAAAGGGATATTGTTCCGGGCCTGTGTGTAATGCATGATTGATATAGCAAATTAGCAATATATATAGCTTGGAGGAGAAGCGAGAGAAGTTAGAAGTGGAGGTCCTCGGTGCTCTGACAAATGCAAAGTTATCCAAGTAGATCGTGTTAGGAAAATCTTTAAATGAAAATGACTTGGGAATAATTGTAGACAATAAACTTAGCACCAGTGTTGTTTAATGCCAGGCAGCTGCTGCAAGGGCCAGTAGTACCGTATTTGCTCGATTATAAGACGAGGTTTTTTTCAGAGCAAATGCTCTGAAAAATACCCCTCGTCTTATAATCGGGGTCGTCTTCTAATCAGACCTCGAATAGAGGTCTGATTAGGAGACTAAGATCCAGATCCCCCGCACCGCTGCAGGGGACCTGGATCCTCCTGTCGTCGCCCCCCCCCCCACACACACACACTTACCGGTGCTTCCGGAGGTGAAGTTGGCAGCGGGGGTTTGTATGCGTCCGTCGCAAATACCTTCCCCGACTGTCAGAGATCAGAGTTCAAGAGTTCCTGATCTCTGACAGCCGGGGAAGGTATTTGCGACGGACGCATACAAACCCCCGCTGCCAACTCCACCTCCTTCCGGCTGCCGCGGAATGAGACGTCAACCCGCTGCCCCGGCAATACAGCAGGAAATTGGAAGCACCGGTAAGTAAGTGTGTGTGTGTGTGTGTGTGTGTGTGTGTGTGTGTGTGTGTGTGTGTGTAGGGCATTTCTGGAATGCCTTACACCCCTATATGCCACTCTGGCACTTAGGGGGTTAAAAGGCATATTATGGGGCAGAGTGGCATATAGGGAGGTATAAGGCATTTCAGGAGGCAGAGTGGCGTTAAGGGGGCATTTAATAGTGCACTCTGCCTCCTGAAATGCCTTATACCTCCCTATATGCCACTCTGCCCCATAATATGCCTTTTAACCCCCTAAATGCCAGAGTGGCATATAGGGGTATAAGGCATTTCTGGAGGCAGAGTGCTCTATATAATGCCTTTTAACTCCCTTAATGCCACTCTGCCTCCTGGAATGCCTTATACCTCCCTATATGCCACTCTGCCCCATAATATGCATTTTAACCCCCTAAATGCCAGAATGGGATATAGGGGTATAAGGCATTTCTGGAGGCAGAGTGGCACATAGGGGGTCAAATGGCATAGCATGGGGCACAGTGGCATATAGAGGGTTAAAAGGCATATCATGGGCCACAGTGCCATATTGGTGTGGCAAGCCTGGGGGCAGATGTGCGTAACTGGGGGACAGGTTGGAAAATACAAGAAATAAAAACAAAAAAAAAATATTTTTCTCAATCATAGCTTTTATTAAAAAAATAGTTTACATGAATTAACATTTACTGGTAAAACTTTTTTCCTTTAGGGTCGTCTTATATTCAGGCTTTTTCTTTTTTTCCTAAGTTAATATTCAGATTTTGGGGGGTCGTCTTCTAATCAGGGTCGTCTTATAATCGAGCAAATACGGTATATTGTATAAAGAGAGGCATTGACTCCTACAGAGGCAAAATTATATTTTCCTCCTTTAAGTCAATGATAAGACCTCACCTTGAGTATACGGTGCAAGTTTGAGTACCACTTCTTAAAAAAGGGCTTTATGAAGCTTGAAAAAGTGCGAAAGAAGGCAAAAAAGTAAGAGGAATGGAACACCTTGGTTAAAAGGAAAGACTAGAGAAGTTACATTTGGTGATCATCCATTTAGACTCTAAGGAATTTCCATTAAAACAGCAAAAAGGATTCCCCACGTTAAGAACTCACCGTCCACAGATGTTCTCTAATTCGATGGATGCCTTTTAAATACGGGCCCAATGACAATTCGCTATAAGGACAGGATTAGTTATGGCTCGCTGATTCAGTGAGGTATCAGATGGCCATTTTCAAGCCAAGAAGGAATCCTTCCCTTTTCTGAGGCACAGTTTTCATGCTCAGTTATTATGTTACGATGAGGCGTGTTAGGACATTTAAATAATTAGCGGGATTTAACAAAGTACAGGAGGGAAGTTTATCTCAAGGGAGGAAAGGTGATCGAACAAAAGGGCATAATGAAAAATTAGAGGGTCAGAGGCTTAGATGCAAAGTAAGCAAGTTTTACTTTATTGAGTGGGTGAAGATAAATTGAACAGCCTCCCACTAGATGCTAATACAGCGAGAGAATTGAAACATGTATGGGATGGACACATGGCGACCCTAAATCTAACGTGAGATCAAGGACTCATTTTACTTAAGTCTTTACTTCAGGGAAAAATGGGCAGACTAGACCGGTCGCCAAGTTACATGTTTTTAAATAACTAATGGTGCGCTAAATGTGTTCTTAATACAAATTAAACAAAAATCATGTATGTGAGGATCAGCTGTATATCCTAATGAGAAAACTATGTATTTAGTTTGATTTGCTTAGATTTGATCATTAATTAATGAGAATACACATATACTTAAGTTCGGAGTAAAAATCTATGTAAAGGTGATTTTCTATTTGAGATACATCATACTTAATAGGTTAATGAGCATGAAATATAGCTTAATTATGTAGCATGAGGCTGTATATTCATGTAACATTTACATTTTTGATAAACCATTTCAATGAATCCAAGTTATCCTAGCTGGGATAACATACAGATTATGAACAAGCAAGAGAATGAAGATGAAGATGGGCGAGCTGCAGAAGTCAGTGTTTTTTTATGTGGACCCAGCTAATGTTTGTTTTTAAACATATTTTGTTTAACCACTTCAGTTAATAAACATTGATGTTTGCACAAGGACAAGAATTATGTTATTATTTTAGTTAAATAAAACAAGTAAATACTCCAATTTGAGTGATTAACCTATTAAACTAAAATCAGTTTTGATATAGCTGTTTTACTAATCTAATTCCAAATATGAAAGATCATAATTACCGGCTTTACGTTTAAAAATCATGATTGAAATTGCATCTCAATGACTAGTGGTTTGAATTGAGACTTAAATTGGCTTGATTTAAACCAAATCCACCCTGTTTAAAAGTGATTTGATTATAGTTATTAAAGTCTACTGGGCCCTTAGCCTCTGCCGAGGTGTTTGGTCTCACCAGTTCATTGCCGGGACATTTACGTCTTCGTGGGAGGTTAGTGTAATGGTGAATTTGGGGAAAAAAGCACTGGTGGAGCCTGAATGGTAAGGAAACAGCAATGTGGGAAATGGCATATGAGGCAAGCCCATTCTGCTTCGGGGATCCCGGAGGTATCACTGGCTTTTAAAAAGTTTTTCATATGTATTTGTTGAAGGAAATTGCAATCCCAGGAGTAACCATGGCCTGTATTAGCTTTATGCTTATGTTTGTTTGAGCCTTCAGTAATTGTTCAGCGAACATTCCAGTCAAGAACAAAAGGCCGTAGGTGACCCTATGTCCCAGGATGTCCTTTAGTTTAAGACGTGATCTGGGTTATGTGCTTATCATTCCTGCACAACAGAACATCGTAAGATGTTGTGGCTGTAGAGGATGCACCTTGATATCCTGTAACGTTAGAACGAGCATCCACAGACAGGAGACGGGAAGAAGCCGAGTTTCATGTGAATCTGAGCCATCGCTACTTTTGTGCTATTCGGCTGAGCTCTTTAATTCACCTGATCAGCCAAGCCCCGTTACCCTTAAACCTTAATATAATTGAAGGGACAGTCCAGCCACCATATGCACTTTAATGCATGTGATTGCGGCAATGCATGGAGAGATTCTGCAGATTTGGCCCAAACTATTTGGCGTGCGAGAGATGAGTTTGGCTGAAAACCTCTCCCTGCGCGTTGCATGCACGCAGCTCCAGCGTTGGCTTGGTGGCACGGGTGAATGCTGCGGGCAGGAGTCCATTCAGGCCCTCTTACGCAGCAAGCACTTCCTTTGATTTTGACTGGATCACTTTCCTGTCACCGATTGGCTGCTTCAAACAGTCAGCCAATCAGTGACAGCAGTTTTTTGTTTTTTTTACTATAGAGAAGGAAGGCACCTGTTGAAGAGGGGCTTTTTTATTTAGTTTTTACCTTTTTTCTTTTTAATATGCATTCTTCTCTAGAGGGAGGTTGGAGGTCGTTTAAGAAATAATCTTCCCTATATGTGAGAAAAGAAAGCAATATGTATGTGTAAATTAACAATTTTTATAGTTTTGTTTTTTGTTGTAATTATAAAAAAGTATCCTTTTGGTAGATTCTTCAACCACCTCAGAAACAGGAGCCTTATATATTACACAAATATTTGTAGAATATTCTTTGTCTAGCACCTGTAAAATTTACGTATGCCAGATTATTGCTAACCCTGGAATAAAGTTTTAGTCCCCCCCCCCCACAGTGTTAGAGAGGCTAATATTGATTTAATATTTCTTTTTCTGTTTCAGATGGGATGGTGAACCCTCTGGTGGAACTCTCCGCGAAGCAGGTGGCTTTTCACATTCCTTTCGAAGTAGTTGAGAAAGTTTATCCTCCGGTACCAGAGCAGTTGCAGCTCCGCATAGCATTCTGGAGCTTCCCCGAGAATGAGGAGGATATCAGGTAGGTGGATAGAGGCTGGCATTACTGAACATTACTGGAGAAAGACATGTTAACTAGGGTTTTCATTCCCTCTCAATCCTTATCAGTGCTGCCTATTATAAAACGGCCCAAGAAGAAGAAATTAAGGCTTATCATGTAACGGAGGATTTAATTTGTTAACCCACATAAAAGTGAATACTCGATGAAAATCATATTCCATGATTTAAGCTTGTGTGCTGTAATATCAAATACTTGCTACTTATAAAATAAATAACAGGAACTGGGAAACCTTTGGATTCTTGATGCTGTGGAATACAACCCCCAGCATGCTTAGCCATCCTTGGGCAGTATATTTTCAAAATTATCGCTTCCTCTTGGTGCATTATATTACAAAACAGTATTTCAGGCGTTTACTACTTGCTGTCCGTACCCCGAAATGTTTAGCTTCTTTCACCTTCATCATTTATTCGTCAGCAAACACTACTCTAACTATTTCACCTCATATGTTAAGAAGCAACATCATATCCATCTACTATGAACTGACACAACCCGACAGTGATATATTCTGCATGCCCAGATCTGCTTACACCTCGAGCCTTTGTACCGGTTCTAGCTTGGGGGAAAGACAAACAAATGGGGTAAAGGGACAGAACTGCGGAAAGGACTGGCATTGGTACCCAACTCGGGCAAAGTGATGAATCGCGTCTGGGAAGCAGGAAGGAACGAGCTGGGATGCCAATGGGAAAACGGGTTGAGGCAAAGGTCTGTTTACGTCTTGTGGGGTGATCACCAGAACATCTAGCCCGACCAGATTGTTCTTTAGTTGATTACACATAAAATGCAGTGTTATCTTATATCAGCATTTCTCTAACATGTCACCTCTTCTTCACGCTAATCTGTCATTTTTTTATTGCAGCACTTTTACAGCTTTCCTTAGCTAAATGGCATGCATGTAAAATGTCTTATTTGTAACACTGTGCTGCAAAGAAAGCAATGCGTCACAATAATGGGTCTCAATGTGATTTCTTGCTGCAGACTATATTCCTGTTTGGCAAACGGCAGCGCCGATGAGTTCCAAAGAGGGGAACAGCTGTTTCGCATGCGAGCTGTCAAGGACCCTTTGCAGATAGGTAAGGATTTAAGAGTGTGGGTTTGTCAATTCCTGCCCAATACAGGTATTTCAGGCATTTTTTTTCTCATTTTGTGTCTGATTTTAATATCTCGTGTGCGCAGTGTAGTATTCCTTATTCCAGGTGGGGTCAACTATTACAGGGCTAAAACGCTCATGATTCTCAGCAAGTCTGCATGACGGCAAATGAGAACTTGGTATCATCGTAGTTGTAGTTCTACGGCAGCTTTTAGTTCTAGCTGGTAGCTTCTGGAGGCTACGAACCAAAAGTTTACAAGTAGCTCCGCCTACAAATACAACAAAGATGCATAGTAAAGTCTCTATTTTAAGTAGACTTCAGTACGTTTCACCATTAGCAAATAAGAACACGATTTTGTTATTGATATTAGAATGATAATTCTGTCTCATTGGGTCAGTACGGCTCTGGTAGTGGTTTAGTGGAGCCTTGGAGTCTGTAACCCTTTTCAGACTGTTACATGAAGAACTGTTTTCCACAGCCGTTCATGTAAATGTAGAATAGGGTGTTACAACGAACCAAAGCTGGCCAGATTTATGTTGGGCGAGACTGGTCCAATCGGTTCTGATTGTTTAACAAGGTCTCCAAACACATGACCCTAATAATAACTGTCATTGGGTCAAGTTTACTAGAAAAGTGCAGCGTATGTAAGTTGAAGTCAATAATAGTTCAATTTACCTACTTGCGCTGCCACTCAACTCGCATGTATACAGACCGAATCAAAGTCAGAAATTATTTCTGTGTTACCATCTCGTTTGTGACCGTCTGCAAGACCCATCAGTGCTTATCCAGTACTTTTCACTTGTATATGAGATGTATATACAAGCTTTCGATCCACAGGGTAAATTGCACCTGCTCACTGCACTCAAATCTGCTTATTTACATTATCTGTGATACTGCAGTGAATTTTTATTTTATTATTATTTTATTTTTTAGGCTTCCATTTGAGTGCCACAGTGATACCGCCACAGATGCTGTCTCCAAAGGGCGCCTACAATGTTGCTGTGATGTTTGACCGTTGCAGGATCACCTCATGCAGCTGTACCTGCGGAGCTGGCGCAAAGTGGTGCTCCCACGTCGTGGCCCTGTGTCTGTTCCGGATCCACAATGTTAGTTGTACAATGTAATGCTAACGGTCTTAGGGGTCCATTCAATGGAAAGTTTGTAGGAAACATGCAGTTTCCACTCCTTGACATTAGATTATGTTGGGGCCATTAGATTATGCCGTGTCTGCTGCAGGAAGAGCTTGACTGGATGTGTATAATGTATATAATGCATAGTTAAATAAGTCCCCAAAAGTCGTCTTGGACATAATATCATGTATTATTGTATTGGAGTTGAAACCACAGCTGTCCTGCTAGCTCTCTGTTTAGTGAATAAACTCCTAAATGTAAATGGAAGAATGGTCATTAAGACTGTATATCCGAGTAGTTAATGAACATACGTCACCTTAGCAGAAACATATTTTTGGATTATGAGTATGTGTGATCATTTATCAAGTTAATACTCCTGTTCCGTGCCTCAATATAGTTTTAGGTCGTAATATTTCATCACTCTAGTGCTCGCTATAGATCCAGCCTGGTCAGTTGGCAGCTCTTCTGATCTATATTTTCACTGGCTGTGAACCATAGGTGTTTTAACCCACGAGCCCATGTCCGTCTTCCCCCGCTGCTCAACAGTCGGGAGACTGGATTTTTTCTAATAAACAAAAGGCACTGCTGCATTTTTTTCCAGTTAAAACGTACTTGCATTGTGCTCTCATCTTTTAAATATGTCACTATTTATTGGCTGGCTAAATCTCAATAAATCTAAACCATATAAATTTAGTACAGCTGTAAATACATATTTCAGCGATGTTCATGCTCCTAGACTGAATGAGGTTTTACTATTTGCCATGATTGGTCCCCAAGAAACCTCTCCACATACAGAAATGAAATTGCCCCTTAAACTAAAGCTAGGGTTTGCACAAAGCAGCATCTAAGCAAGAAATGGCATCTTCAGCTACACGAAAAATAACATTTTATGGTAAATTGAACCTTTAGAAGTCTGTCTGTTGCAATATGTTTAGTATTTGCATTTTTATTACCCTTCTCTTTTGTTTAAAATATATTATTTATTATCCCCCTGCTTTCTTCCTCATAATTTGTGTCTTTTAAACTCCTTGGGCCATAAACTTCACGGGAGAAAGGAATGTAGTAGGCTTGCTAAAAAAAAGTCTTATAAGCCTAGCAATTAGGTTTCAATTTATTGTTTTAAAAAATGTGTATTTTTGGGGGAGAGTTGTCCTGTATTGTTAATTTATGCAATGCTGACTTGCATAAAGCTTGGTTTACGTAGCACACAAACCAGGAGCACAACCAGTGTAATATAAACAGCTTGTGCTAGTATAAAAATGGTTTTATCCTGTGTATGAAGGAGAGAAAACTAATCCTAAGATTATAGTACTGTGGAGCTAAACTAGTGGTACTGCCATACTTTTAAACCCTATAAGATCCATCCTTTCATTAGATCCTACACACAAATCAAAATATGATATCCTTATCCTTGGATACGATCAATGGGTACTGCGCTTTCACTGAAATTGATGTGAAAAGCTGTGGCCAATGTGTGCCATCTATACAGCATCAAACTATTCGGAGTGCCAATTATTATTATGTCGAGTTCATTCTCATTTCCTGGTGCAGCTTATTAGCGGATAATTATCTTGTGCAGGCATCTCAGAATTATTTTTTTCTAAACTTATCCCAAAATTGGTAAATTGTGGTTGTGTCTGGCATTTCTGGCCACAATGTCTATTTAAACCAGGCAATTGTGTAGATTTGTTTCCAGTGCAGTGGGCTTTTTGCTTATCATTTTGGCTTCTTATGTTGTCTTTATTTGAACTCAGTCTGCTCTCACTGTTTTTTCTTAAGCTCAACTTCAGTTAGGATTTTTCTTAGCCCTTGAATACTGGAGTGTAGCTCGTGAGCCCTGTTGGTCACAGTTCCTAGAGGTCCATCTGAAGGAGGAGGTGAATGTTCTAGACTAAACCCTGTTCTCCACTCTGACCCCAACCATCTCCAGTCTAGGAACAGTTTAATCAACTATACCTGTAAGTCCTCTGGCTGATCTTCTTCATTGCTGAGCATCCAGATGGCAATAAGCCCCTTCCAATGTTTTCAGTCTCCCTCTTTGTTGCAGTCTGAAGATCCAGCGAGGCCACCTTGTTTTCATTTGTCACATATCTCAAATCTTGCTAGCAACAATCATGTATAGCAGGAACATTTACAAAAAGAAGCAGTTATTTAAAAAGCAACACCTGAAATCTTATCTATGGTTTACCTAAGAGTGTGATAGCTGTGATGTGAGAAAAGGGGTTTTTAGTCACGGGAGACCAAGATAGAACCAAAACCCAAAGTCCTGTGTGTGGCACAACTATACTGCACACCTCCGCACATAATCTCCCTACAGTTTAATATGGGGGTGGTAGCATCATACTGTGGGGGTGCTTCTCATCAACAGAGCTTGGTTACCTTGTTTAAACTGAATGAGGAAACCAAAATGCTGAGAAGTACTGCAAGAGAACTTGCTTCAGTTCACTAAGCAACACAAGCTTGGATGACATTTACCTTTCAGCCGGCAGTATTTGAAAATTAAGTTCCATAAGCCACAAATAACCAACCTGTACAAGATGGAGCAAATCTGCCTAAAAATGTGCAAAGCTGATACATGTAGCAGCACACTAGAGGCTTAAAGCTATTACTGCAAGGCGTCTCTGGCAAAGTAGAGGAATTGAATATTTTTTGTTGTCATATATTAATAAAATAAAGCTTATGGGATCTTACAATAACTTCATTTGAGAATTCAAATTCATCAGAGAATTTATCCAATGTGTGAATACTTGTCTTATTGGGCTGTACACTTCTGAGGGAGTCTTTAGTACGCTGGTGTATGACTACTCCAACAATGCTTCTTTAACTCAAGGACCCACTTCTGCCAAGATCAGTGGAAATATTACCTTCACATTTTCACCTTTTTCTGAAGTCATACTGTTGATAACCTTACAGAAGAATGCATAGAATACGCTTCCAAGATTGAGTCTGTCAGCATTTTAATAGATCAGTGGCATAAATGTTACATTTAATTTAAGATAACATGTGAAAACGTAGTAAAGTAGCATGCAAAGTAATTTCTTGCTGGGTTTTCTCCTTAGGCATCAGCTGTTTGTCTGAGAGCGCCTGTGTCAGAGTCCTTGTCTCGGCTACAGAGAGATCAGCTACAGAAGTTTGCACAGTATCTTATCAGCGAGCTGCCACAACAGGTGTGTTTATATCCTTGATGTTTTATTGGGGGGGAGGAATGGGTTCTAAACAAGATTTGCAGCTACGAGTGGTCCTTTGTAAGTACTGTAATATGCATAATTTAACTTTTAGGAAACACATTTTCCATTAAGACAAGCTCAAGCTCCCTCCCCAGTACACCCTTGCTAAATGTGAGGGTCCACTTAGAAGAAGCATTAGTACTCATTTGTGCAGTCTTGCTACAATGACGGCCACTCATAGCTTCCATGTTGCCTTTACAAATGTAGGCGCCCCTTGAGTCTTGCAATGTGTAATAAAATACAAAACTACACAACTAAAACTAAATGTCCAACCTATCAGGATGTACTAGTCTCTTGTGTGTATGTATGTATGTATGTGTGTGTGTGTGTGTGTGTGTGTGTGTGTGTGTGTGTGTGTGTGTGTGTATATATGTATATATAATATATATAAAGAATAATTTCATTGTTGAGAAGTACAGAAGAATTAACCTATACTGGCCCATTTATGAACGCATTTTAATGAGATTCCTTCTTGAATCCAGATTCTTCCAACTGCTCAACGTCTTCTAGATGAACTCTTGTCTTCACAGTCAACAGCCATTAACACAGTGTGTGGAGCTCCAGGTATGATTTGTGGTTTGTTGTCAGGAATTTAACTTGGTGTGTGACCTCAGCTTTGTGATTTTACCCTTGGCTATAGCAATGCAACATTAAAAAGCATTTTGAGTGAATGCAGATTTGTTGGTGTATAAGAGCCATTCGACCCACCTGCTCTGCTCATTTTCCTTCTATAAAGATGCTAATCTTGATCAGTCCTCGGTCTTATGTTAGGTTCAGAATAGCCATACCTCTGTTCCATGAATGTTTATATTTCCTTACGGTGGTAACCACCATCTCCGTAAAATAAAACATTGTTTTTGTATTGGGCCTGTGTTCCTATATTTACTATGGATATCAAATGTCCTCCTGTTATCACACATTGTAATCACACATTTCAAATGACTGCAATCAGTTTATGTGAAATACTTTTTGCAATACTGGGGAGATTTATGAATGCAGCACTGCTTTACTTGCAGATCCTACAGCAGGCCCTTCCGCCTCTGACCAGAGCACGTGGTACCTGGATGAGTCCACCCTGAGTGATAATATCAAAAAAACGCTCCACAAGTTTTGCGGCCCCTCTCCTGTTGTCTTCAGGTAACATCGACGTTCACGCAGCAGCTGCCTTGAAATAAATAGTAATTGTTACAACATGTAACAGAATAACGCTAACATTATAGTTTTCTTTCTGTGAGCAAAACTATAAAATAATCCATTGCGTCTTGTTGGATATACCATTGTCACGGAGTGCTTGGTTTTTCTTCTTTTTTTGTTCTAATCATCATCTTGGTGACTAGAAGGTCATGTGCTTTTTAGTAATTACCTTACTGGTGTGTTAATTCTCCAAACTGGACAGAATTTAACTTCCAGGTTCTGTTGGATTATGCTTGGTGTACATTGAATTGATGTAGTGTTGAGTTTTCAATGGGACTCAACATAGACCTGATTCTAGTCACATGTTGGCCTGTGACAAAAACCGGGATCATATTTTTGTCTCTTGTCAGAAGAGTTTGCAAGAGAGTTATGGTTTCGACTCTCTGACCTGCCAACATAACCAAGTTTTTACATCAAGAAGGACTAAGCTGGCCAGGTATGAACCCTGATTCAGCGTGAGGAGAGTTTGAAGAGATCTTTTAACAATACACCGTGTGGAGCTAACATAGCTCTTTTTGCAACAGAAGCTTACTGGGGTCGAGTGTAGTGAAGTAAAGATACTGAAACATAACTCCTGCAAACCCTTCTGTCAACCCTCACTTTAGTGAATAAACCCCTCTAATTCGGCGGTTGTTGGATTTCCATGTGACATTTATCTTACAGGCCAACTCTGTGCGGTTTCTGATGAATGAGTAGCATATTACCCCAGACACTCCTCTGTAGCTATTACTTATCGTTTATTGTAATTTGCTGTTTATACTCTTTCACTTCCCATGTCATGCATAAACCGTCAAAATTTACATTAGTGTTTGTGAAAATATCAAGCACAGCGTTTAGCCTTATTGCATTTTAGTGGATCACTTCCATTTATGAACTGCGTACATTTATGCTTATCTTTTTTGTGTACCCTAGTGATGTGAACTCTATGTACCTCTCCTCAACCGAGCCACCTGCGGCTGCAGAATGGGCATGTCTTCTGCGGCCCTTGCGAGGAAGGGAACCAGAGGGCATTTGGAATTTGTTGTCCATAGTCCGAGAGATGTTCAAGAGACGAGACACTAATGCTGCCCCTTTACTAGAGATTTTAACTGACCAGTGTCTGAATTATGAACAGGTATTTTCAAGCCAAACACCTTATTACTTTGAACTGGTAAAATATGTTTACCGCCTGATGGATTTCTTTTAATAAAACCACCATTATAATGTCTGCATAGGTTATAGTGAGAATTTTTTCTATTCATTATGAAAGACATGTAATTCAAATATGCCTTCTTTACCGACTACTTAAACTAGTTAAAAATTGCCAAAAACATAGCAAGGTAGGAAAGCTCACACTAAACCGACTGAACGTTCTCTTTGAGCACTACACATTTGGAGGCGTATTTATAACTGACCCCAGTATAAATAGATACTGAATAGCTTTCCTCTTTATCGATCATTGATAATCACTCATTCTGGGCGATGCGAATATGTATTCTTGCCAGACAGAAATTAGTTGCTGTGTTCCTTTTTTATCTGCAGATAACAGGCTGGTGGTACAACGTGCGCACATCTGCATCCCACAGTAGTGCAAGTGGACACACAGGCCGCAGTAATGGACAGTCAGAGGTTGCTGCTCATGCATGCGCCAGTATGTGTGATGAAATGGTTGTCCTATGGAGGCTGGCTGTTCTAGATCCCACCATTAGCCCTCAAAGGTAAATGTTCTGCAGTTGTATGCAAGTTTATTTATATGTTGGTACTTGCCAACCCTCCCCAATTTCAATGGCCTCCATGTCCTTTCTAGTTATATATATACACTGCTCAAAATAATAAAAGGAACACATAAACAACACAATGTAACTCGAAAGTCAATCACACTTCTGTGAAATCACACTGTCCACTCAGGAAGCAACACCGATGGACAATCAATTTCACATGCTGTTGTGCAAAAAACAGACAATAGGTGGAAATTATAGGCAATTAGCAAGACACCCCCAATAAAGGAGTAGTTCTGCAGGTGGTGACCACAGACCACTTCTCAGTTCCTATGCTTCCTGGCTGATGTTTTGGTCACTTTTGAATGCTGGCGGTGCTTTCACTCTAGTGGTAGCATGAGACGGAGTCTACAACCCACACAAGTGGCTCAGGTAGTGCAGCTCATCCAGGATGGCATATCAATGCGAGCTGTGGCAAGAAGGTTTGCTGTGTCTGTCAGCGTAGTTTCCAGAGCATGGAGGCGCTACCAGGAGACAGGCCAGTACATCAGGAGACGTGGAGGAGGCCGTAGGAGGGCAACAACTCAGCAGCAGGACCGCTACCTCCGCCTTTGTGCAAGGGGGAGCACTGCCAGAGCCCTGCAAAATGACCTCCAGCAGGCCACAAATGTGCATGTGTCCACTCAAACGGTCAGAAACAGACTCCATGAGGGGTGGTATGAGGGCCCGACGTCCACAGGTGGGGGTTGTGCTTACAGCTAGAGGACACCAGGATTGGCATATTTGCCACTGGCGCCCTGTGCTCTTCACAGATGAAAGCAGGCTCACACTGAGCACATGTGACAGACGTGACAGAGTCTGGAGACGCCGTGGAGAACGTTCTGCTGCCTGCAACATCCTCCAGTATGACCGGTTTGGCAGTGGGTCAGTAATGAACAGCCTTCCATTTGCTTGCCAGAGGTAGCCTGACTGCCATTAGGTACCGAGATGAGATCCTCAGACCCCTTGTGAGACTATATGCTGGTGCGGTTGGCCCTGGGTTCCTCCTAATGCAAGACAATGCTAGACCTCATGTGGCTGGAGTGTGTCAACAGTTCCTGCAAGAGGAAGGCATTGATGCAATGGACTGGTCCGCCCGTTCCCCAGACCTGAATCTGATTGAGCACATCTGGGACATCATGTCTCGCTCCATCCACCAACGCCACGTTGCACCACAGACTGTCCAGGAGTTGGCAGATGCTTTAGTCCAGGTCTGGGAGGACATCCCTCAGGAGACCATCCGCAACCTCATCAGGAACATGCCCAGGCATTGTAGGGAGGTCTTACGGGCACGTGGAGGCCACACACACTGTGGCCTCATTGTGACTTGTTTTAAGGACATTACATCAAAGTTGGATCAGCCTGTAGTGTGGTTTTCCATTTTGATTTTGAGTGTGACTCCATATCCAGACCTCCATGGGTTGCTAAATTTGATTTCCATTGAGAATTTTTGTGTGATTTTGTTGTCAGCACATTCAACTATGTAAAGACGAAAGTATGTCATACGATTAGTTCATTCATTCAGATCTCAATCTTAGTGTTCCCTTTAATTTTTGGAGCAGTGTATATATTCACACCGTGTTTGCTCATTGATAAGATGAGGTTTTTTTCAGCGCAAATGCTCTGAAAAATACCCCTTGTCTAATATTCAAGTCGTCCTATAAGACTAAGATCCAGATCCCCCGCAGCGCTGCAGGGGACCTGGATCCTCATCTCTGGTAACCTCCGCTGCTGCTGGCACTTCCTCTGGGGGCATATCAGGGAAGCAGAGTGGCATATAGGCAGGTATAAGGCATATCTGGGGGCAGAGTGACATATAGGGGTATAAGGCATATCAGGGAGGCAGATGTGCATAACTGGGGGGCAGGTTGGCAAATAAAAGGAAAAACAAATTCTCAATCATAGTTTTTATTAAATATGAAAAAGTTTATATCTACTAGTAAAACATTTTTCCTATAGTATAGTCTTATATTCAGGTTTTTTCTTTTTTTCCTAAATTAATATTCAAATTTTGGGGGGGTAGTCTTATAATATATATTTTTTTTTTTTTCCCCCTTCATAACTCCACTCATATACCATATGACATGACAGTAAACGTCACACCATGGCTTTATACTGACTGCGCCTCAATTCTTGTATGTCTCTCTAGTAGGATATAAGCTAGAGATAAATTATGAAATTGTTGACCTATTTATTCTCATGTTTCATGTTATTTTTCTCTTATAAAGAATTGAATATTACTTGTCAACAAAAAGTAAAATTTTTCTTGAGTGTTTTGCACAGAAAAGTTTAATTTTCAATTTACCATTCAATGCTTGTGGTCTGTATATTCTAAGACATTTATTAATACTCTCTATAGACTGTGTGTAAATATATTCAAAATCCTGATTATGTGGAGCTGGATTCCATTTCATTGGGGATAAAATGAAACATGTTATTTGAACAAATTACAGGTAATAGAGTTATTGTGAAAGCTTACTAGACAACAAAGTCATTCCTGAAAATACAAAACTACCAATTACTAAAATTATCAGAAGTGTAAAAGTAGCATTGCATTTTTCTGAATATCTTCAAACTGAGAAGTAAGAAGGTCTCCTCTATCTTGATTTAACCTTCATGCAACCTGATTTTATCCCCAATCTGCATAACAGGCGCAGAGACCTATGTGCTCAGCTTCGTCAGTGGCAGCTGAAAGTCATTGAGAATGTCAAGAGAGGCCAGCATAAGAAGTCTCTAGATAAACTTTTTCAGGGCTTCAAGCCAGCTGTGGAAGCATGCTACTTTAATTGGGAAGAGGCTTATCCAATATCTGGAATCACCTACTGCAGTACAGACAAGAAAAATGCATTTTGCTGGCTTAAGGCCTTCCAGCAGAGGAGCTGCCGGCTACAGTGCTCTGAGGCGGTATGTGAAGGCGGACGGGCACAAGGACATGAGTGTTGTTTGCAGTTTGGAGACAGATCTCGCCAGACGGCTCAGGAGATGTCAGTGCGTCCAAAGGAATTGGTAGGCAAAAGGAAGGTGCCCACAGATGCTCCCCAGCGGGTCCTACGGAGATTGTCTACAGAGGGAGGGGACAAAGCTGTATATAAAACAGCTGTCAACAAAGCTAAGCTGCCAGCAAATAAGTGTCTGGCAAGTAAGTATGGTGGCAAGCGCAGAATGAGTAGTGAAGACAGCTCCCTGGAACCAGACATGGCTGAGATAAGCCTTGATGATAGCAGTCTGGCACTTGGTGCTGAAGCTAGCAACACCTTCAGCTTCATTGAATCACCTCTAAGTAGGAGATATAGGGATAACTTTGAAGATGAAGGTGGTGTCTACTATTCTGAAGGAGTTGATCCAGCTGTTGGCGTAAGTGCAGATGCATCGAAAACTGAAGGTGATCCAATTGGCGAAGCTGCAACGACTGCCAGTGGAGAAGAGGACATGGGCTGTGCTGATGACAGCGGTGGCAAGAGCCTAAAACCAGAAGAGGTGGCAGAGAATGGTGCTGCTGGAGGTGGTGAGCTCGAAAACAAAGGAACAGAGGAAGGTCAAGGGCAAGGGCAAGAGAAGGGTGAAGAAGATGATTATCAGGCCTATTACCTTAATTCGCAAGAGACTGCAAAGAATGAAGAGGAAAAGGCAAATGAAGCAGTAGAAGAAGAGCAAGATCTATTTGCCGGCATTAAACCTCTTGAACAAGAGAATAGAATGGAGGTACGAAAAACACATTTTGTTGTCTTTTAGAAACACCCCAGTGTGTTAGTTATAATATGACTATATGATCATGCTTAAATGATACAAATGAATAGATATAATAGAAACAATGCACAAAGATACTTGAGGTAAATATATTCTGAGAGAGGAGACATGTGAGGAGATTTAAGTGTAACTTATGGGTGTTTAACTCCACCGAGACGATGGTATATAAGTTGAACAACCTCGCAGCATAAGTGAGGGTTGCTAAAAGAGTAAGGATAGAGTTTCACCATGTATGAAATAGGTATAAACTATCTAAGAAGGGAGTAATATTTGAGAATTTTACAATGCCTGCAATGTTAAGTTCTGCATTTGTGCCGTGCCCCACATTTATTTACATGTTCAGTAAGACAGACTCTATGGAGTTTTAAATACTATTCCAGGTACATTGCTGGACATACAGATTTTTTTCCCATTTTCATTTCTATTTCTCTCTCCCCTTTGTGTCTTTTGTGAAGATCCTGTTTGCTTGCACTGAGGCATTATATGCACATGGTTATAGCAATGAAGCTTGTCGTCTCACTGTCGAACTAGCCCAGGATTTACTGGCTAATCCTCCAGACCTAAAAGTGGAACAACCACCAACCAAGGTATAGAGTCTATTTGTCAATCTACTCTGTGTGTCTGTCTAGGGATTGTAGTTAATTGTCCAGATTAGTATTTTTACTTGGCATTGTAATTGTTACATAAAAAATATCTGTATGTACCGCGTTTACCCGATCTTTCATGGGCTTTCTTTCCACAACAAAGTATTTATATTTCTGTGCAAGTGAGGTTTTTGGGCTTGTGTCTTATTAGACATGTTTTGGATGGGCCATGTTTAAGCAAGCACCCAGTAGTGGGAAAGCGCTCCCATTTATTTCAATTGTTGTGTGTGAGGCTCTGAGTACACCCCTGTCCAAAGCACTAGGGCTGATTGGCTGTAAGTATATGGTCTTTGGCCGAACACAGCTCCCTGGAGTGTCAACCTGCTGGCCAACTGCTTTAAAAGAAAGAGACGATCAGCGTTTATTTTCCCGTCGTGTAGTGTCAGTACCACGGGGTGTCGCTCTTCCTGGGACAAGGACCTAGAACCGAAGAGGTTAAGATACCTCCTAACCCCTCCTACTCCTCCCTATAAGAGACCCGGCAACCCTCATACCTCCAGTTTCTTCCTTGTCCCTTGTCAGGGACGGACCTTTTTCCGTTTTCATTGGTGGGGCACACGGGTTGTGTCCGGGGGTTCCCTCCGATTGCTCCCCGGGTGGCGAGCAGAGCGAGGAGTAACGTCCGCATCGGCGGACGTTACGGAGCCATTTAGACGCCGCGCTCTTATGCCGGCAGAATTTGGAGCATGCGCACAGCGGTGGAACGCACGCCAGAGGGCGCTGCGTTCCACCAAGAGTACTGACACGCTATTGAGCATGCGTGATTCAGTTCCACTTGTTCAGGGCGCGAAAACTAACTGGTTTTCGCATATATATAGCTGTGCTGCCCAGTCTGACAGCAGAGGAGCTTGTCAACACTGGGATTTCCGTGTCACCAGCCCCCCCACACGGATTGAGGAGTTGTAAGGTAGGATTTGGTTAATCTTACCCCGTCAGATCATCTGCCCTGTATTTTTTTCTACTGAAAATTTTTTTTTTTTTTTTTTTTTTTGTGTTTTATATTAGATGTCTGGTCCGGTTTCACCAGATAAGCCGGATAAAGAGAGATCCTTTACACCTGCTCCAAAAAAGGCTGTGGTTAAAACCAAACATTTATCATGCGCTGAATGTGCCACTCCGTTGCCGGATGGTTGTAAGAAGAAATTTTGCAATGCCTGCTCCGCTGAGAGTTTGGCAAAAGAAAAACATAAAGACATGCAGTCTTTTTTAGGTTGGTTCCAGGACAACCTGGCACAAACGTTTGAAACGTTTAAGGCAGCAGCAGCTACACCTGTGGAACCCGTTAAACCTAAATCCCACAAACGTAAGAGGGTATCATCCCCTCATTCTGATTTATCCTCTGGAGAGGTTTCGAGTTCATCCTACTCAGCTTCTTCTAGCGAAGAATCAGAGGATGAGTCCAATTTTCCTCCACAGGAGCTGCGTAAATTTGTTAAGGAAGTCTCACGGCTTTTTCAGGATTCAGACCTGTCAGCGCACCCCAAAGGGTTGCCTATGTTATCTCACATGCAGAATCTCATGTATAGAGAGTGGAATAATCCAGGCAAAAGAGCCTTTATATCAAAGCACTCTAAGCAGCTTTTTCACCTTCAAGGCGATGAAAAATGGGAAGATATCCCTAAAGTAGACGTCCAGATAGCCCAGCTTTCCAAACGTACGACCATTCCCATTAGTGAGGTGGCTGGTCTTAAGGATCCTATGGATAAGAGGGCAGAAACGTCTTGCAGACGGGTTTACCAATCATCTGGGTTCCAGTGTAAAGTGGCGTTGTCTAGCGCATCTGTGGCAAAAGCGCAAGGTGTCTGGTTGCAGTCCTTAGAAAGCAGTCTTTCAGAATCTATGGATGAAGATTTGTCTAAACTATTCAAAAACTTGAGACTGGCTAATAGCTTCCTGCTGGAAGCTGCAGAAGAGGGCCTTAAGCTTTCAGCCCGTAACATGGGTTTGTCTTCCGTTGCCAGAAGGGCATTATGGTTGCGTTCCTGGGCAGCAGATACTGCCTCCAAATCTACGCTATGCGATCTGCCCTTTGAAAGAACCAAGCTATTCGGTTCTTCCTTGGAGGAACTGATCAGACACATGTCTGATACTAAAAAGGCACTTCCTCAGGATAGGAAAAGCAGATGGAACAAACGATACCAGTATAGACCTTCCAGGCCTTTTCAACCAGTTTTCAAGACTCAAGCCTTTCGTAAACAACACGAGAGAAAGTTTCAGGAACACCCTAAGAAACCAGAGGGTAGGAAGTTCTGACGGTGTTGGAGGTCGTCTGCAATGGTTCCTACCAAAATGGAGACAAACCACAAACAATTCCTGGGTCCTAAGAATCATTGCGGACGGGTACAGGATAAAGTTTTCCAGTTTTCCTCGTCCTCTGTTCCTGATTTCGTTTTACCCATCTCAGGTGAAGAACTCAGCACTGTTTGCCGAAAGCCTTACCCTTCTAAAAAAGGGTGTCATAGAGCCTGTTCCAAAGAATCAGGAGTTTCAGGGAGTTTATTCCCGTCTCTTCCTGGTCTCAAAGCCGGATGGGTCCTTCCGTCCAATTCTGGATTTAAAGAGGGTCAATGCGTGTATTCCTTACCGTCACTTCAGAATGGAATCCATTCTCACGGTTACCCGCCTGTTGAGACAAGGGGACTTTATGGTTACGTTAGACCTAAAAGATGCCTATCTCCATGTGCCTATCGCCATAGCCTCCAGGAAATATCTCAGGTTTGCCATAAGAGTCGGGACAAAAGTTCGTCATTTCCAGTTTACTGCTCTCCCTTTTGGCCTGTCGTCAGCTCCTCGGATCTTCACAAAGCTTTTAACTCCTATTGCAGCGGCTTTACGGAAAGAGGGGATCACAGTTGTCCCTTATCTAGACGATTGGCTGCTAAAAGCAAGTTCTTCTCAGGAGCTCCGGGCACATCTCAGCTTTGCGACCCGATGCTTGGGGGAACACGGCTGGATAATAAATTACAAAAAGTCCAACCTTATTCCAACTACGAAGATCCAGTTTCTGGGGCTCATAGTGGATTCCGTCTCTTCGAGACTTTATCTCCCGCGCTCCAAGATCAAGAAGATAAAGAATCAGGTTTCCTTTCTGCAACGAAATCCAACTCTTCCCTTCAGGTTGGCTATGAGTATCCTGGGCAGTCTTACAGCGTGTATTCTGGCAGTCAGCTGGTCCAAAGCACAGTTGAGACCCCTGCAATGGGACATCCTACAACAGTGGTCCAGGAGACCGGGAGATCTAGATGTTACCTTCACGGTATCCAGGGAGGTTTTACTCCGGCTGAATTGGTGGAAAGCGAAGGGGCGCCTCTCCCAGGGGCGATCTTTTCTACCACGCCATTGGGTCACCCTCACCACGGATGCCTCCAAGGTAGGCTGGGGAGCTCATCTACGCGACCTCTGCAGTCAGGGCACCTGGTCCTTAATCGATCAAGCCCAATCATCAAACTTTCGGGAACTGAAAGCTGTGTTCCTGGCTCTCAAGACCTTCGGTCCAAGATTACGGGGGAAAGCTGTGAGAATCCAGTCCGACAATGCCACCACAGTCTCATATATAAACAGACAAGGTGGCACCCGAATTCCAAAACTACAGGACCTTTCAGACCATCTCATGCGCTGGGCCCAAAGAAACCTGGAGGATTTAGCAGCGACACATATCAAAGGAGTAGACAACAGTCTGGCGGACGATCTCAGCAGATCCCGTTGCTCCCAAGCAAACTGGTCCCTGGACAAAAGCATTTTTTCTCTCCTAGTTCAAAGATTCGGCCTACCAGATATAGACCTTATGGCGACCAGACAAAACAGGAAATTACCAGTGTTCGCCTCCCTTTACAGGCAGGACAATCCTCCCCTGCTAGACGGAATGTCAGTGATTTGGTCTTTCAAGATGGCTTATGTGTTTCCTCCAGTAGCCATGATTCCTCGGATCCTCCTCAAGATTCGGGTAGACAGAGCCAGGGTTTTAGCTATTCTCCCTTATTGGCCGAATCGAAGTTGGTTTTCGGAGCTGCTCAGTATGGCAATTTCAGTATGGGAGCTGCCAGTTTCCTCCCATCTTCTGGAAAACAAGAACCTGTCCAAGGAGGTTCTTCTGCAGTTCAGATTGACGGCCTGGCTGCTGCAAGGATGATCCTCCAGAGCAGAGGCATTTCCAATTCTATGTCAGAGATCCTCTTGGGTTCAGTACGAAGATCTACGTCCACTATTTATCTTCGAGTCTGGAATAAATTCCTCCACTGGTGTGTCTCCAAAGGTTTGGATTTCTCTTCTCCCCCCACAAGTTCTGTTCTGGATTTTTTGCAGGAAGGTTTTTCAGCGGGTCTCACAGTCTCGACGCTTAAGGGACAGGTTTCAGCCCTGAGTCATTTTCTCCTGTCTGAGTTGGCATCCCAAATTCTCGTCAGGCGTTTCTTTAAGGCTGCCATCATTCAACGGCCTCCCAGACGGTCGCATTTTCCCTCCTGGGATTTGTCATTGGTCCTCCAAGCACTCTGCTCTGAACCATTCGAACCTTTGGAAGAGGTATCTCTAAAATTTTTATCCCTCAAGACGGCTTTTCTGGTAGCCATTACCTCAGCGAGGAGGGTCAGTGAACTTCAGGCTCTTTCCGCGGCTCCAGAATTTACCATTTTCCACCAAGATAAAGTCGTCCTGTATGTTAAACCTTCTTTTTTGCCCAAGGTTATCTCGGAAGCTAATGTCAATCAGCCATTAATTTTGCCCTCTTTCTTCCCGTCTCCTTCAACTCCGGAAGAATCACTCTGGCACACTTTAGACGTCCGCAGAGCTCTACGAATTTATATAGACCGCACTGCCTTTTTCCGCTCCATGGATCAGTTGTTTATTAATTATTTTGGTAGATCTACAGGCAATGCGGCCTCCAAGCACACGATATCTCGATGGCTTTCCGACACTATTCGCTTAACCTACTCTCTCAGCGGTCAGGTTCTTTCATCCCACGTTACTGCTCACTCCACCAGAGCTATGGCTACATCCTGGGCTGAAAGGTCTTCGGCATCTCCAGAAGAAATATGCAAAGCAGCTACTTGGTCTTCCTTTCACACGTTTATCAAGCATTACCGGCTAGACATCTTCTCCTCCTCTGATGCTGACTTCGGGCGTAAGGTGCTTCAGGCAGTTACCTCGTGACCATTTTTTCCCCCCACCCAGGAGGGGTCATCTTGCTATATCCCCGTGGTACTGACACTACACGACGGGAAAAATAGTAATTTTACTTACCGTAAATTCTTTTTTCCTTAGTGTAGTGTCAGTACATGTATCCCTCCCTGTGCATTCTTGTATTAAATTATATTTTTTTTGCAAGCTATCTGGTGTGTCTTGGTACTTTCTGGAGGTATGAGGGTTGCCGGGTCTCTTATAGGGAGGAGTAGGAGGGGTTAGGAGGTATCTTAACCTCTTCGGTTCTAGGTCCTTGTCCCAGGAAGAGCGACACCCCGTGGTACTGACACTACACTAAGGAAAAAAGAATTTACGGTAAGTAAAATTACTATTTTTTATGAGCAAGTCCTAGAATTAGTGCTGTATCTTCACATAAAACATGGCATGGAAAGAGTTAAAACACTGGCATTTGAAATACTCATGTAGTTTTAAAAAATGTATGAATTAGTGCTGTATCTTCACATAAAACATGGCATGGAAATAGTTAAAACACTGGCATTTGAAATACTCATCTAGTTTTTAAAAATGTATGGTTTGATAGGTTAAATTGAATTTGCCGGACTCAAAGATGTCCCAAATAGGACATGGGCATAGCGTGACCAGATGTCAAAATGCCTTAAAAAAACAAAACAAAAAAAAAACAACAACCTGATAAACCTATGCATGGGGAGGGGTCACCGTACTGAAGCAATGTTGCTTAGCACATATTGGGGTGTTTGACAGTGACGTATACCAGGAGCTGTAAATTTGTACCTGAAGCACGGTGTGTGTGTGTAAAAAATAAAAAATATGACTACCACAAAATTTGGAAAAGGCTGGCAATAGACTTGCATGGAAATAGTTAAAATACTAGCATTTGAGTTACCCTGTGTGTCTAGTTTTGTAACACAGATGGTTTGATGGGGGTAAATTGACATCATCGGCTTCAAAGATGTCCCAAATAGGACATGGGGCAAAATGACCAGTTTTGAAATGGCCATATGCTACTTTTATTTATTGCCCTCTAATGTGCAAAAAATAAATTATAAAAACATTGAGTATTTCTAAATTCAGGACAAATATTAGAATCAATTTAGCAGTTTTTTCCAATAGCTTTTGTAGATGGCACCTTGCATTCCATGTTGATTGTGCCACTAGACCCTACATATGTTTAATTTTTCAACCTAGCTATTACTTGTACAATTGTGTGCCAGAAAAACCTTTATTTCATTCTCTGTACTAGTGTATGTTTACATTGCATATGTGCATATTCAGTTAATTTGAAAAGTCACAGTGTTTATAGGGCTTGTAGTGTCTCCTCCTTGTAAAGCAGGCTTCTCTGTGAGATGTTTTCACTTGTTCTTAGTGTTACCTATTGATTAATTCCCAGAACAAGTGAATGCTTTTAATGCATTCATCTCGGTTCAGTTTGAGTAGGAAAATAGATGCATCATTTCAATAAATCCAAGAAAACAAAACTTATTCCATGTTGCATGAATATTTCCAAAGTTTATCTTATTCACTAGGGTAAAAAGAACAAAGTTTCTACCAGCAAGCAGACCTGGATAGCTACAAATACATTGTCCAAAGCAGCTTTCCTCCTATCCGTGCTGAGTGAGCGGCAGGAGTACCACAACCTGGCTTTCTGCATTGGGATGTTTGCCTTGGAGCTTCAGAGACCCCCAGCCTCCACCAAAGCACTGGAGGTATATATATTATATATTATATATATTACACACACGCACACTTTATCCGTTTTACCATTTAGTTTTAATGCTCTACTGCACAAAGAGGGAGATTTGTACTAACAGATGGTTACTACTGCTAGAGCAGAAAATATTTCCTGCTGGTACATTTCATTTTATGCCAGAAAGAAAAATTTGACTTAAATATTACAGCAGGCAAGCTGTCCAAAACATTTCTGTCTGGTGCATACTTGATCTGGGCTCTTCTTTATTTATTTATTCTTCTTTATGGAAAGTTAAAAGAACTCTGCAATATATTAAGTCCCGTGGAATACACAATTCAGCATCTGTGTCTCTAAATTCTGCTGCAAGTGAGAGTGAATCCCAGAGACCAAGTGAAGCCTCCATCTGTGCACAACCAGCACTGTAGTGCTGCTGTGCAGTGCAGGCAAATATATAAATGACACACAGAAGAAAGCCATGTGCTCTAACTCCCATCACTCTTGGGCGGCAGCAACGGCTATAGTATTCATCAACCCAAAATACATAGAGCAAACACCAAGAAATTGTTACCTGCGCACTATCCTAAATCCCTATGCTTACCTTTAGCTCAAAGTAGCAAGGTGAATTGTTCAGTGTAGGGCTCGGCTAAGAGGTTTGCAGTGACGTGGCAGATGAGCTTCCACTTTAAATGGCCATTGGAGTGAAACTAAAAACCTCCATTTGTCTACATAAGCATAGGGATTTGGGATAGTGCGCAGGTGACTATTTTTTGGTGTTTGTTCTAAATATATAAATGATGCAACAAATGCAGACCCCTCACCACCAGGGGTCCTGGGGAAAATATCATGAATCTGTCCTTTTGGCTATATTGTACGTCTGTGGTTTACTGCATAGGATTCTGGGAAATGCAGTTCTGCTCATCTAACAATACTTAAGTTAGAAAAGAAGCATTATCATTTTGAATTCCTGTATTGAGGACTGGTGCACTTGGTGCAAGTATTATAGCGGTATGTGTATATAAAGATTTTTCAGTTATTTGTTAATGCTTACCTTTCTGTTGGCCTCCAGGTAAAGCTGGCATATCAAGAGTCTGAAATTGTGTCACTTCTTAAAAAGATTCCACTGGATAGCAATGAAATGAACATTATTCGTGGGCGAGCGAAGGATTTGCGTGATGGAACGCTCTGTGACTACCGGCCTGTCCTGCCTCTCATGCTGGCTAGTTTTATCTTTGATGTCCTTTGCGCTCCAGGTAATGCTGCTTCTTGCTGTGTTTTAATCAGAGGATTAATTTGCGTAAATCGTTGATCTGAACCTGGTTGCTGGTTCTCAGGGCTTGGTACTTGAACTTGGCAACCACTTCCGTTCAGTGTTATAACTTCGGAGAAGCATGTGTATACCATTGAGGCAGCCAGGACAATAGAAAAACAATTATTGCAATCCGTGATTACTTTCCACTACTTCACTTTAAGTGAGTTTCATTGGGGCTAGCTGAAATTAATTAACGTGTCAATTTACTAAAGTAAACACGACTTTCAATTGAACCCAAAATGACAACTTTGCTACACGTTTTTACTAAAGTTGCTTTTCACATTAAATCAAATTCAGTCAAGTTGGCCTTCCAGGTTCACTTCGAGGAGTGGACAAATTGTTCAGTTTTAGCCAACTCAATTGAATTTGCTTAAACAAGTCGGCTTTACAGTCGGCTCGGTTAAACTCTGTATACCCCAACTTTACCATCAACTGTCAAGCTTGATACCAGTAGATCCAACTCAACAGCAACTTGACATTTTTGAGGATATACAAGTTGCTGTAGCTTGTCCTATTGATATGTACTAAGTTGACCTGAATGTCTTTGCCAAATTGTCCTTGCAGCACTTCGTAACAGTTCCTCCACCATTCTATTCAATGGAAGAGGAAGGGACCTAACAACTTGGTCTCGAAAACTTGCAATTAAACTCCCAATAAATGGTATCATTTTAACTATACTTTTCTCCTGTTTTCTCAACGGCTAACACAGTACAAACCCTTTTATCATTTTTCATCATGGACGCTATGTTGTCTTCACGAGGACCTGTGATTTTCTTGTTGAAACACGACTTAATGCATAGGGAATGTGTCCACTGTTTGCAGTGCTATTACTCCTATTCATTTTCTTCCTTTTTGCAGCAGTTTCCCCCACAGGCTCCCGGCCTCCAAGTCGGAACCGCAACAGTGAGATGCCTGGGGATGAAGAACTTGGGTTTGAAGCCGCTGTGGCCGCATTGGGTATGTTCAGAGTGTTTACCTTTGGGATGTACCTATTGATGATTGTTTTTGTCTGTTTTCCTCCTCTAGTCACAGACTTTATGAAGTTCATAGATAAGCCCTGGTTTATATTGTCTTGTAGCAATAACTATAAAACACGAATTTCCAGTGCAAATGTTGGTGGGGAATTTGGTCTTCTTTGTTGAAGATCTGCACACTTTCCACGCTGCTGCTTCCCCCTGGTGGAAATATGTGATGCATTCAATTGCTTACATTAAAGGGGGAAAGTTATATATGTATTTTGCTTGCTGTTCTTGTTAAACAAAAGAGATAAGCTGAGATATGCAACTACTGTATTGAGTACTCATGCTTTTAACTCTGAGATACAGATAGGCCTAATTAGGAGCCAAATTGTTTTGATGAGGCAGCAATTAGGTAGTTAATATGTTATATACATTTAAGAGGGTTGGAAAGCCGCAGCGTTTTTATAGAAATACTGTATGTATGTGGTATGCATATGAATCCATGTGGTCTGTTAGTTGAGTAATTCCTCATTTTTATCACGACCCTCTTTGTAGGAATGAAGACCACAGTCAGTGAAGCTGAACATCCGTTACTTTGTGAAGGCACTAGACGAGAGAAGGGGGATTTGGCTCTTGACCTAATGATAACTTACAAAGACGACCAGTCCAAGTTAAAAAAGGTATTACAATGACTGCTAATAGGTCTTGCTGTACATGAAAATGATTTGTCTTTTATTTTTTTTACTTTTTTTTTTTTTTACAATCCAGATTTTGGATAAGTTGTTGGACAGAGAAAGTCAGACGCACAAACCGCAGACCCTGAGTTCCTTCTACTCTTCCAGTAAACCAACTACTGCAAACCAAAAATCTCCTTCTAAGCATGCCTCGCAGTCATCTGCCGCAATCCTAATATCAGGTAGCCCAGCAGCTCACCAGCAACCAGGAGTGGCCACTGCGGTCCATGGAAACCTAGGTGAAAACTTTCCAGAGAAGAACACACAGGGTACACTAGCATTGCTCTCCATCAAACTAACAGTTTGTTAGTATGCAGAATGCCTAATGGATAAAAATCCCAGCATTGTGTAAGAGCTTTAGAACAGTGTTTATCAAGAACACCATTTCTATGTCTCCTCATGTAAACCTAAGTGACCCATTTCAATAGCACAGGGTTAAACGATAAACAGCGTGACCCACATCTCCTCATTTAAGCATATCCTATACTGCTGCCGGCATTTGGAGACCAGTGTTGAGAAACTCTGATATTGGAGATTGCGGTTTGCCCAACGTAATCCTGATTACAGCAGGCAAGCATGAAAACGCTTTGAAAACTTTATTTCTATTAAGCATCTCTGCTGACGAGATGCTAATAGATTATATTATGTTGTATTCCTACCAAAACAAAACACACATGTGAAGGCGATCCTGTGTTTCTTCTATTGTTATGGGTTTGCCAAGAACAATCAGCAGATCAAAAGTCATTGGCAGTGCGCGTTTGAAATGGCATTACCATGTATTACAGATAGCTCTCAGAGATCAACTAACGAGCCTGCGGGGGAAGCCCAGGTCTATAAGCAGGAAGGGAAGGTTCCAAGCCGTCTCGCTCTGGGAAACAGAGGAGGTTACAATGGCAGATGCTGGGGGTCACCTGTACGTCAGAAAAAGAAACACACAGGTAAGTCTTGGAGATCAAAAGGTGCTTCAACAAAGTATTAGTTTAAGGGTGTACACACTTATGCAACCAGGTTATTGTGAGTTTTTGTTTCTTTGTCGTCGCCCCACCCCTTAAAGATTTCAGCTTGTTTTGCAATTGAATTGAAAGCTCCAGGACTGCTCTTATTTGCTGATTGATTTGAACTATAAAATTATATTTGCTGTGTATGACTAATTTAGAATAACAATAGAAGTGGAAAGCTCATTCAAATATTCCATTGAGTGATAACTGACCCTAAATGGGTGTAGAATTACCCGTTAAAAGTATGCCATGGTGTCCATAACCCCAGATGCCATCTGTCTGAACCGGGGCTAAAAGATTTAGTAAAATAGTCTTTTCTGTTACATTAAAGCTATGCTTGGTGTTATAGGCATGGCCAGCATTGACAGCAGTGCACCAGAAACAACATCCGATAGTTCCCCGACTTTGAGCCGGCGTCCTTTACGTGGAGGTTGGGGAGCAACGCCTTGGGGAAGAGGCCAAGATAGTGATAGTATCAGCAGCTCCTCCAGTGACTCTCTGGGATCATCCTCCTCCAGTGGCAGCAGAAGGGCCAGTGGCGGAGCTCGAGCCAAGACAGTCGAAGTTGGAAGGTAAGGCGCTGCCAGGTGATTTATTATCCTAAGCAATCATTCCTACAGCTCGGCCTCCTCTAAATCCATGAAATTGTTTCCAGATACAAAGGACGTCGCTTGGAGAGCCATGCGCCCCACGTCCCTAATCAGCCCTCTGAAGCTGCTGCCCACTTTTACTTCGAGCTGGCCAAGACTGTCCTGATTAAAGCTGGAGGAAACAGCAGCACCTCCATCTTCACGCATCCATCATCTAGCGGTGGACACCAAGGACCCCACCGCAACCTGCACCTCTGTGCCTTTGAAATAGGACTGTATGCCTTGGGTCTCCATAATTTTGTTTCTCCTAATTGGCTGTCTAGAACATACTCTTCACATGTATCCTGGATAACTGGTGAGAATACTACAGCACCGACCCTTGCGTTCATACAGTTGTACTCAAAATTTTAATTTTTTTAATGCAGGTTGGAGTCTATTTTGCAAATTGGAGCATGCATTCTTTTATTATTGAAGTTGGAAAATTAAACTTTTTTGCAGAAAAAAAGGGTTATTTAGATTTGCTGATTATAAGCCTACACTACTGATAAAAGTCAGCCATTTCAGTGAAAAATAAAATGGGGGGCTGCACTGTGAGTGTCTAAAGCTTAGTCCGATCCACGTTTCACTGGATGCGCTGGCGATGCCTTAGCCTTTTTTGGTCTCGTTTAGCTTGCTTAGTACAATTTATACAAACATAATTTGTGTCTTTATACTTGGTAAAAAAAACAAAAAAAAAAGTAGCCTGCACTTCAGCCATGTTTCCTGATGAAGCATCGCCTCATTTTAAGATGAAGTCCCACTGAAGCATAAAATACAGTGCTGTATAAAGTACAGTTTTTGTCACTTTGGTTCTATTTATTTTTGATCCAACAAACTTCTTTTACCTTCGGAGCTAGAGGCTGCTGCTGTTATTTTAGGTGACTTTCCCTGCTCAAAATGATTTATTATGGCAATGCCATAGTGCCAGGCTGGGTGATTAAGACCAAGCCTTTCTATTTGTATACCACAAGGCAGTGTGACAAGGGATCAAGGTTTGTCTAGCAGATTTGTCCCAGATAACACCGCTTAAACAGGTACAAAGAAACTAATATGCAGCCGCCTGAAAACATTCCAATGCAAAAGCTGTTTTAAAAATGCACAGTACTTTCAAAAACCTTTTGCTGCTAAAGTTTTTTTTTGTTTGTTAATAACTGAATATTGTAACAGACTTTTTTTGTAATTCTAGGCCAAGCCATGGAAATTGGCAGCGCAGCCTTAAATATCCTGGTGGAGTGCTGGGATGGGCATCTCACCCCACCGGAGGTGGCATCTCTCGCAGACAGGGCTTCCAGAGCTAGGGATTCAAACATGGTTCGTGCCGCAGCTGAACTCGCTCTTAGCTGCCTTCCCCATGCGCATGCATTGAACCCTAATGAAATCCAGAGAGCTCTGGTACAGTGCAAGGAGCAGGTACGTAGAGTCTGGAAAGCATATCATATACTGGATCCGTGATCTGTAGCAGGTACTACAAGTATTTCAACACATTTTAAATTAATTTATCTGTTTTTTTCTCTAGGATAACCTTATGTTAGAGAAAGCATGTATGGCTGTAGAAGATGCTGCTAAGGGTGGAGGTGTTTATCCAGAGGTCTTGTTCGAGGTGGCCCATCAGTGGTACTGGTTGTATGAACAGATGGTTGGTGGAACTCCTGCACAGCGTGAGGGAGCCACCGGCTGCAGCGCAGGAGGAGCTCGCTCTGTGGTCGAAGCTGTCCGAGGAATAGCAGATAGTCGGATAATTCCAGAAACTTCCACTGTTACTGTGGCCGCGGCAGTGACCGCAGCAACGGTGGTGCCGGTGATATCTGTTGGATCAACAATTTACCAGCAACATACAGCAATGGCTCATGCGCACACACAAGGACTTCATCCTTACACCACGTTGCAAACGCACATACCGTCTGTGTGCAGCCCGCAGTACATAGGAATCCCCCGCCAGCAAATCCCCCAGTCTGCCGTCTTTCCAGTCCCAGGAACCCTGTATACGCAGGTAAGGTTGCTGGAAGTGGTGGAAAGAAAACATTTTAACATTTGGTGAACAATTTCTGATTTACTTTTGCAGCGGTCTCGCAGGCTCAATTGGAAGTTAGGAAGATGTAAATCATTGGTAGGGCTTTTATGGCAAATGCAAATAATGTGCCACAATGGGAAATAGCCAGTTTGCATATGGACCTATGCGGTCCTGTCACAAATACATTGACGTATGTATTTATAAATTGAATTTAATCGGAAAGGCATGATGTGTGCCCAAATGTAAAAGACCCTTTACCAGACTGTAGTGAATCACTAGGACATGGTACTGATTTATTTCTACGTTGAAAACACACCTCATTAGTAAATAGTTATCTTATGGTGGGCAATATAATAATGTAATATGTATTATCTGACGGTGGGCACTTACATACACCATCATGACAGCTTACACGGCCCATCCAGTATATACTGCATGCACATACCAACCAACGATTTTTAGGGTAATGCCACTATTTTGAAGAAAAGTAAAAGATTCATTGATCCAGTTTGTTAATCTTTGATTTGTCTTAACACTCAATATAGTACAACTTTAATAAAGAGGTTTGTTATACTATTAGCTTTATTAACCTAATTGGCACAAATTGTTTGCTCTTTTGTTTTGTAGGTTTTACAGCCCATTCACATAATTGATATTTGAAATGTTAATCTATTTTCAGTTTCTTTGTAGCCACAGCCTTATACAGTTGTGGGTCCCTGTGTGATAGTCTAACACTTGTATTGCAGAGTGTTCACCCAGCATTCATAGGTGGCCAGTATCCGTACACTGTAACAACTCCATCTTTGGCAGCTACTGCGGTGTCCTTTCCTGGGGCGCCTGTCCCTTCGATGACACAGATTGCGGTCCATCCGTACCACACAGAAGCGGGACTGTCTCTGACATCGAATGTAGCAAGTGAGTAAATGGGCATCCTTCATTGGGGAGCCGCAACTCCTCTGCAAGCTCTTTCCTTTATCAAAAATTCAATTCTGCGGGGCTTATTCGCTAGAGAAGTCATTTGGAAGAATAAAACTAGTGTGTTTATGCTCCATCTGGCTTATTTCAGCCTCCTGTGACAGTGGGTTGATATGGCTGGACAGTAGATAACCATGTACAGAAGGGAAATATTAATTTGGAGTTATGTAAGGCTCCTTTCCAGAAAGTCTGGAGAATCCAACACCAAGTTGTCATGGAATTCCCATGGCAGGAAGGAAACGGGACATCACAATGACCTCTCTGCAGTTACTGCTTCTCTTGTTTCTAGTAGGGACCGTCCATACGGGAACAGCATTTCCAGCCATCCAGGCATCGAATCTGACGAGTGTGAGCACTCAGCCTGCATCGCTCGTCACTGGGAGCTTTCCATCAGAAGACGAACAGCACAGTCAGCCCGTTAGCCCGCAGGGCCTGCACTACCTCCACTCAGCCTACCGAGTCGGTAAGTAAACCCCAGGTTACGGAAATGGAAACACGATGATTGAGTAATGTTCTGAACATACATTAATTCCATGCAGAGTATTATTTTCCCCAAAGAAAACGTAACTGGTGATGATTTTGTGTGCGCATTATAATTAATTATCTTTCATGGTTCAAATGGACTAAAAAGAAGAGAACAAGCGAGCGTGTAGTTATAGTGTTGCATGTATATTCAGATTTCATTTAATTGTACAGATAAAGTAATACTGTACAGCTGCATATGTTGTGTAACTTTGGGAGAAGTTATTTGAATGTGCCAAATACATTAACATTCACCCACAAACCATGTCTTGTCTCCAGGGATGTTGGCTTTAGAGATGCTGGGTCGGAGAGCCCACAATGACCACCCAAACAACTTCTCTAGAAGCCCCCCTTATACAGAAGACGTGAAGTGGCTGCTGGGTTTAGCTGCCAAATTAGGTAAGGAACACAAGAGTTAACTCGCCTATGCTTTGGTGTCTCTACATGTGAATTTTCTCATCTTGTATGCTCTGTCGAATGCCAAGGTCCTCCTGTTGCAAAAACCACTTTGTGTTAATGAGTCTGAGTTTATGCATCCTCGGCTAACTGACCTTTCAGCGAGAGCTCATCGCCTCTGGCTTGTTTGCTAGAATGCACTAGCAGAAAATATGACCTTCATTATCTCTAGCACTGAAGGGACCTTCATGGGTTAAATCAATGTTCTATGTCATTCCTGTTTGTGAATTAGAGTGAATAATACAAATATCTTTAGAAAGAAAGGTGAGCATCTTACAGAAGAAACATAAGGAGGTTACATGACAATTTGATGGAATAATTTAGCTTGGGGAGAGCATGTTACTTTGTTAGGTGTCAGAACGTGATTGCTTGCGCTAGAGTAAATCAATTCCGACATGAATGATTACTTTATTCTACAGAGGCATAACTAGGGTCTGGAAAAAGGTGCTGCGTAATAAACACTTCATATAGCGCCTTCCTTCATGTGCGAGATCAAGCCCTGAACTAGTGTCGCACATTGCTAGAGGGCACGGGCATCGCTGCCCATTACCTGTGGTGACCCATGCAATTTATGGCCCTGTTACTTAATTAGGCTGACACTAGACAAGCACAAAAGGGCTCATTTCTATCATTTTTTTCTCAGAATCGGTTAACAGTATGACTAAGTGCTTGTGACGAAGCTAGCGAACACTATTAATTATCTTGAATATTCCTCATTTTTTCCCCCAAAGGTGTCAACTATGTGCATCAGTTCTGCGTGGGGGCAGCCAAAGGTGTGCTCAGCCCGTTTGTACTACAGGAGATCATCATGGAGGCGCTCCAGAGATTAAACCCGGCACACATACACAACCACCTGCGCACCCCTGCATTTCACCAACTAGTGCAACGCTGCCAACAGTCCTATATGCAGGTAACCCCCCCCCCCCCGCTTCAGACAAAGCAATGCCTGCAACTGTGTGAATTTAGTGCAAGGAATATTGCATAAAATACAGATTTTTTTAATGGTGGGATGATTCATAACCTGTAGTGTTATAGTGCAAGTTTTAAATTGCCATGTTTAATTGCCGTTTAATAGTCCTTGAGTTTAGGATAGCGAAAGAGGATCTGCCACTTCACCCAAAACCTACCTTTTACAGATCTATACACAAAATCAATCTGTGTAACTGCGCATGCTGATTTTTGTAATACGTTAAAAGCCTACTTTATATGTATACCACGGGAGCCGCTATCTTCATGGCATGCTTTGACAATGTATGTAATAATTCTTCCCTTTTGCCATACCTCTCTCCTATTGTTAAAGGGAAAGTCTCACAAATTAATTTTTTATTAAATATATTTAGTTTCCTGTATTAAAACTATAAAATCCCCCAACCCGACACTGTCTTGTGTAGCTTCTTTAGGTGTTTTCCCTGCTCGAGTAACGTAACGAGCTGACTCTTTTTGGCAATGCTGATGACTTACAACAATGCCAACTCTGAGTCTGCAGATAACTGGAATATAAAGCGATAAAACCACGTTTTCTTCAGTGCTAACACACAGTACAGTATTTTACGCTGCAAGAAAAATATACTTTTTAATTGCTGAGAAAAAAAGGACAAGCTATGGCAAGTTTTAATTAACAAATGTAGTTACCGGTATGTTAAAAGCTTTCACGGTGCCCCTTTAAAATGTAGGGATTACTTGTGGATAAACCTTTTGTAATGTATTTTTGTTGATTTTCTTTTATTATACTTGCTATTGTGTTTTGCTTCAGGGAAAAAGTTGACGTGAGATTTCCAATTATCCATTACTAATTTACTAATATCTAACAAAGGACAGTGGTATGGAGATGATGGTTTACGTTTCTGTTCTAGGACTTTGTGTTTTGGTTTAGGTTTTTTTTACCTTGGCTAATTATTATTAAAGCTGGCTAAGCCATTGTGGGCTTAATTTAAGGGAGCCTCTATCTGTGGGGGGGGTAAAGTATAAGTTGGCCCAGGGATAAACGTTAGGGTTGTTTCATAAATGTATCACGAAGTTTGAATTAGAAGTGTCTGACTCGGCTTCTGCTCGTTTTGATGTGATTCTGAAACCCAGATGCTGACCGAGTCTTGTTACTTTTTTTGCAGTACATCCACCATCGGCTGATACACCTGACGCCAGCGGATTACGATGACTTTGTAAACGCCATCCGAAGTGCAAGGAGCGCGTTTTGTCTAACTCCTTTAGGAGCAATGCAGTTCAACGATATCCTCCAAAATTTGAAACGGGGAAAACAAACCAAGGAGTTATGGCAAAGAGTTTCTCTGGAAATGGCTACGTTCTCTCCTTGACATCAGAGGAGAATCCTGGAATGGAACAGAATCTGGTAGTACGGGCTTTACAGCTCCTCCAAGCGTATAGGACACTACACAGCTTCCACGTGCAGGACTAGACGTCTCACCACTTCCCACTGAAGCCCCCAGCTAGATTTGAAGCCATCAGATAGCGTCTCGCTAGCCGTTTACCTCGGCAACGGAAGGAGAACTTTCAGTCCAGTGGAGAGAAGCATTATCCTGGCTGCACCTATGTAGACTTTGGGCAAGGTTTTCTTTTTTTTTTTCTCATATTTCTAATTTTATTTCATTTAAAACAATGCAAAGCGGCAGTTTAATATCATTCCGTATAAAACACTTGTCTCTTGAGAGTGAATGATGACTTTGGTTGGGGCGAGCAGTCAGGATGGTAGAATGGGAGGCTGCCCCAGCCAGCTCACCGCTTCCGCTTTTCTCCCCGAGGGGTAGTTTGCAGTGTGTGTACACGTCTCCTTTCCGTCAGTTACGTCTTTGCTAAATATTTATTTTGGCTTTTATAAAAGGTGTGTTTTTTTTTTCTTTGCTTTAGCATCTGCCCTGTACACAAAACAGCATTATATATATAAGGTCAAAGCTGTTTCTCCCATCTCTATATGGTGGAAAAGGCTCTATTCTCAGATAACATACTTTAGACAATACCCTGAAACATACCTATTTCTTAAAACAGATTTAGGTTATCACCACCAAAGGGAATCATTCAGATGAATTTAATTCTTATATTTACAAATGTCCCCAAGGAAGCTCAGTATGATCTCCCATTTTTTCTTTCCTTTGGCTTGTTAAAAAAATAAGTCATGCTTTGTCATTTTTTTTTCCTAATTAAATGAAAAAACAAAAAAACTTCCACAAATTACTGGTGTGTAGTCCCAGAAATGACTTATTTGGAACATAATTACATATTTTATTATAAGCTATTGTTCCGCTATTTAATTCATCTTTTTGGATATTGCATAACATCCTTTTTTTAAAATGTCATTAAATGATTTTAATGTGGGGCATGGGTAAAATTTATTAAAATGTCATTTTGACCTGATGCAGCAAATTGTATTGAAGTCACCATCTAAAGCTATACGGTACAATGTCTGCATTTAATTCCATCTTGGTTGTTTTAGTGATTATTCAAAGCGTAAAACCGTGGATGAGTGAAGCTTTTCAAAATAGTAATGTTTGGTAACCATGCAGGCCTCTTTGGCTACTTCAAATACTGGCTTCTATACAGTCGGCAGGCGACTAGAAAATCCCATACGCATCATGCTCATTGCTAAATAATCTAACAAAGTATAATCGGTGAAATGCAAAAAGGTAGGAAGAAAACCTCCCTTTAACAAACTCCACGGTCTTACACATACATTCCCCGAATGAAATATCTTAAGAGGCAAGGAAGCAAGACAGTTAATGGATCCACAGAATGCTTCTTCTAGCGTTTATTTAGACGTGTTCAGCTGCGAGAGCCAAAAATTTCTCCATTATCATCATTCAATGTGAATGACACAATACATGAGGGTCCAGAGCGCAGGTGGGCAGAGGGCTTCATAGATAAAATTCCACATGTAGTCACGTTTCCTTGTGTTTTGGTTGAACATCTCCTACCCCTTTAAAAAGGTACATGGCATAAAATACTATATTGCATACTATTTACATTAACATACAAGAGTAAATAGACCATTGTACAAAATACACGATACCTACAGCTTAACTTAAAAAAAAAATAAACGATCCCGCCATCTTCTTCCCCCTTCCCTCACATTCTGTTAAGACAAAATATTGTGTAGCAGGTGCTTTAAATACTAGTGCTATCACTGCCTGAATGACATTAAAGGGTAAAGTCAATCATAAGAGGCGATATTCCATTCCTTCAGACAGAATGGAAATGATAGAGCAGCCTGCATTGCAGTACACTCTCCACATTACTGCAGAAGCTGGACCGTTCCATTAACACAGAGGGGGGGTATGGAAAATGGAGTTCTTTTCCTTGCATACAATTGCAAGAAAACAGTAACGCTCCAACCCCACTCCACAAAACTTGGAATGTTTATTGTGTACCTGAGCTGCCTGAATCCATCGCTATAATCAAAGAATCTGTAAACAGACTTCAGGATTCTAACAGCCCTCCAGTGTGAAACTGTAACCACTGCATTGGCAGTAGAAAGCAGACATTAGACAGGATTTAATTTACCTTAAGCAGGACCGAAGTAAGGTTATGTGTCTCCCAAATACAATAAGAGGCAGATGCTTTGTTTTTATGATGTTCCAGACACATCTAAACACACAGAATTATCAAGCTCTAGTCCCAACAAGTTGAATAGGCTTGCGGGTAACTGTCCTTCCTCAACACAATCTATTTGGTAGCTTCACAGTTCATAAACTAATTAGGAAAATAACTCAACCTCAGCAAATAATTTAATATCCCAGTTTTAAAAAAAAATTAAAATGATTTCATGATTGTTTCTTTACCTTCCCATTACAAAATGTTTTTTTTCCAACAAGTAATGTGTTTACAGGTTTTCTCACTGGTAGTAACAATGCTCAGATGTCTATTAAAAGGCTGAAGATCACTTTTGGGAGACAGAAAACCTATACAGAAATGCCCTGGTCACACACTGTGAATTGCTTACTGCAAGATACAGGCTAGGGAAAGGGGAGAAAACAATTTCCACGGTCGGCTCAAAGCCACGAGGAGAAGAAATCTGAGATCCCAGTGCAACAATGGACTTAAAAAAAGCTCTTTTCCACAGCTTGACGAATTGTAACCAGGAGAGCCAGTGCTACACTGCTGCTAACACAGGTCCATATGGTGCAAATGCCCAGATACGGTCATCCACAACACGAGGCGCTTAACCATACAGCCCAGTTCGGGGACCAATTTTGGTAAACACCTCAGTCCTTGCACAACCTTTCTCGGCATCCTGATTGCCAGAACTTTTGCAACAATTAACACTTTTGTTCGGGAGAAGCACTGTCAGCCTTCTGTAAGGCAATGCCCATTGTAGCACAAGAGGTCCACATAGAACAAGAGTGGTCAATTGGCTTCCACACAGAATGGCCAACTTCCAAAGTGATGTTCATTGCTACAAAAGGGACAGGAAGGTTGTTCATGCAGCAATTAAAGTCCTTCTCAGCTTGGCTCAGTCTGTGCAGTCCTGCGCTGCGGCTGTGTGGATAAGTAGCCTGTAAATGCATGCGGGACACCATGCTCAGCTCCTGTTTGAATTCTGAAGCTCTTCCCGCAGCCATGTTGGTAGAGGGTGACCCAGTCGGTTTAGTAGCTTGGAAAGCTCAATATTGCTTTCACGATAAAAGTCTGCAAGGAAAGTCCGTGACTGTAGAAGAAAAAAAGAATCTATATTTTACAAGAAGGGACAAGGTTAGAAACAGTCGCTAAACCTTTAAAATGGCACAAAATGAAGGCTATACAGAGAGGGAATGAACTCCTTGGACTGTTCTAGATTAAGGCAATTAAGGTTTTAGATTATATTTTGTTGGCCAACGCTTTGTAAAGTTACAGAAACTTTTGGGTCCTTAGAGGTCTTCTTAAGAATGAAGAAACCTCTGTGGTACCACAAGGTTATCTTTTTCATTGTTGGCCGAAAATGTATTACCTTCAACTAAAACCTCCAATTCTGCCTTTGTACAAAAGAGAGATGTAGCCAGTGTATGCCTACTGAGCTTCAGAGGCTTGCAAGACACTTACCGACTGTTCCATGTCAGGATATTTCCGGCCCTTACTCTTCCCTAGACACTTAGTCTTTCCATTCTCTACCACCTGGCACCAAAATCCTTTGGACTCATCAAACCTGGGTATAGAAAATTACAGGGTCAGCTACTAAACAAGGTTCTGATGGTAGGTATTTTATCTACAAGTTATTAAAAAAAGGAAATGTTAGCCATCAATGAACTATTGTACTTCCTGGTTACAGCGGCGAGAAGGACAGTAAATTTAGTCTTTGAATTGTTACCGTGAGGAAGGTTGACAAATACAGTTATGGGGGGGATAAAATGTGGATTTTTAGTCAACCTTTGACTGGTTTCAAAAATGTTTCTAGGTTTGGAAATTAGGCTACAATGTTGTACAGAACCGACCTTGACCACCACCTTGAATACAGCACAGGCTAAAATGACTAAAATGGTACGTAACGATTATATATCACTACACCAAAATTGACTTTGGAAGTCTTAGCTGAATTCACATTGTCAACTTTGTGTTATCAGCCAAATAGAAGGCAACTAAAATTGAAATTGGTCAATAACTGGAATTCCTAAGCTCTATCTTACTGAGGCATACGGTATATTTGAGCTGCTTCTGTATATTTTGAATGTGAACTTAAGCATTACTGTCTCTAGCAACCATTTAATTAAGCAGGACATCCGTGCCATTCTCTGTTTCTCCAATAAGCTACCACTACTTGCTGTCTTACTTGAGGGCCTGAGTGTAATTGAAATGTGGTGTCACACTGAGGAACTTCTGCACGCTCTCCATGGCTGAAGCTGGGTCATTCCGCAGTTCTTGGCCGTCCACAATATGGATCTAAGACAAAATTCTTGTTATCTAGGGAGCCATCAACAATAAAGGTATCCCACACACAAAATTTTTTATCAACCTTGTTACAAAGGGCTTCCAACACACTCAATGAAGTTAGCTTGATGCTTTAGTAACAAAAGAAAAACAAAGCCCATTGAGCAGAAAATGGTTAACTGGGCATGGAAGATGAAGATAAATATTCCAAGATGTAAAATATTAAAATAAAACTGAATGGAACAAAATGTTATTTTTTTTACTAGTGCCTAGCTCACTGACCTGGCTGGCTGGGAAATAGGTCTGCCACCTTTCCAGATGAGTCGCGTACCACCCAGGCGACAAGCAGCGGTTCTGAAGGTTTCGGAGATCTGGTGATGCGTGTGGTCCAGCTGCAATCACCTGCGCAAATGTGTAGTTCATCGCCACAGGATCATTGTGGGCTCGTTGGTGCTGTTAAAGGACACAACATACAATATAAAAACAAGAGAACTTTGTGGGTCACAAGCCAAAATATTTTATTTAAGTAAACCCATGGTTAAGAGCGTCCTCTATGCATCAGTGCTAGGTCTGCTCCAGCAGTTTAGTTCTGCGAACCTGCAAACACTTTCATGTTTACCTTCTGCGATTATAAAAGTGTTCTTTCCCGTTGCAGCATAATTAATGCAAAATGGAGTGGTTCATTCAATAATCAGTGAGACGAAACACAGAACCCCAACATCATTGTCTCTCTGCCTCATTAGGTGTTTCCAATAAAGCAGACTCCACTAAATCTTATATGAAAGGCCTACACAATGTGCACCGTTTTACTTTGGAAGAGGTCTCAAAGTTAACATGGCAGATAAACTGATTAGATAATGCCAACCATGCCACAGGCTGCCATGGAGTGATCATTTAAACTGCAACACGCCAACATAGTTATAGTGATCAGCAAACACAATACACAAGCTACTGATGGATTTAACTGATGAATGTAGCCTGTGTATTGTGTTTGCTCAGCCCTTTGAGGACCTTGAACCTCCAAAGTAATTTCAAGCATGAGCAATTGGTTTAAGATGTTACATTGAAAATAAAATTACCCAAGAAAAATTACATTCATGCACAAATTAGAACAAACCGTATTACCTGGTACCAGGAGTATGCCCGGTCAGCAGGGTTGATCAAGATGCAGATAATTTTTGCTCTAGGAAGTAGAGCAGCAGCTCTCTTTGGAACCACTTCTGTGTCAAAGTAGTTGGCACTCTTCTCGAACATGAAGTCTGTGCTAGCGTTGGAAGGCACAGGGAAGAACTCCATATACCTTGGAGGAAGGAGACGTAATTTGCCTTCAATTCACTAGACATAACTACAGGTGTCCAGAGCTACTTGGAAAACAAAAGAAGGTCTCAAAAGAGTTCCTTAAGAACTACTTTTTCATCAACCAACTCTGAAGTACTCAATTAGCACAAAACACTTACCAGTCAATGCCTCTGTGATAGTTTAATCCGTTAAAGAACTGGATTTCCTCAAACGTGACTGGACTCTGGAAATTGCTCGTGACAGCAGGGTGCATGTTCAAGAAGGAGTACAGAGCCGTCGTACCTAAGGGGAGGTGCATTAGATGAGAACAGGGGTAGACGTGATGGGGAGAACAGCAGTTTACACACATAGACACATATAGAAGTTAAGCTATTTGGAGATAAAAGAGATAATATAGTAGATAGCTGAAGATACAAAGATCACAAAAACCCATCAACCATACCAAAAAAAAAAAAACACTTCTTTCAAAGCTCCCCCTTAATAAATGTATCCAATACATGTGCATGCAGCACTACCATCACTTTTATTGTGAGTGAGGGTGATGGGAGTTGCAGTCTATAAATCCTCATCAGCCAATATAAATACATACACACGGCACATGCACACATGGCTGGCATTTTGAGCCCTAGAGTTAAAGGTAAACAAATCTCAATATACCAGTCTTTTGGGGTCCCACAACCAGAAACTTAGGCAGTCGGTCACAGGTCTTTTCCTTCGACCAAATATCCTTATGCCGCTTGTCGTCACATGGATTCTGTAAAACAAACAGTTTGCACAACAATGATGAACATGATTTTTAAGAGTAAATGAAGACTCACAATCTAATGGAAAGAAAATGGATCCGGTTTAGATCAGTTAAATGACTTGGTGGGCTCGGTGTATGCACATTTGTAATTTGCTAAATGCAAAAACCATAGCAATCGGGGGGTTTAATTATGGGGATGTTTATGGCTCTTGGCCGCTTAAAAAAATCTTGGGCTGTCTGGCAGGAACATGACCAATCTGAAAGTGGAAGCAGCGAAGGAGCTTCTTCCATTAGAGTGCTTGATCTCCAGAGACAGAGAGAAGAGCCAGGGTTTGATTTGATCCAAGTCTGAAAAATATTTCCATTTCTTCACTGAAAATGTATTCCTGAAGCCCCATAAATCATAGAGTGAAGATTAATTGATACCCAAATAGCTATAGATTTGTATGAATTGTGGCCGGTTTGCATTCACAGACTGGAGATTCCCACCCAAGTAACTGCATGTTATTGATATGCATGAACTGAATTTAAAGAAGAATGTGATCATGATATAAAGCCCTGCTGTAATGTTACATCAAAAATATATAATTTGTTGACAGATAAGAACTGTTTGCTCCTTTACTTTGTCGTTGGGCTCATACTACATTTACTAAAACCATATGCCTGTCCCGTGTATGTTTTAATATTTAATTACTGTTTACTCTATGGTCCAGGCAGTTTATAAATGCATATACATGTTTGATGGAGCTAGAACAGATTGGAAGCAGCCCTTGCATTGCACACAAAACGCTGCCTATTATTACATTACCACCGAACACGGAAGCAAAGAAATGCATGCCGCTACGGAACACACGGTGAGATAAAATGTAAAAGGGCCTATCTATATTTCCAGACATCAAAAAAATGAGAAGGGAAAAACACGGCTGCTCCCGTTATCAGTTCCTTCACAAACAAGAATATCAAAAACAGATCAGCAACTCATTACAGAATACAGTAGATACAAAGTTGTTCTGACCACCACCGTCGCATAACGTAACAAGGAAGCCCACTCACCTGCCAAAGAGGGTTCTTTTCTTGTGGGAATATTTCAAAGTATTTCTTTGCCAGCTGGACAGGCGGTAGAGTCTGCAGCCTAAGGTTGGTCCAGCACTGCACAAACTTCACCAGGCTTTCAAATGTATAAAGCCCCAGGCGGTCATTGCCGTAGTTCGAGAGATGTGTCATGAAGATGCTGATCTGTAACAGATGCACACAGAGATTGCCATCTAGGTTAACTTTCCTAAGTAGAGCACTTGGCTGCATAAACACTCATTTATTATTGATTTGGCCTGCGGGGAGATAAGACACAGTAAGTAGGGCGTGGTGCAAGTGATTGGGGTTTCAGACAGACTTCCCATTTTCCCAATAGAATTCACATACGCTACACGTTGAGAAGCCTTTCTGCAACTAACAGAGCTTTGATCGTTAATATTTCATGACCTCTCTATGGTGTCGTGTTTAATATTTCAGCTGAAGGAGAGGAAATCTGCCAGATACTGTGTTCTGCTCTAGTCGTACAACCTTGGAGATCACCAAGAGTCCTTCCCTCAAAGACCATCTTCCTGTAAATTAAATATCAGGATGTGGAATTATGCAGCAGAAGGGATATATATATCTATCTATCTATCTATCTATCTATCTATCTATCTATCTATCTATCTATCTATATATATATATATAAAACGTTTAAGTGACTGGTAGTCACGTCATCATCCAACCACCAGGAATGCGCTGCATATTATACCGCTAGTTTTAATTTAGTACAATGTAACTTTGTGATATTTAGAGTTTTATATAAAATAGTTATAAAGCCGCGTCTATAAGGTTCTGCTCTATGACAATATAATTGCAAATTAATATAGAGGCCCTCGAGTAGCAGTATTCTTAGACCAGCATTGAAAGTGGAGTCTGCTGCGACTGCCGGAGAGGCAGGAGGAGGACACTCTCACCACCGTTAAGCTCCGCTTTGTTTTGATTTAAAGACTCATCCTCACATTCTTCTGGAGGTTGCATGGCATATTTTATTCAGAACAGCTCTGCAGAGGTTTGAAATACACGTCTCTTGATAAGAAAAGTCTAGAAAAGCAATGAAATCCTAAGCTATTAATATTCTGCTGCATTATAAAGAACACGGCAGAAATGCTGTGCGTGCTTTAAGGTGCTGCTATACTTACACAAAACATCAATCACTCTCTCTCTCTCTATTATGCTAAGAGAATAAACCTTAGCAGATCGGTAACCTTTAATAATCTGGAAGGGAGAGGGGCAGATATTGGCATCTGCAGCTTAACACAAGCTATGAAAGTCACAATATATGTGTAACAGATACTGACGGACTAGCCATCTACAGTTTAAGGCATCAGAACACCGAGAACGAATCCTGTTGGACCCTTTCACGGTTAACATAGCACATACATTTGCGTCCTCAAAATTAAAATAGTCATCGGTCAGCAATTTGTAAAAATGACACGTGTGTCCTGGAAAACATGGCTGATGTGGTCACCCTACCCCCATGGGAAATTTATATAGTTGAAGGGTTTTCCATTACCCACCATCATTTGATGGTGGGTAATGGAAAACCCTTCAACTTAAAATTAAGGGGGTAGTAGAAGCATTATTGAACACTCATCTACAGACACCAGACAAGTCAGATCACCACTCATGGACAGCTGTTTCGTCCTTAATGAGTGGTGATCTGGCTACTGCACCTCTTACCCGAGATTTGTCTAAAGGCTGTCCTGTACAGCGGCAATTACTTTCAAGGGATCCATGTATAAAGTGGATATAGAGGCAAAAGGTGATCATTGTTGACCTTATTTGCATGCACCTGCCCAGAATTATATATATAACGGCAATGATTGTTCCTAGCAGAATCCTTTAGTAGGTTTGGGTTAACCTTTTATTTATACTTCACAATAATTATCATCATAAATTGCGCCGGTCTGATGTGACAATGCAATTCACGAATTGTCATCGAAGGATCAGAAGTTAATAAAGTGCAAAGCCCTTACTCTGCTGCTGAGATATACAAGCTACATCTTGCAGATGAAACTCAGCCAAGGTGAAAATAAGATTTTTGGGGGTTTGAGTTCCCTTGGGAACAAAGACCGCAAATATGAACCAGTTGGCCCATCCTGCTGTAAAATAAAAGTTCCTTATTGGCACCTCGGGGCCACCCTGCTTCCACTAGACTGAGCTGTAGTGAGATACAATATATCCCATTTATGTAATCAGAGATGCAGGGTCAATCGAGCCATAGCAGAAACACACCAGGATGAGATGACCCTACACAATTACATTTAAAAAAGTGACTAAAAAAAGGAAAGACTGCACCCCATAGGGGGCTGCACATGTATTCTCAAATATCACTAATCTTACGGAATATCTATATGTCTACCGTCGAAACCGTACAATGCCAGTTACAGACTTCAGAGATGGCATAGCGAGAGGGAAAACTTACGTACAAAGTAATAACGTGTTACATTACCCAGCAGCGCGGTAAACTATTTTTAACTACTTATAGCATGCAGGGTAACTTATACAGCGTATGCCGCAAAAAAAAAAAAAAAAAAAAAAAAAGAAAGAAGGATCAGTCGAGAAGACACAATGCTATTCTGAGATGTACAAAATACAGCCTTAAACAGAAGGGTGCCATGTCAAAGCTCTGAGCCCGACTCCCGCATTATAATAAGGAACAGCAGGAGACATCTCACCCCGCACTTACACAGACAGGTAATTGGCAAACATCTGCTGGCTGTCGCTGGGCCATTTCATGACAGGTCTCCTATTACTGCGAGAGTCACAACAGGACCCAAAGCAGGCGCAGCAAATTTACATAGCATGGCAATGGAGAGGCTGTACGGGGCAATCAGAAGCTGGGCTATCCCAACAAGCCTTCCCTCTTCTTTTAAAGCGAAAGGACAACATAAAAGCACTAGGGGCTTAAACGAACGCAAATGACCAATCTACTTTTCTACAGCAGTTGGATTTTTAAACTTCTTTAACCCGAGATGCATTTTGTCAGAGGAATAAAGACCTTTATAGAAGAAACTCCCTAACTGCGTAGGAACCCATAGCTATAAGTCAGAGCTTGCTGGACACACCTTGAAATATTTTAAGCACTTTGATGTGGATGAAAGTGAATGACTAAACCTGGGAACCTGCAGGAGTAGAGATATTTAAAGGGACAGTCTAATGTCTGACACCTCTACTATAGAGGTGAGCACTTTTATATGCATTCTTCCTCGCAAAAAAAAAAAAAAAAAAAGAAATAAAAAGCACTTTATGAGATGAAAGTGCATGTGAAGGCTGGAGTGTACCTTTAAGCTCCATTTAATATCCCTTATAAAAGTGCCTAAACCACTGGAAAAATCTGGAAAAAAAATAGCAGAACGGGTCCTTATTTTTTATTTTATTTATTTTTTTAACTTGATTGCTTGCAGCTAACGCGACAATGCCAGTTGCAGTCTCACCGGATTCAGAAGGACGGTTAGGAACAGCTCTCCTCCACGGATGGACTTATCCAGTTCTTTGGAGCCCCCGGGGTACTCATTGTAGAATATAGTGTGAGTAAAAAGCCCACAGGTCTGTCGCGGCAGAACCTTTATAAAGAAGACAAATTAAACAAGATGCTAAGGACGCAAAAACATGTCTTACAAATAGATTCTACTACATAAGTGTGTGTTTTTTTTTTTAATAAACATGTTTAAGCATGCCAGGCATTTACTGTAAATGTATGAGCTGTCACAAACACGCTAAACAAAATTAAATCGTTTACGGGTCTGGGTCATGACTTCACAGTGATACTGCACGCTGCCCCATATGCAAACTAACTGGAGTAATTAAGAGTCCGTTTTGCATCATGATAATAAAAATGGCAGCGCCAACTTACTGGTCATATAAAAATCCATAAAACAAGCTCAATATGGCAGATTGATGTAAATCAAATGAAGCAAAACAAGCATGCATAAAGTTCTCCCACCATTATATTACTGTGGATGAATCCTCTCCTGTAGCGGGCCGGCCGGAGATGAGGATACTCTTCTGTGCTGGTAACCTGGATGTTCCACACAGATTTCCATGCCTCATAGAGCTGGCTGTGTATCGGGTAGACGCCGGAATGATGGGGTGCCACCGCATACCCCAAATCTAAGGGAATGCCATGTTCCTACAAGACAGATAGCGTGCATCTTCAAGTTACGATTACCAAAAATCCAACCATCCAATCACATCGCCCGATAAAGTTGTGTTGCAATCAAAGCAAATTCCCTCTTTTTTTGTAAATTAATTATTTTATTCCGGGTTTCGGAAGGGGCTCACTTGCGTTTCACGGATCTGCAGTAACGTTTGATAGATGCAAGGCAGCGTTTCCATAACAACTAAGAAATCAGCATGACTTTACTAATAAACACACTTTTAATTTTGCTAAACTGCTGGATGGATGAAATCCATAACTCTCACTTAAAGCAGATTGCTTTTAGTAAGTGGAAAGCACCCTTAAGATTTGGCTTGATTAGTATGTGGAAGTTATAACAATGTCAATGAAAACGCCTGTGTTCTAGGAATTCTCGCCTTTGCGATTAAGACGGCAAAGTCTTTTGAGACTCACACACGTTATTAGGTACCAGGTTCAGATGGTTTAGGTATCTACTAATTAGGGTCAGTGGTTTTTTTGTGTGTGCATTGATGTCCAGATGCATGCGTCAAGGATTTTGAAAGATATAGGCACTTGTGGAATGCAGAACTACTATGTCTTTCTGATTAGCTAACTTCAAAGGAGGGCAGAGTGCACACATTTATTAGCCCCCGGGTGCAGGGACCGGTTTGTTATGTATAAATAGTAATTGTGTTGACTGACCAGAACAGAACCGGTTCCAGACATATGCCACAGTTAAAGGGAAAAACTATCCATCATATGAATATGATAGGGTTGGCTTTAAGCTATTTTCTCCCCTTGCAAACAGCCACCTCAGGAGAAGGGGGTCAACAGTGATTCCCCACTCGCTTTCCCAAAAGGTAAATATTTTTATACAGCCCCATTGAACACACAATTAAGTTTTAAGCTGAACACTACCAGCGCAAACTGCTTGTTGAGTTTCATCTGCTCAGCCAGGACAGTAACATTGTGGAACAGGTGAGGCTGCATGTGACTCCACATGTGAGGGAACCACCAGAACTCCTTCTTGTGCTGCAGCAGCATGTCATCTCCTTCATCCTCCTCATCGGTACCTGGACAGAGCAGCAGACGTCAGTATAGCCTTGTTTTGGGCAGTCCCACATACTGAACTCCAAGCACCACAGCGGGGCTGGAGACCCTTTAGACTTTTCTGAAACACCAACCCCAATCAGTAAACAAACTATCTTTATTTTTGTAAAGCCAAGAAAAGCCTCAGAATGGAATAAATTCAATTAAACTGAACTGATAATTTTATGTACATTATTGGGAAAGCAGTCATTTCATACATAATAGCCATTTACCAAATGTGTCCATATGCCAAGCGTGTTATTGGGCTTAGCAAACAACTATGGGATTATGTTTACTTTATTATAGAAAATATAGAACTCATACACATGCTAGAAATTGATCCATAGGATCCAAAAGATTGGAGCTTTACGCACTATAGCTTGTCTCGCTTCACTGCAAAGAGAAGCAAACATTATAAAAAGGGACTTGCCACGCCGCCGTTAACGGCCAATGTTTGAGATTGTACACACAGCACTTAGTCCATTCTGCTAGATTTATTAACTGCTCCCGCTTGTATTTGAATGACATCACCAAGGACGTGGATCCAACAATTTGCCGTTCTCGCAGTTCTCCTAGCAATATATATTTATCATCTACAAAACCCACTCTTGAAAATGCGATCCTCTAAATCTATTCAAAACGGACCCACTGTAGCAGCCACACTACTGCTAGGAGCAATGGCAATATTTTTCTATTGTTACACATAAAAAGACATGCTTCAGCTATCTGGTGTATTAACCCCTTCAACATAGATTCCTCTCACTAAGACGGAGTGGTTTTATTAGGCTGAGGAATATAACTTATCTTGCTGCAACTTACCCGTATAGTAGAACTTCCCAGAAAAACCCAGGTTGAAGGTGAAATTAGGAACTAGTGTTCTCAGCTTGCTCTGTGTGTTCAATAGGGCCTACAGGAAAAAAAAATACACATTATTGTTACGAATGCTTGGAAATGAGATACGGGGAGTTTTCAGAACACTTGACAAGTGGGTGATATGTCACGGTAAAAAAAAAAAAACAAGAAAAATGTTAAGCAATCTGTTTTTGTTTGTTTAGCAAATCACAAAACGCTTCCATTAGGAACAATGTGTTTTTCAAAACAAAACGGTACACAAAATAAAAACACAATGGTCAAAAGATAAAGCCCTGATGGCGGTGTCTGAATTTCTCAAAAGCTCACACACTTAAAGTACAGAGTTAGGGACAACTCTTGAGTTCTCCAAAATAACTCTGTTAATTAGACGATGGTAGAATTAATTAGCACTGGACTTGGACTGCACCTTCATTGAGGTATTTTCTCGGCTGCTCGAGAATCCTGTATTCAGGTGCCGTGGGTCCAGGTTAAAGGACAGTTTAATATTCCGAACACCAACATTAAAGAACAACGCAGCCTATCTGGGCAGGAAATCTCTCCTATGGAAACCATGGAGAGCTTGCCATCCTTGCACATGGGTGTCCCCATTCGCAGAGGTCGCAGAGCCAGCACTGGAGCTGACTGGCGGTGAGTATATTCAGCCAAACACATTCCCTGCATGCAAAGGGGAAGGGGCACACACATTCTGCGAAACCCCCCATACATTTGTGAAAGCAACAGCACAAAAATGTAAAATGGCCTCAAACCGTTATTTCATGAAGGTGCATACGATGGCTGGAGCATCACTTTTCAATGTTATAGTTGAGTTTTTACCATGCAGGTAAGCACTAATTACAGTGACCACGTCCCTAGGTTTCTGATGCGGAACATGAAATCCTGCATCGAGTTCAGAGACAACATACAAACACAGAATACAACTCGCCTCTGAGAAAGGGTCAAAATCATTGCAACGCTGAGTGCAAAGATGGCAAATACAGTACTTAAAATACTTGAAGACGTTGATTTATAATATCCTATGGAAGGAAATTCCATTGTTCCATTTGCAAATCAGTTATTAATTACTATTTATTGATTCCCACAGCGCCGTCATATTCTGCATCGCTCTCCAATGGGATTAGACGATTGCTCTGAAAGCGATCTAAATACATGGCACTGTACAAAGACAATATTAAAGCAGTACACATTCATTTGCTGATTCGTGAACATGAAAGATGTTAACCAGCTGCTAGAGAAAACTGCAAAGGCCTGGAAAATAAATTGGTTCACCAAGCAAATCACACCATTTTTATACAAATGAGCCCACTGGAAACAACATAACAGATGGAGGGTTGGGAACCAACTTACTGAATGTCAAGTGAATCTCTTAAGAGCAAATGGAGCTTTTAAACAACTGAAGTTTCAGTGCTGTTGAGGTGTTCTTACATTAAAGGCACATTCTAGCCATCATATGTACTTTAATGTTTGGTCCCTTTCAAATTTCTGCCGTTTTCCTTTTACAAATCCTGGGGGGGGGGGTCTGTAGAAATTCCCTCATATGGATCTGCTCCTTCCCAGCCCCCAGCTGTTTCTGTGCAGGCAGAAGACCACATTTATTTAAATGAAACAGCCACTGATTAGTTGCCTTAAGAAGAATGGCAGCACCGGGGTTCTAGATTCTAGGTCACCTAAGTTATTTTGTTTGTGTTTTTCATTTTTAAGAATACATATTAAAGTTGTACTTTAATAAAATATACTTCTTTATTGGTACTGTCCCTTTAAATGAGTCTTGCTGGAAAGATTGAGCGTCTCCCACTCTAGGAGTCTAGGTTGTAAACTTGTTTTACGGCTGGTAAGTTAAACCGTGAAACAATTTGTTTATGCCAAATAACTTTGGACAAAGTAACTCCTCCAACTTTGATCATGCAATGCAGGTAGGTGCAAACTATACTCCTGCTAACCTTCATGGTTTCCCAGACATGTAGATGCCAAAAGTACAATGAAGCCCCTATACTGGTAAACCCTTGTGTTAGGCTGCAGATGGGACCTCGGCAATAATCTAACAAAGCTATTAGAAAATAAAAGTAATACATAAAGTCGAACCGGGTGAGGGATGGGACTAAAAGCTTTTGGAAGTATATTCTAGTCTAACTACAAGAGCCTGTTACTAGGAGACGTAAAAGGAATTAAATTATATGCTGAGATAGCAGTATGGTGCAGGCTATTCTTAAAAACTAGGACACATTGTAGGAAATTGAGTGTTATGTTTTAATCTGCACACCATTGGAACTAGAAGAAAAATATAAAATTCAAGCTTTCAACACCCCCCCAAAAAGAAACACACACAATCATCCCTATTTGGATGGGCAAGTTATTTATATAAAAAAAGAGTGAAGTATATTATTTCATTACGCCAAATAATTTCCCAAAGTCCGACTTCTTAGGGAACAAGTAACCCTTTGAAACACCATGTCCCTATTGTACAAACAAAACAAAAAAACAAACAAAACATAAATGTGGCTCTTCTTTGGGATCCACCTACAAATCCAAACCCCAAAACGGATGTCACTCCATTTTCAGAAGAAGTCCTAACCACCAGCAAGCTTAGCTGAAACGTATTCTGTGTGTCAAAACACCACAAGTTAACTCATGTCTTGCCAAACAAAAATTTAACAGAAAACCTCACAACCTACCTGAGTGCGCTTATATCATGTGTGAGACTGTGAACCCCAGGAGTTGATTGGCATGGCATCTGGGTACAGCTGCTATGCAGATTATACATATGGGTCCCTGGGGTGGAGCAATTGGAGAGCAGGGTAGGCCAAAAATGGCAGTGAGATTTCTCCTTGGATCAATAAACTGTTTCCCCATATTCATGTGAAAATAAATACTAGGGACAGAGTACACTTAGTAAAAAGTCTGTTCATCACTTATTTTAAGCATAATCCCAAACTATGATAAAAAAAAAATCATCTTTGGTGATAATCAAAACATCCAACTGTTAATGTAAACATTATGCACAACATATGCATTTGTGACAAAATAATAAATGCTTCAATATTATGAAATTCCCTAAAAAAAAATTCTAATATCAAAATGTTTTTCCCCTCTCTCTCTCAATTGGATCATGGATTTCATATATGTTCGTGTATATAAAATTAGACATTATTTTCAAGCAAGCCTAGGACACATTTAGCCGTTTTGGGACCTCTACATCAAATTCAAATCATGCAGCAAACTGCAAGCCTAATGTTATTTCATCCAAATCCCCAAGACTCTCTGGTGTATAAAAAGGAATGCGCAGACACGTTCCCCAAGCGTCAAAAGTCTTCAAGGTTGCTGGATTTCTAGAGATCATATTTCAGGATGCCACCAGAGTTCACAACGCATGTTTTCCCAGTGTATAGAATAAGTATGCCTAAAGCAGGCCAGGGTGGGTATAATGCCTGGCTTTTCATATTTATCTGATTTACACATCTTAATCATTTGTGGACTACGAAACATTATGGAGTCATTCTGAAAACTTGGGTTTGCCTTCGGTGATGAGATTTCTACATGCACAACCTAGACAGAGGTTCCAATCTCCTGGGTGCGAACATGGTCGCAGTTCATTTTCGTTCTGTATTAACACCAGCATACTGAGAATGTCACATTAGTTGTAGAGATTGAAAGAGGTGGTTTTCGGCATCGTGAAAAATACCTAGTTGAAATATTTACAGGTCAGGAGAAGCAGGTCGGCAGGCTTTAAAAGGGTTACCTTACACATGCGTACTTTCGGTATGAGTCTTGCTTTAAACTTTGGTTCAGATAATTAGAGGATTTTTTTCGCATCAAACCTATCTCTGGGCCATATCTAATAAAGGAAGTAAACTGTATTTAGTAACAGATCACCATGGCAATCCTGCTGTTCTGCACCCAGAAAGAAGCATAAATTCTCCTTCCCGTCACTTCTCCAGCCAAGAGCAACATCCATGTGCCAATACCTACAGCAACAGTCGTTCTGGTATCACAACTACTTAGTCTCAAACATCCACAGCAGGAATAACTTACAAAAACAAGAAAAGGGTTGGAAGGTCACAGGATGCTGCTTCCATGATGAGCAGCGGCAGATGTGATGCTATAACTAGGCAATAAGAGACTCTCTCTCTCTATAGTTTTATGTCATTGTATACCGAGCCAAAAACTTTAAAACTGCTACAGGGTATTATGACATTGAACTGGGTTTAAAATGATTTCTTACCTTCTATTTGCGAACATTTATATATAAAGAAAGATTGATATTATAGCCCCTGGCTCAACACAGGTAAGCCTGGATGTGTTTCAGAGTTGTCAAGTGTGATGGCTCCACTATGAGCACTCAATTAACTCAAAGATGCTGGGTCTGCCAACCAATGTTCCTAGCGAAAAAAAAAGTGGCCGGTTGGTTTATAGTCGCTTGTGACCAAAACATATAGCATTCTAAGCAGTTCAATCACAGCAATGTGAACCAGGATAAAGATGTATTTGGGAATGTTGCGTTATTAAATATAATTTCAGCCTTGTGTGCTGCTTATTCGAAGTAAGCAATAGGCATAAACTAAGTTATGTAAATAAGAGGACACAGCAAAGACCGTTCAGACTCATCTGTGTATTTAGATGCCACAATGGCTTTACTGAAAGCTGCACTAAACTAAGGAAGCATTCTGGAGCAACACTTGGTAGTTGGAATAATATTGTTTAGTGTGGATTGCTGGCCTGCATCAAACAAGCCACCAAAGTGAAGCCTCTATGGGGGGAAAAACAGTACCTTTGAAAATGCCATAAGCATTCATGAAGGAAACACTGTTATTACTTTTAGAGGCACAAAGGTGAAAAATCAAAGATGTCTCAACGGGCACCATTGATCCTGCCATTGAAATCTATGAAGTGGACTGCGCAAAATCCTTCCCTGCGGTGAGCAAAAGGTGCCGTGTTGCGAACAATCAGCATGGCAATTCAGGCACTCTCACACAGCAAAAAAAAAAACAAGAAGGGTTTGTTCCATTTTCTACCCTACCAAAACATACTCACCGTTTCGCAGTCTGACTCCAGTATCCGCTATGGCCAGAGGGACAGAGCCGCAGAGGTACTGGACAGAAACAAATGGAAACTCACTCCCTACGCTCTGTATTAATTCCCAATGGGTGACTTCACAGATGTCAGGAACCATTATAGAATCGTTAGAACACATCTGCTCTTTATATAATTCAATTTATCCTAAGATCTATATTAACAACGTTTCTGCACTGAGGCTATGATGACAGCCAGGCTTTTAAGCCATTCCTTAAAGCAGGTTAAAGAGGCAGACATATGGTCCAAGGGAACTGTACAAAATATGCTTGTTCAGCAGCGAGAAACTGACATACAGAATTCTGAAACAAATAGCCAGAAGATGACTGGCAATTATTCTCATTTCTCTTGAGTGAGAACGACATAAGAAAGTAGCCATATCCAAGAGGAGACTTTTACTAAGCAGACAGAAACAAATGTAGAGTCATATACGTATACACAAGTACCGCTTCCTCTATAGTGATAGAATATATACACGTTTGATGCACAGGTACTCATTTCCTATATCCTGTGTTTTTATTTTCTATCAGTGTAATTTTGGAGATACCATCTTTAAACTAAGAGACTATTTATCTAAAGGGAAGATAAGACATGGCCAAAGGTGGCAGAAGAGCATGAAATCAGCTTAAGCTCCTTCTTCTACCCTCAACTTTACAAAGACTGTCTGAAGCAACTAACTCCATACAAGTGGAGGAATGATCTCATCGATGCTGGGAACAGGAAGCTGAGATTGCTGCTCTCATACATATTAGGTGGATTTCTGATCCACATCTCGCTTATTGTAATGCGTACACACTATTACATGTTTGTTTTTGTTTAATTTATTAAATTGTGAAATATAGGATTTCGAAAAAGTGACGGATGCCCTTGAGGAAGATTGCTTTTGAAATAGATAAAACCTCAACTGTATTTCCTAATTTCCGACATGTACTTCTGTAGTGCTGGTTTCCTGGGTAGAACATTAAAAAGTCATCCTCGGCACACTAAGGAAACATGCGGAGCCACAAATTAGCATTACTCATACTCATTACGCATGAACGCAATGGCTGGATCACTACAAACTCTCTGTATACTATATCAGGCCTCCGAGTTAAGGGTTTGTACCGATCTTTCGAACGCATGCAGCTCCCTGCGATTAGCTATATGCAGCGTAGCAGAGATGCATTTTGTGACAAGCCGTGTTGGAACCTGGTGACTCACTTTGTCTGCTTCTTTTGCCTCATTTGACGAATGTTTTGAAGGTGACAGACAGAATGAGGAGTGGGTGGAAAACAGGCTAAAGAGATTTAACATTCTTCTGTACCGGTGGAGATTTAGAGATTGACTGGAGTTACCATGACAGCACATCTGCCACATGATAAGTCCCAGACAAGACCATAAGGCTGCATGAGTCTCACAGAGCCTCATCATGAGAGCATTACAGAGGTTCCACACTCCATGGGTAGTACACGCCGACCATTCTTCTCCTTAGAGGAGTTCCAATCATTTTTATCCCTACTATAAGATTAAACAGAAAATGTCTTAAGACAGACATTTTCTTTTTAAACTCGCTGGGGAACTCACGGCCATGTTTTAAACATCTTTACCTTTTGAGCGATTCACCAAACGCCGGGTTTAGTTAATTGAAAATGTCAGGAGTGCAAGGACACTCGCAGAATGGGACAAAGGAAGCATTTTAAGTCCAAAATTGTAGGGAAAGCTTTTTTGTTTTGAATCCGGACACGTTTAAATTAACAGCAGATGCACTACAAAAGCATTATAGACAGTATTCTTTCTACTGAAAATTATTTTTAGACATTCAGGGTTACGGTCTCTATCTGGTGTTGCAGTAAATATCGACCAGGTGCACATCATGAGAAGAAGCAATCTACACGAGTGGAGAACATGGAAAACATTCAGCAGCAACGTCGTAATTGTACAAAAGCTTCTCAGAAAAATCCTTCCCGATCTAACGAGCCAAACCGAGCTGGGACTTCATGGGGTGCTTTATCAGAAGAGGATTTTTGTATGGATGGTCAAAGCGTGCGGGAAGGGGAGGAGGCAGGAGACTATTCCGTAGATCCATCTGTTCACCATGTGTATACGTTTGTGTATTTAATTAGTGCAACACACCAGCATATCTGACAATGGCTTTTATGTACTTTTATTTCAGTCTATGAATACATTGTCTACATTATAAGTACCTCTCTGCTGGGAGCTGAATGGCTTTCTAGTGGCTACATAAGGAGCTCTGTAATTTCTTAAAGAATAATTTACATATTCCCTAAATAGTTTTGAGTTACTACAGGATTGATCTGGAAACTCTAAACTACATTACTGGAGAAAATATATAGCTGCCTACCTTAGGTAATGTCCTAAAACGTGAAGTGCTGAACCTTATCAAATGCCAGACATAAGACAACAGAACATAAGTTGGACTGCATGAGTTACGCAGTCTTTAGGGCCTACAGAGACTCTTGGTGCATGACTGATACTGTAAGTGTTGGCATGACGTATTTTATGTCCAATACCAAGATTTCCAGAAGTGAATAATACATTTGTGGGACAAAAGAGAATACACAGGAATAGCGATTTCGTGGTGTGCCACCAGGTGGCTAGTTGCCCCTTGCAGATGTACTCAACGTGATAAATTCAAAGCTATAGCTCTGTGCTAATCCACAGAAATTGGGCAGCATGTGACTATCCATCTTCTGGCACTTGGCTAAAACCGGACATGTTCCAGACTGAAAGAGGCTGGTATGGAACAAAACACAGGAACAAGGTAAAATGCATGGTTGTGAAAGACAGCTATCTAAGGAAGCTTCAAATGGGGTTTCATCATTTTTTATTTATAAAGCAAATCGGTGAGAAGTGTTTTACTCCTTAAAAGGTATTTGTAAGTGCAGCACCTCGAAGCAGGCAGATGAGGAGTGGAAGAGAGCTCATCTGCTGTCTGTCCGTCTTATTAAGTGTCCGTTTTTACTCCTGTGATTTTTGTAATCCAATCTGAAGACTCGCTTTAAGTAAACGACATTCCCTATTTGAGGATTATACATCCAGTGGGTTAATTATATATGATCCATCTGCTTCCATGACATAAACCTGTATTCACTTTTAATTAACATTCTTCCATGACTGGGTAATCTCACAATAATACAATAAACATTTACATTGGACCATATTAGCTCTAATAAGATGTATTTTTTTTTTAAATAAAGGTTTACGTGTACACTTCCACAAAGATGGTGATGCGCTGCCTGTATCATATATTCCAAGTGATGAAAGACCCAAACAGATAACAAGGTGTTACGCTACAGTCTCTGCGGACAGCAGGCATCGTGCGAGACCAAACGTCGGCTGGCTGACAAGCTGTCATACAGACACCCTGCTGACAATGCCAGCTCTCCCATAATCCCCATCCCAAGCAGCCAACTATAAAGCTGGTCCCTGCAGCCCTCCGCATAAACAGGACCCCGATCCCTCCTGTGGTTCTCTCTTGTTTTGAGTCCAGACTGATATAAAAAATAAAAAAAAAAAGTCCTTCAAAAGACATGAAAGGAGCAGCCAACTCAGAGCGTCAAAACTTCACGCCTGGAGAAAATTAAAATCCTTCTTATGTGCAAATCCTATAGAGTCTGAAACCAAATCCATTTAGCTGTGTGTTCGTTTTCTCTTACTTATTAGCCACATTTGATGCACACGGCATTCGCCTTGTCTTTTGGGTTTCTTTGTTTTGTTGAGCAGCACATTTCGGTGTTAACCCATTTAACATCGCAAAACCAGCACCAATTTGCAAAGCACGGTAGCCACTTGGAAACCCCATGACATTTCCCGTGCGTGAATTATTGTCTGTATATACAGATTTACATATTAAAAGAAACATTAAAATACACTTATGCCGATACATATATATACATATTTATATAAAAACACACACACCACAGAAAAGTGGGAACGCTAGCTAAGAGCGCTAGGAAATCAATTAATAGCAAAGCATTATGCTAATGTTTTAGCCCATTCTAGTAACACTTTAAATGCGCAATTAGCCAATAGCTTGCCACTTAAGATATCCATCGCTAGAAATTAATTTTGCAGTTCAGGGTTTTAAATACATACAGCTATTGTCATTTCTAAATCATGCCTTAAAACTATAATTACTTTAGCCTGTTACATCTAAGCCTCATAATTCCCAGAGATGCAGAGGAAGCAAATAAAGAAACCATCGTTCCTAGCCAAGGCACTCTAGGAAGACTCTCTCAAATCGTTCAACAGGGACCCTTTCATTTACCACACGCACACTCCATTATTTACCTTAATTAGCCATTTAAATGAAATTCCTTGGGGTCTTATAGCCGCAAATACAACCATGAATGTTGCCCCCAGGGTATCCATGGCTTGATAGCAGTGTTTACACAACATCAGATTTGCTTGTTTGTGAGTTCTGATGTCATTGGTTGTCATTTTAATGAAGTCACTAGAGTGATAAACCAGCACTGCCGGGGACGTTTTTTTTCAGCCCTTTATACATAAAGAACACGTATATGCATACATTGAAACTGGCTATGCATTACCTCGGAGTACTAAGAGCAGAATGTGGGGCAAAATGATCTTATTTCCATGGTGGCGTTTTTTGATTTCTCGGCAGAGAATGATGGATTTGTATCGCTCCCTTGGCTTCTGTACACAGATCACATTTCTGACTGTCAGCCAATGGCAATGGGACAAATTCCATGGAACACACAGATTTGAACATTCCATCTCTAGTCATGTGAGGTCTCCAGCTTAACCCTTTGTGAACTAGGAATGATTCAAATAGTATTTTACGCATTTGAGGGGCCACGTATACACTGCGTCCAAATAATGGCGTTTTTTCAGCTTTTTTACACAGCGTGCAATTTTAATTGGCAGAAACACACAAAGCCCAAACGAGCAAATTGCTGGTTCAAAATATTAATCCGCTTTGACTATTGTAAGGGGAAAAAAGTAAACAAGAAAAAAAGTGCCAAAAGAAAAAAAATGCTCAGAATTTGGTATAAACACAAATAGTTTTATTCAGTGACAGGGAGCGGAGCCCTTTTTAATGTATAACCAAGTTCCGTGTGTAAATAATGGATCACAGTAATGGACTTTTAAATAAAGTAACTTATATTTGTGTATGTTTTTGTGATTTCAGGTAGACCATTTACAGCTTTCTACACAAAGTTTATAACTCATAAGAGAATAGTAAAAGTACCTCAGTGGTGGTGTGGGGGAGGGAGGCTCTCAGACAAAAAAAAATAAAAAATAAAAAAAATCGCCCCTTTCAAGTTAACAGTAAAGAATTATCTCTTTTCTTTTACCTCTTTTTGGCTCCATACACTTTAGCCAAAGAAAGTAATTACAAAAAAATTAAAATATGTTCCAATTATAAAAAGTAACATTCAATATATTGCTAGACAAAGAATTGCCACATTTTTATATCACGTAGGCAAGATGAAAGCAGTCGATTTGTTAAAATTAAAGTGGATTCAATGACTTACTTACATAGGTTGATGCCTCTTTTGTTCAGATTTAAATGTGATTTTAAGATTAGACAAAGCATGAATAACTTGAGTTATGTCCAATATTAGCTGCAAAACGCTATGAGTGACCTACGGATGCCTGGGAACGCATCGTATTCTGCTTGAAGAGAAACGTTGACATGCTTCCTCTTTAAACTGGAGGTAATGGGAAAAACTAGAGGATATCATGCATATACAGTAAATTAATTACCACCGCCTCTCAGCTTCTCGGTATTCATGATTTAGCCACATGTGGCGAGTACATCTTCATCTCACGCCAGCAGCACAGATATAGGATACAACATTCATCCAACACCATCCATACCATTAGGTGTGCACGTTGTGCTAAGCCGTGCTGGATCTGGAGAATGTTTAACACGTGCCCTCTGTGTTTAGGTGCTTCCAATAAACATACACCAAGGCTCTGCCTAGACAAACGCAAGACCAATGAAACCTTACAATGGGATAATGTCAGATAAAGAGATTGTCCTAACAGGATTGCAGTCACGTGATTTGGAAGGGGCGCTATGATGACTATGCTGCCACAATTGTAGGACAGTAATTAGGCTTCTGCTTTTGTGATATTAGTTATTAGCTTAACTGGTAAATTAACTTAAGATGTGCCTAGGCAGGGCGTTATTTTCAGTTCTCTGCACGTTAATATACAGATTTAAGGCGACTTATAAAAGAAAACCCTACTGAAATAACCTCATACCACTTAGTGAAGCACATCATTCACATCATTATAACTGCTTAAGACATGGACATGTTAAATGGAGAGTAGACTCAACAGAATTCAATACTCAATTAATGGAAAGTTGTTTTAGGCGACTGTTATACTATAAGTAGAACTGAATGAGAAACTAGAGGAAACCTATCTCAAACCAAAATGACAAAGGGTTACATATCAGTTCCACTATTATCCGTTGCACATCATTTATATTTTATTTAATGCAGTTGTTGACAATTGAAAAAAAAATGCCAAAGATATTACATTTTTTGTCCCTGTTACATGTATTAGACTACATACACACCAAACGCATATACCCATTGGAAAGCGCTGTGGAATATAATGGTGACACATAAAACCAAATAATTTTCAGCTAGCATCACAGTATTCACCAGAATCCTTGGGGATTCTCTATCTGGGAAGTACAAACTACAATGTGCTTAGCGATTTCATCTCTGGCTAATTTTCTTATGGCTGTATTTTCCATTTCCCCCCCACTGGGATGCTCATATTCTTTATACCACAGTCCTTGTTGGTTTGAAATTCAAAGTGTACTCATATATGCCATATCATTTAAGTCATTTGTGGCAATCTTTTTTACTTAATTGCGAATCTGAATGTTAATACCACCATGTTTTTTTTTGTTTTTTTTTTTTAGCTGTCGAGCACAACAGAAACAGTAAAAAATGTGATGCTTTTTACCACTTTCAAAACCCCACCCACGAACGTATATCGATCAATCCTTTTTGTATGCCTTACCTCAACATCAGACACTTTCATACGCGTGCCTTCCTTGCCGACAAAAATATCATCAATATCCACCAAAAGGTATCGGTCCAATGTGAGGCACAGGCGCTTGCCGGTTAAGTAGGCAATAGCATCAACAAAGATGAGCTTATGTAGCCAGAAGTTGAGATTGTTGCCAAACAGAACCCTTTGGATGCCATCATGGAGGCCCAAGTCCTGTACGACAGTAGCATGAAGTGCTTTGTGGGTAGGGAGATGTGGGATAGATTCAGCAGACTTGGTGCTTGCTAACAATACAGGTTCATATGTGCTGTGGTTAGACTGAAATACTGTCCAGTCATCCCCTGGGAGAGGACCCTGCTCCACTTCATTTGCTCTAGTCACATACAAAAGAGGAGCGTTAGGGTTAATATGGTAGTCCTTCAAGCCCAAGTTGGAATGTAGAAAGAGGGGGAATCCTTTTAGCTGTGCACTCAGTAAGCTATTCTCATTAGCTTTGAAGAAGCCGATAATACCAACTCCGTACTCCACGCAGTATTTATCCAGCAGCTCTCTGTTCCACGAGTCTAAGTTCACATACTTTAGGATGTTCTCGTAAATGATCAGAGCATAACGACCACGATCTTTATCAGTCAAAGTTGGCATGTCTCCCTTTCCGGGAGCAATTTCCGTCCTATACTTAAAGCGGCCAGACTCCAAGATGGCCACGATCTCTTGACCAAGCTGGGAATAGATGCTCTCCACAAACACAAGCACTACTGGTTCAGTACGAGAGGTGTCTACTGATTTGGCGATTCGCCAGCTGGCTTGGGGCTGCACCAAAACCCTAAGCTGGCTACTGCAGTCACTAAAGGGTAACGGTGGAGGCTTGATTTTTGGGTTGTTTGTCACATAGTAAGCCAAGAAACACATGGAGGCCAAGCTGAACGCAATGAGCAGCAAGATCAAGCGATGGAGTTCCAGTTGTCGCATGTGACGCACTAATTTCCATAAATGAATCATGGTGAGGCCACTTAACCTCACCTGCTTCTAAGGTTCACCTACACCGCTTGATCACTGTCCTTTGGCTGCACAGTGTAAAGATTTGGAGAACCTCAGGAGAACAGCAGCAACAGCAGAGGACAAGGCAAGAAACACAGGATGCAAAGAGGCGAGAATCCCTCTGGTCTGCCATTTATGTCAGGTTACCATGGCCTCCAATTCCCATTGCTTCTCAGTACTCCGCTCTGGGCTATTCAATAGATTGCCTCCAAAAGATTAAATCCCAATCATCTCTTACATGTCTCCTTCCTCTCGTGTAGGCACGGCACCTCTTCCTCCGCAGATTTAATCCAGCAGCTTAATCTCTGCCGTCAGGATGCGCCCTAGAATTGGACAAAAACATCCTATTAAAGAAAGAATAAAGCAGGCTGAAGCAGACATGGCCAGAATTAACATTTTAACTGCCTGGCACTAAGAACTAACCATTATAGGGTCAAAGTGAAGAAGAATATGAATTATTGTTAATTCACTGATAGTAGTTATTTTACGGTTCTTAAAATTAAGTGTATTGCACACAAAATGTATTCTGCACTGTGTAAAAAATCATGTTACATGAAAGGTTCTATATTACACTTGATCCCTGCAGGAGAAAATAAATGTCACATCCCAGTAACTTTCCAAGATCAACACTGCTTATCTTAGGTACACCGTACAGTTGTGAAATGATATCCCAGCCTAAAAGCACTAGAGGTTTCAGTAATAATGAGAACATTGCTAAATACTAGTCATGCTAGATTTTGCACTGCTTTAAAACACACGATAAAGGAAGGATAATTTAAGTGTCAAACAACCAAATGTTAAAATCGGTTGCATCTCAAGCTTGTTTTTAAAGATATATTTCCTGCTCGACAGGGGAACTTGGGGTCAGTTAAGTTGTTGGAACAGATTTCCCACGTTGCTTGCAAAGAAGGGACAAGGTGCCGAGCAGCACTGTTATGATGTAATATCTGCAGGTACAAAACAGGATTCTTTCGCTTTGGGTGAAATCACCCGTAGGGTAGAGAGAGAGAGAATAAGTAGAGAGATTGTAGTACTAGCGGAAGGAAGATGTTTGCATTCTCAAGAGACTGAAGAACTAAATATCATTAGTCAACAGAAAGCCTACAAGCAATTTACTGAGTACACTGTGAAGTTCACACGGGTCTCTGATCCCAGAGCAAAAGTATGCCACGGAGGGTTTCAGTGTTTGCTAAAGATTCAGTCCACTATTGATGGGGGGGGGGAGACCTCTAGTAACACTGGGAAGCATTCAAGTGGAATCGGACAACCAACAAAAGCCTGCCAAGGCTGGACAAGTCTATAAAGAACTCAGGAGCCAAAATTAGAAGCAGTAACTTTTCTTTTTTTTATCACAGTACTTAGCCCTTAAACTTGGGTTACCGGTTACAAAATGTAAACTGTTCCTACCTGGGCCCTCTACCCAACGCTTAAACACAAGTTGTGTTTAACGAGAGAGAGAGAGAGCTATTAAACAGATGTATACAGGTGGACTCTGCAAAAATAAGCAAATGTCTCGCTTCTCAAAAGCAAGCAAGACGTGCTCCAGGATGGAAGCTTTGACGGGATGCCATGTGGCAGGTGTAAAAGGGATCCCAGCAGGCAACAGCTGTCAGGACAGAATATATACTTGGTTCACAGAGCTGGCATTTTGAACCATTTTAGCATTTCCAAAAGGACAGAAAACCTAATCTCTGGGAAACTTTACAACCAAAACTGCTGTCCATAAGGGGATTCTTCTACGGATACGCCCAGAGCGCTAGAGAACATTGACTTCTATTGAACAGGGCTGTGAATATATGTGAAACCTTGTTTCAGAAATACCCTACATATTCTGTAAGAAAATCACATTTTATTCTCAAGAGAGGGTGATTTGCAGGAGAGTTGCTGTTTAAACACACTGGTTTCACAAGAAATTACGAAGGCCCAACCCAGATAGGTTTCTCCTGCAAGACTGGCTGAGCTGGCCCTGCATAATGCATAGTTTAATCAGGGGAGCGTCGAGCGCTCTACCCTCATTAAGAAAGCATTTTGAATGATTAGCTCAAACCTTGTTACAAAAGCTCACAGAGGTTGGCCCTTCATAATGGGAGTTGAAACTTCTGCAAACTCCCACTTTAGTGAATAAACCCCACTGAAAAATCAGCTGCATATGAATTATGTGATGTTAAACACTTTGTTGCAGTGGGAAAAACCTTTTGTATACCGATGCCAGTGTTGCTTTTCTAATTAAGCGCTTTCAAAAGACAGAACTGGCAGGATACAATTAAAACCAACGGTGCCCACACAAATCCCAGCCAGAGCAATTGAAATGTCAGAAACAAAATGGTGGCTCCCGCCGAGATGATGCACTTCAGGCCTCCCCTGTTTAAGCAGGTTTACAGGCAAGTGACTTTTAACGGTGCCTGGAAACTGTTTCAAGGAGGATACGATTCCACAAATGTTTTATTTAGTAGTAGTTACTGTTCTTCATAGCCTGCTACATGTTTAGCAGTATTGTTTCAGAAGGATAAAGGAACTGGCGTTTCAGTCGATGCATTTGGGAGAAAGGAAACTACAAGGTACAAGAGGATTAAAAAGTAGATCCAGTAAAATTTAGAAGTTGGGTGGTGGATCTGCATCATACAAACTAAAAAAAAAATAATAATAATAAAATAATAATAAAATAAAAAAGCGCTGACTTTATGACACAAGGTGGCACGCCCCAAGCCAACATTTACAACACCTGGGCGAGTTAGAATGAGCATAATGTGACGTCATCGGGTACATGTGACTATTCACATAATACAGCAAACCAACATAGCCTTTTTCACTTCCTGAGGCTCAAAACACACAGGAACCTTAGAACTGCCTTCATACTGACATTATTCATTTGCTTTAGCACTGCTCTCTCTTTCTCCACACCTGCAACATCAAGCGCACACCTATACTTCTTATGGTTTAAAATCACAAAGGGGAGAAGATGCAGACACCTGCATGAATGCACAGAGATATTTTTACTTTAAAGGCACAGATAAGGATCCACTTCACATCACTTGGAGTTGGGGGAGCACGAATCATAACCAAGGGCGCTTGGTACACTTCCTTTTAAATGACCCTTTCTAAAGGAGACACACATGCATCTACCAATCTATTAGATACAATATATCTAAACAAACAGCACAAAATAAATCTATAAACGTGTGCAGCCATACACCGCACTCAGATGTTTACAGAGAGATACAGAGTCAGGGAAGGGAATTAGAGACATTTTTAATAAGAACATCTTAAAATTGCATAAAATAATGCTACAGGGGATCTAAAAATAAAGAACGTGCTTCCTGTTCCCAAGCATCCAAAATTGCAGAATTCAGTGTTAAGTCCTTTTGGCTGCAGACGGTACCCTGAGGTAGGAAAAATTGTTTTAATCTGGAGCCTAAGGAGAGGGTTTATTAACAGAGCCAGGAGTCCAAACCTCCAGCCTGGAGACGCACCACGCCAGCACTTACATCACGGTATTTAAGATGATTTAAGAAACAGCCCTTGGTCATTCATGCTGTTACTGCATGGATTTAGAATTGGAACGACATTTTCAGATGACGACATGGTCAGCGCGACCGGGTATTGCTATAGGTCTTATAAAAAAAACACCCGGATAAAGGAGCTTAGCAAGACAAGAAGTTTATCCGCAGTCAATGTCTTTTGTTAAGGGCACATGGACACTTGCACAAGATTAGAAAGGCATATTAGATCTTTAATTCCACTGAACGTATGCGCTGCTGCAATCCTAAAATTTGTCCTGCGACGCTGGGAGCATCATGGACTGGATTATATTCATTATTTTAACAGAGTAAGGATCGTGGTCATAAGATTATTAAATATATTTAGATTATCCCATAGATTCTGGTAAAGCAAGGCAGAACATCAGAATAAAATGTTTTAGTGGCGGGCAAGGGATTATTCTGGGTGATTTGACATACAAGCCCATGCAGTTTGTATACCTTGTATGAAAAGAGTTCTGCACAAGCCCTTGTATTAAAATATATTATTTTATTGTAGAAAAAAATATTAACAAAAACATATAGAATATTTCATAATAGACAACAGAGGTTTCTAGGATTAAAATATAATTTTGTAGGCTTATTACGGATTGGAGTTTTAACAAGTGGCCGAATACAGTGATTGACACATGCATGTTCCTGGCACAGATAAACGCGTGTACGTCGACCAGGTGCTACAGAAGTTCTGATGGTATACGGACAGTTCTGCATGTCTTGAGTACTGTAGAAACCTAAGCCAGGTGGAAAGCGCTGCTGGTGGCGTATAATAAAAGGAAAAATAATCTTCTCTTAATCCACAGTGCGCAATGGGCGAGAACAGAGCTCAAGCAGGAGGTGAGAAAAACATGAGGTCTCATTAACGTACCGAGTGAGTGATGATTAGAAAATATTAACTCATTTTCTAGCAGTAGCCGGAGGATACGTCAACTTCATTATAATGTCATAAAAAAGGACAAGAACATAGATCTGCCCTCCTGATGTGGGCATTTTCTCCACACTTCTCTGGAGGTGGAATCAACCGCTGAGATCAGAAGACACGGCTGCCACATATAAATTATTGATATTTATAGCGGTCATGTATTAGGGGGCTGGAGGCAAAAACAGCAGGACGTGCACAAAATGAACTGATGGGGGAACTGGGAACTTTACACATTACACACTTCTCTCAAACATCGTGCACTACCAGGTAAAGAGCCCCCAGGCAACTTCATGTGTTAATTCATCAGGGGATGCTACATCTCTGTGATAAATATGCTACATCTAACATGGCAGATTTTTTTTTTAGAATAAAATGTCATTAAAAAAGTGATTTTTTTTTATAATAGCAATCCCACAGCCTTTGTACAATATTTTAATTGAGATAGATATAGTGCACTAATCAGAACAGTCTTACTGTCTGTTTCATAGATGGCAGCCCACGGCTTCTAGAGGTCTGCCAATAATCCTGCATTTGCACTGAAAACGCCTTAAATTATTATTTTTTTTTTTTTAAAGTGAAAATATACAGTAACTCAAAATCTATTTTGTCTATTCGGTCATACTTCAATGAAGTGATCCTCACATTAAAACAATGATCTATGATTATATTAAAAAATTGACCATCAGCGCTTTCATTTGATCAAAATCAATTAAATGAGCTTGACAGAGCTGCGGTACCCCAAGTACCTTTCAATGGCAAACTCATACCCAGAACCTTCCTTGTACACGGTTGGGCAGTTGGGAGTTTATATTTCACTAGTCCCAGTTAATTATATGCTAGCACAGCAGTTTACAATTGTGAAAGAAAAACGCAGCAGGGAAAAGCATTTTTTTTTTTTTTTTTAGTAAAGGGTAGTTGTATAGAGTGCGATCAATTCATGTTAACACCAGCCTTACTTTCCACAAATGCAAGCTGGAGAATGGCACATATTGTACTGCAGCACTCCAGGGTTCTAAAAACAAGCACTTCCCAAAACACTCATCAATACCATTATTGACAGGTGCTTGCGAATAAGTAGAATACAAGTGTATTAACTGGAATTTCTTAATGCATGGATTAATAAATGGATATTTCCTTCCATCAACAATGCAAAAACAGCTCAACACAATGTATATAGACATTTTAAGGTATGCTGTACAAAGTGAGATTTGATCTAAATTTACCGCGAAGGGCAAGACAGACGCCCCAAGCACAAAACATGACCGGTGACTTTTCGTCAATTACACTAAACTACCCAAATGCAAACAAGACATTTTATATTTTGTGTACCTATTGCCAAGCACTCATCTCAACCAAGAACGGAATGATCTTGCTTGTAAAAATTGGTTGTCCTGTTCTCGTAAACAATCATATATGCATATAGCTTCAGGTCTAAGCATACATAGTCCCAGCCATTATCTCCGGACAAGATTTCAAAACTTCTTCCTAATAGAGCTCTACACTATACTAGCAAAATAATTTGAATCAGAATTCTCACATTAAAATGAATAAAAAAAAGCCACTTGCCGTTCAAAACAACTAAGTTACATTAGCAAATAAGGCCGTTCTTGAGGATGGCAGGATGATTGGAACCGTCACAAGGTGTTTTTTTTTCCCTTTAGTACTATATAACCAATACGGAAACCTATACATTACTAGCGACTGAAGAGGGGCTCCTACACCCTGCAGCATTTGTAGTAACCTACTGAGGGCCCGTTGAAAGCAACAGTAGTCTGCAAGGTGAAGCTAATGCTGGTCAGCACGTTGGAACCCACAGAGCTATCCATGGGCCACATGGCTAAGGATTTCCACAGCACTGACACTGTTCCAGTGCATTATTTTGGCAAGATGTACATTAGTCTAATAAATTTTACACACACCGCATATATTATGATCTGCAAGCAGCCTTACAAGGGCTTATTAAGTCTACACTCACTGGGCACGTTATTAGGTACACCTTGCTTGTACCGGGTTGGACCCCCTACTGCCTTCATTCCTCATGGCATACTTTCTACAAGGTGATGGAAACATTCCTCATATGGACATGACGGCATCATGCAGTTGATGCAGATTTGTCGGCTGCACATCCATGATGTGAATCTCCTACTCCACCTCACATCCCAAAATGAGTTTGAGATGATGTGAGCTTTGTGACATGGTGCATTATCCTGCAGAAGATGGGTACAATGTGGTCGTAAAGGGATGGACATGGTCAGCAATAATACTCAGGTTGGTTGTCACGTTTAAACAATGCTCAATTCTGTAAACCCTAGAGATGGTTGTGCATGAAAATCCCAGTAGATCAGCAGTTTCTGAAATAAATACTCAGACCGGCTCGTCTGGCAACAAAAACCATTCCGCTTTCAAAGTCACTTAAATCCCCTTTCTTGCCCATTCTGATGCTTCATTTGAACTTCAGCAAGTTATCTTGACCACGTCCACATGCCTACATGCATTGAGTTGATGCCATGGGATTGGCTGATTAGCTATTTGTGTTAAGAAGCAATTGAACAGGTGTACCTAATAAAGTGGAGTGTACCATGCAAGATGTGGGAATTAGTTTTTGATCAATGTATAAAATGTATATTTCTGGTGACAATACGGTGAAATATATTGGCTAGTACAGCTTTCTAGAAAGAAAAAGAAAAAAAAATACTCCAAATCTAAAAATGTGAATTTTGCGTATACATAGGATACTTTTTGTATATTTGCAGTCTTTCCAGTACCTAAGCTGTTAAGATGGCATAAAAGGCCTGTTCCTGCACCTGTGGTGCCCAGATAAGAGGCGGGGTGGGGGAAACATGGGAGAAGCAGCTAGAGAGCTGAAGCTCTTTGAATCAGGCCACTGTTTTCACAACAATAGTTCCATTCAATGCTTCTCGGATGCTTCCAAACAAGCCAAGTTTTGTTACACGGCAAAGACAGCGGGTGGGGTGAAGAAGAAGAAAAAAAAAAAACAGGGGGTGGAAAAAAAAGGGTGGTAGATTTACCCCGAGAAGCTACATCAGGATTTGGGACTTGTCAGCTTGGATCTAGGCAACAAGGATTGGCTGCCAAAATGAAATGGTGGGTAGCAAAGTAATGGGTGCAGCTGGCAAAGCGAATTGACTCTTCAAGCAATAAACTGATTTTGTTGCTGAAACAAAATTGATGGCAGATGAGAACCATTTTGCCCATCCAGTCCATTATTCCTGCTGTGAACACTTACGCTTTAATTGGTAACCGGCCTTGTCTCGGATTCAGGATGACAATATGCCTCTATCACTTCTTCTGGCAGGCTGTAACATTAAGATACATTTAATGTATACTTTTTGAATTGCTGGCCTGTAATTCATTGACAACTTCAACAAAATTTAAGCCCTCCAGTCACCTGAGGCAAGCTGATTTTTTTGTCAGATTATCCTGAAACGGCACAACGATGGCCTTTAGAATGCTACAGTAAATCATTTAAGAAACTGAAGTAGCCATTGATGTGTTATCCAGATATTCAGGTGCCATTCTCTGTGAACAAATGTCCAAGGGCACATTTTTGTTCAGTTAAAGCTTTTTAGATCTTTTTCTTCATTCCATAATTTACCATTGGACAGCCTTGTAGGTTTATTTAGCCCGATGCTGGAAATGCAAACCAAAATCCAAATACATAAAAAAAAGTCCCACCTTTTGAAAAAAAATTAAGCAGTATATAAAATAAAGCATTCCGAGGGCAAACAATTTCTTCAAGGCATACCAGCGTAACTTGTTATAGATCAGTTATTGGCCTGGATAGAGAATCAGTAACACCGAGTAAGTTAAATTAATAATGTTTTAAGGAGAGGATTTAAAATAAATCTGCAACGTGCTGGAGGTCTACCAACGTTTTTAACTTAAATCAGTATTTAAAAGATGATAGAATCCTAACCAACCGAAATCAAAGAGGTTCAACAAATGCAGGGGTCACACAAAGAAAGTCTACCATCTTCTCTATTAAAGTCGTAGCTGCAAGCAGAGACAGTGCTTGGTAAAGCACACACAAGTCTTCCGACTATTGCTTTGCTAGATAAAATAAAAAGCCTCAGGCACTTATCCCAACCACAAGAAACCTGACTGAACATGCAGACTTTAAACAGAACGCCTCAAGCATTTTGTAGTCTGCTTTTTTTTTCTTTTTTATTCCTTTAACGTGCTTACAATGTGCTGTCTTAAGAGAAGACCCAACACAACGTTGCCACAGCCAGTGTAGAGGAAAGAGCGTCCATTCTGTTTCCAGCAGCAAGACAGAAATGAATGAGTACAGAACAGAGACAGGAAACCATAAGCATGTCTTATATATTTACCTGATCTTGCGGTCTCAACTCTATAATTATGGTAAAACCACAGCCTACTCTCTATATATAAACAGTGTCTGTAGAGTGTGTGGATCGAGTTTACTACCCACAACATAGTAAAGATGACACGAGAGGAAACGCACTGCAACGCTTTATAAACATGCCATATAAATAAGAGTGATGACACAGAGTAGTGGGTTAAGGGTAATAAAATGGGGCTGATTGACTTTATAGTGGGGTTTATTCACTAAAGGGAGAGTTGGGAAGAATCTGTAGAAAGTTGCGTCATCTCCTAGACTTCACCATTTGTTATAAAGGGACAATCCCAGGGAATTTCTTGGCTAGTCTTGCATAATGTATAGTAAAACCCGTGATATTTCTTCAAAGCATTCTGACAAATGGCATTTTACTGGGCCAGCTCAGTCCTCCTAGGTGGAGAAACATGTCAGTGTTGGCCATTGATAATGAATGGTGAAATTAGGGCAGAGCTTAACAAATTTGTTTTGAATCTAGGAGCCAGCTAAAAAAAGTTAGGAGCCAGTTTTTTTTTTTTTTTTAAAACAAAGTTTTAATTTCCACAACAAAAATTAATGATGTCCCAAGGGAATTCCCCCCCCCTCCCTTAAATATAGGTCCACTTTCCTTGTATAAAAGGAAACTTTAAAGTTATTGACACCCAGTGATCCTGAAATGATTCAGGAAAAAAAAATATCACAGGTCCTTTTTTAAATGAGATGGCTACCGAACGTACAGATCATTAGCAAGGGTGGAGAGATCCTAGGTAGCCATTGATCTCAAAATTTTCCCGCTGTCACAAAGTAGGACCTTTTGCTTGCTAGCACATAAAACAGGCTTCTACCATACCATTCAGCTTAATAGAATTGCTCAGCCCTTATTACTTAGGGTCCCTGTGACAACTAACCCTTAAGCGTCAGATAATTCACCTGTCATGTCCATTTCATCCCTATGCTGTCCTAACAGACATGGCTTATGGAATCACAGCTAGGGTTAAGAAATATTACTGCTGCCCTACCGTACGACAGATAGAACAAATGGCATTAGTTTAATCTCTTGGCAGTTACCTCATTCAAGAAACGATCCCTACTACTCATCCATTCAGTGCTAATCATTTGATAGACCATACAGAATCAATGTGTCACCATGTATCTTTATATAGCAACTCTAGTTGGTAAACAAGATTAAAAGAGATCAGCATTTTGTCTCCTGGCAAGGTGGCACTACATCTTCAACTGCTGACTAAGAAATAATTAATTTGCATGGAAGAAATAGCCAACTGCTCTGGATGTAATCATGAAGGAAAGCCGAATGTCACAGGATGATCTAAAAGCGTCCTACTTTGTTCACAACTTCAAATAACTGTACGGAGACCACTGTAGAATGTCTAGATGAAAAAATCCTGCAAACAGAGTCATCAGTTTATATTGTCCCCAAAAGGTTGAGATAAAAATCATTCTGGTTCTACAACAAGCATTTGCCGAGGATATGTGAAGGGGGATAAAATTTGCCTTTACTGAAGAGGTAAGATGGTGGCATTCAGTGGTACCAGGAGCGTTCATTTTAATGTGGCAATTAGAAAAGGGTTCTACTTAGCAGACTAGGTGGGACAACCTAGAAGTTAGATTAGGAAGTAAAATGGACAGGGTTAGTTTTATGTGCAATTTACACATGAGGTACAAAAGAGACAAAGGGATTGGAGATATACACTACTGTTCAAAGGTTTGGAGTCACTTAGTGGTTTTCTAGCTGTGCTAACATTATTGCAAAAGGCTTTTCAAATGATCAGTTACCCTTTTAAGCTTAAGCTTTGATTACCTAACACAACGTGCCATTGGGACACAGGAGTGATGGTTGTAAGCCTATGAACTTATTGCAATAGTCATTTACAACATTAAACAATGTCTGCGCTATTTCTAATTCATCTGATGTTATTGTAATGGACACAATTTCTTTTTTCCAAAAACAAGGACATTACTATGAGACCCCAAACTTTTGAATGATAGCGCATACATGCATTCACATATACACACACACACACACACACACACACACGTCTGTTTAAAGTATCCAATGCCTGCAATGAAAGTGAGCCATAAGCACTGCTTTAAGTATGCAAATGATTGCATGTCACAAGGCTTTTCATTCTTTGTACGCTTGGTGATCAGAGAAAAACTATTGTAGATTTAGTTAAAAACCAGCAGTAAAAGTTTGTGACTGACCTTATAAGACCTTTAAGCATCCCCCACTCCCATTGAATAAATGAGCAGTCTCCCATGGTTTATGCTGAAGCAAATCCGCACCCCCTTAACAACCTCATTGCTCGCCGACTGCTCTATTGTGATTGGGAATGAGCCTCCCAAAGCATGCTGGGTACATTCCAACATACTGCTCACATGCAATTACCATTTACCACACTAGATCAACACTTGTTGAATACAGCTTCCACATATAGATGCAGTAGATTTCTTTTTGCGTAATGCATGTGGATTTTTTATGTGCAATTTTCCACTAATCAAAGAATCACCCTGAATCAGATATTGCAAAAAAAAACAAAAAAAAACATTTAGTATAAGAAAACCAAAACTTTGTTATCAACAAAGTTATAATGAAAGTTGTATTTATGTGAAACAGACTCCTTAAAAACATGGAACATAATGCTGCTGCTACTTAAGGTTCTACTCAAAGTACCCTTTTGTCAATCATAAAGGAGAGACATTCAGTTTAAAAACCAAAATAAGAACGTTGTTCTATATAAACTATATCACTATTAGCTACATACAAACGTTGATCCAAAGATATTGGCTTACATCTCTATGGCTTGACCAACAATTACAGTGGTGAGTGGATGGGACACACAATGAGGGAAAAAACCTTCCTCTGTGATTAAAGAGACCGTTTTAACACTAGGCTATTAGTAAATACTACAAATATAACATGTGTCAGGCTACTGCCGTTTCCGGTGGAGGGCCAATGTAAAAGTTCTTAAAGAAATTCCCCCTTTGTGGTAAAACAACATTGTAGAATTATTCAAGTGAAAGTGACTTTATAGTGAAGGACTATACGGGCATGGAACTCACTGCAAAGAGAGGTGGTGCTACCAAATACAATAGATGCTTCAAAAAGAAATCTGATTGCCTTTTGGCGTCGAGAAGGATTTTCCCCCTAAGTGGCAAAATTCGAAGAATAGTAAATGGATGAGTAGAATGGTTGTACGTCACAGACCTAAGGCTTTTTTCAACCAAAATTACTATGTCGCAATGGCTGCTATGGATTCCTAGCTGGAAGTTGTGCTTTTATTATCACGTAATTATGTAGGGTAGATTTGTGTTGAACATGTAGAAAACACAGATATGGGTCTGTGCCTTTTGCTTCCAAAGAAGGCGCTCTGAGGTTTATTCACTCAAAGTAGGAAAAAGGTGCGAGCTGGCACTACAAGACAGTTTTAATAGGCAAGGAGATTTTACGGAAATCTAAGCTCTTGCTGCAGCAGAGGCTCACTGGTGTTGGTCCTTCATAAAGTTCAGTGAAGTCAGGGAGTTCAAAGCACTCTTTAGGAAGATCAGACACTCCTGACAACTCTCCCATTAGTAAATAGTCCCCTCTGTACTGCTAAGGCAGCTCATTCTGAAAATTAAAACATAAAAGGTCGTTAAAAAAATAATGATCACTTCAAATTATTGAAGTGATTATATATATATATATATAAAAGCTACGCGGGAAACATATATACAGAAGAAACAAAAAAGGTCAATGTAGCAACTCTACCCAACGGCCACAAACAACATATATACCAAAAAATGGCTAATATGCCGACCTTAGCCACAACACAAAGCTAGTGGAAAAGCAGGCGAAACAAACACAAAATTAATCTCAAAAACATGATTCCTGTTCCTGTTACGGAATCACTAATCCGACTAAAGCGGTTTAATGACTTAGTGCGCATTCTGGAGGTGGTGACCACAGCACAAGTTACGCATGCAGTGGTTGGGGCAGATTTACTAACCTTTGCTCTCCTCTATTTGGAGAAAACATGGCTCCTGACTTTTGCGACCTAATCCAATTAGTGCATCCATATACGTCTCTATAAAGTCAATTTATGTAGCATATGCAATTTTGGGAATGGGAGAGGGAGGGTTGTAATTGTATTGGTTAAAATAAAATTGGAATGAAAACATTTATGAATCATATCTTTTCAACCAGCATTTACATTCTATTTCATTTAACTAAAACACAAATAAAAATCCTGGCAATGACTACCATGTATGTGGAGCAATTAAAATGAGAAAATCAAAGGCCCATAATTCAACTGCTAAAGTTACCATGGCAACCTCCACTGAGGGAGAAACAGGCCAGCGCCTTATTAATTACAATATATGGTCTTAAACATGAATACATTCCGCAAATCTCACATAAGACAGGAAGTGCAAAGGTGACATCATACTCTATTTTTATTACTCAGCTACAGTTAACACTTTGGTTGCCAACTCAGTCTGGCAACCATTAGGTGATTAAATCTGTCACTGCATTCACCAAGGAGATGTTTCATTAGTCTTTTGATCTTAATCAGTTTTTATTCACAGTTGAGTCTTACGTTACTTATCGTTCTTGCTCCAAGCATTAATGAGGCTGTTCCATCTACTATTCCAAATGTTTCGATTTTGTAACTAGAGTATCAGGAAGTACATCTCTAGTACTACTGATACCCATAATCTTCCTTTTTAGAACGAGGTTTAGCAGCTTAGAGCCAAGTATGGAAGTTTTATTTATAGAGGGTGGTAGATAAAAAGAACAGCCTCCCAGCAGACGTGGTAGATGCGAATACAATGAGGGTATTTAAACATGCAAGGCATATACAAAAAGCTATCCTGCATCTATAGAAGAGAACTGCCTGTTGACATCTTTCAGTTACATGTGCTGGGTATCCGAGGACGTACGCTCATGCACACATACTCTGACTGTGCTTCCTCTTTGCAAATAGGAGCAGCTCTAGATCCAAAGGATCCACACAAGGCTTCTAAAAGTGCAAAGGTAAGCAACAGGGGTAGACCTTAGCCGCCCAGCACACAGAGGGATCGAGAGGGCGAGAGCGGAAAGAGAGTTATGAAGGCCCATCCACAGTATGAAGAGCTTGTCTGGTGCGGTTAATATAGTTAAATCAGTGAGATTTCACTGGTTGCCCATTCAATTATACATTGTACAGGACCAGATCAGCCATTCTAGCTGCTGTTGGCCTTCAAAATAAATAGTTAACAGTGAAAACCACAACTCCTTGGCAAACTCTCCACTTAGTGAATAGACTTCAGGGAGGCTGCGCAGGGCACTGGGAAACTACTTTTTTTTTTTTTATATAGAGTTCAACCAACCATCACAGTATCCTACAAACACGCACCGGAGTCCCTGTTTACATTGCTTGGTCTAATCAGGATTAAGCGTCTCAAGGGTTCAAGCTCTACCCTTTTAGCATCTGTACACAGCTTTAGCCTGTCTACAAACTAAGCTAAAAGGACCAGGCACAAAGGGAACAAGAAACAGGCACATCTGCTAATTAATGAAGACATTCCTCCTCCATCAGGTCTGTAAAACATTCTGTACGTGTACGAACTTGTGTATGAACTGCAGCAGCTCAAGCCAGCGGAAAAATAAATACAGCACTCCAGGAAAGGTTAGAAACCAACATTACATGCCGATCCCCTGCACTACCAGTGTATCTCTTAACCCCTGTTTCACCGGTTACCCCGGGTAAAACAAAAGTAACACAGCTTAAACAGTATAAACATTTTTGTAAGCTTTTTAGTAAAAAACAGCAATTCACCAAAATGTTATGGAGAATATTTTTCAACTTTTCCCCCAAATAAGCTTGATGAATGAGGAAGCAATAAGATTCAACAGTAGAAGAGAATGGTCCGTCTATCAGTACTAGACACAAACAAGAGACAAACAATTTTTAAAAAGAAATCATTTTTAGGGATTCATGGCAACAAAAATCTCTAATTTCATTACAAAGGTGGGAAAAAAAAACGCACTGCATTCGGGTCACCAATATATGCGCTCCAAGACTCACGACCGCAGTCGGCTCTTTGAAAGCGGTAAAAGGATTGTGCTAGTAACAATGGTCCAAAGTGGTCGGTGATGCTAAATGCTAGAACTAGACACACTATTGAGCTCTTCTTCTGCTGAATGAATAAGGTCACTGGCAGGTTAATGCACCCAACCCACTACTGATGGCTTTTGGAACAAGTCAGGATGGAAATACATATCAGGATAAATGCATTATGTAGGACAGGCTCAGAAGAACATACTTGGTACTGTTTAACTGCATCCCGTGTCATTCTCCTGAAGCCATGCCTAGGGCTGGTTTAATGTACAATACCTTTAGCAATGCATATTAATTCTGCATTTGCATGCACAGCAGCTGCATATAGTTACAGCAGCACAGGAGACGTCCATGGAGTCATTTGAAGCCGGGTCATGTTATACTAAATAATCAGTTGAAGTGATTTGTAGGCCTATACTTGATGGTATTTTCATTGGGCTTTACTTAACCCCTCTTGGGAACTGGTTTATTTTTTTAACGGGTGCTATCATGCAAGGGACAAAATCTTTTGCTATGGCGCTTGTGACCGCCTTCCAGAGTGATCACAGTGCACCCTGGGGTGGCATTACAGCAACACCATTTAAGTATCCGGACTTCTTCTAACGAGGAGGCCTGCACATTGACACTCTATGGAGCGATCAAACGGGGCCCCTGCTGCAGATTTCGATCTTTTTGAATGCCTCGGGGCATTACGGAAGCATCTCAGATCGCTTTCTACACCTGTTTAAACTCCTGGCGTGCCAGGCACCCCAATTGTCGCCAGCAGGATGTTTTTCCTTGACGTACCTGGCACGTCAATTGTCGCCAAGGGGTTAAACTCGGTATTATATGCTTACTATTTGCACTACAAAACACATGGCTCAAAAATTCCATCTCAGATGAAACCAGGTTATGTGTTTAGTTAAGACTAAAGCTGGTCCTAAGTGGCAAAAGTAGAGCAATCTGTAAATAAACAGTAAATTGTTCTTTATGCATAATGCCCATCAAGCAGTTGGCTATATCCACATCAAGATACAAAGAAGCACAACAAAAATAGGAAACTGGGTAAACATGGGAATTGTTTGAATTAAAGCAGTCTGAGAGTCCGTCATCCCCCAAGAAGCATTTACAATCATGGCAGCGGTTGTCAACAAACATGCAAAGGCCAAGCTGTGTGTAAAGTATGGGATGTTTTTTTACATAAAGCAGTACATTACAAACAATACTCTACATCAATGCTAGAAAGCGGTTGACAGCTAAACAATTAGACATCAGCAAACTAAGCAAATCACTAGAGATTGCTGTATGAAAAAATACAAACCAAGCTTATTAAAGCAAACTCAACACAATGAATAATCAGGGAGGGTGTGCATTGAGGAGTGATCCTAAATATTATGCATGATGCTCCGGCCACATCTCTGGTCTCCTCTGGCTGAGAGGCTGGATTAATGGAACAAAGATTCTCCAGCAGGATCAATAACATAAATACGAGTTGAACCCGATCTACTCTGACCCTCTCCTAGCCCTCTGTCTAAAATAAAATACTCTTAGTTCTCCTCCCTCACTACGTCTTGAAGCGCAGAACACATCTCATGCACAGAAAATAGCTGGGAACTAGCAAAGGGGCAAATGCACATAGAGAGATCTGTAGAATCCCCTCCATGGAGGACGCCACACAAATTTAAAGGGATCTCTCTGCTATGACGTGCATTAAAGTGCATACCATGGCGAGGGCGTACCTTTAGCTTTTTCTTACAAAACAAAAAGTATCATGTTTCATTAGACCGAGTCTGGAGGTTTCCAGTTTGGAAGCGCTACAAGGTAACATATATTAGCAAGTTACATTGTGAGGGAGTTGTTGCCTCGGAACATTCTTGAGTGGTCTAGACTCTAGACTAATGCTGGTCCTTTGCAACCAGCAGCAGGAACACAATATTCAATGAGAATAGCCTATACAATACAGTACATAATGGCTTTGCTCCAGCTGAGCTGGCCGTCTTTTTCAGTTCCAAGTATAGAAATCCTAATTGTATGTGCTCACCACTACCATTCAACCTTGACAAACGGGTTTGACAATTTTAATAGGAAGCAATGAATCACTGTCAGCTCCCCCCACTTTACCCACATACATCAAGCGTAATGGATTGGGAAGTTTTAGATAATCCATACTGACGATGCCTTCGGATTGAACATCTTAACTATATTAGTACATGACAAATGCATTTCTGGTCAAGGCTTACTCAAGACCACCAGATTGCAATACCGTAAAACATTCTTGCCCTAGAAACAGAGCAGTTAGCAATGAAAATATTTCATTTCCAAACAGACATTAATATTCTACACAAAGAAATTGTCTGCAGGGAGCTTCTCCTACGGACCACACATCTGTTCATCGATAAGGTTACAACATCATTCAGTGTGTACCAAATAAACGCACGCACCCCTTATCAGCTTTCAGTATAACTGTATAACATTTTTAAGTACATTATAAAGAATAATCAAACGTTATAATTATCCATTTTTAACTACTGAAACATATCAAAACTTGTATTCCCACTCAGCATCTTCTCAGTGATCTCAAGGCTGATGTGCTAAATTATGTATTAATCTCTATAATTTTATCAGACGCACTCGCTAGTTAAAACTGGGTTTTCTTTTTCCTTATTAAAACTTATAAAATCAGCAGAAGCGTTTAACAGAACAGAAGCCCTTCATCTGATGAGACCGTGTGCCAAAATAAAAAGCTATGCAAATCCTCAACTAGCAATCAGGGCTAAATAGCCTTTGTAAGGCTTGAATAGCTGATTACGTATTTAAGTCTGCAGTATTTTAATTTTATTTTTTGAGGGCCTATTGTGCCTTTATCCCGCTATATAGAAGTTCCAGATAGATCATATTACTGATCACACATGCAATTAAAACCTTTACTTTTCCCTGTTGATTTCTTTTGTGTCCTTCTTTTCTATTACTGGCGATACAAGAGAACAGATGAACGACTTTACACTTTAATTTCAGGCTGGTTATCTCGACATCGACAAGAATTGAAATATGCCTCCTCCAAATGATGTGGAACCTATGGCTGTTGTTTTCTTTGGCCATTCTTCCAAGACAGAGTTGGTGTCAGCACCTTCATACTTTGAATTGATTTGCTGCTTAGTTAAGTTCTGTTTGCAGATTTCTTATTTTTACCCCGAAACCTGAACTTTTGTAGGTGTTACGCACTCAAAGATCAAGGACCCAAAATAACATATGACGTTTCCTCGAAATCTATAACATTCTGGAAATGCTAAATGTTCCTATGTATGAGCACTGTAGATAAATGGACCACTCACAGTGTTTTAGCGATTAAGTTGTTAAGACCGGTTGCTTAAAATAGGTTTTTCATACCGATGCGTCATAGTGGTTTGATGAGCTGACAAACTAGATAATATGGTTTAATCAGCTTCTAAAAAGTATGGATTACGTTACTTATAGTTTAGTCCAATATAAAAAAGTTCTTCATATTATTTATCTCTGTACAGAGTCAAGTTAACATATGGCTATCCAGCCATGACAGTAGTTAGATCAGCTGATGTAGCGAGGTTCGCCCTTAGTGATTAGTCCATTAGTAGGTAGTTACAAGTATTAATATTTACAAATATAAAAAGCCCCATTATATTCTTCTGCATCACTGTGCAATGGGTTTCAGGCAGTGAAATAACATTAACCTCACACAAATATACTCCAGATGATAGGCACTAATTATGCATGTGTTAATGAATTAAGGAAAAAATATAATATAAAAGTTATATAAAAAGGGAAACGACTGCAAGCAGAGAGGAGGTAGGCACTTTGGTAGCCAACTTACTCGAACAATGCTGTCAGCCATCCAAGTAATGATCATCAGAAACGTACTTCCTTAGAAAACAAATTAGTGTGTTATAAATATAATCACACCTGGTCCTAGCCTCAAATATACCCGTGAATACAGTGTGTGTGCGTGTGTATAACATACATGTTACAAGATGAACCAGGAGATAAAGCAGTGTCATCTCAGCCCTTTTTGCTGGAGGAACTTGCTAATCTTGGCCCTTCAATACATATTGAGAAGGTTTAAGCCACAACTCGCCCTTTAGCGAATAGACTCCATTGTGTTTTATTGGGAGGTACATATGAATGGTGAATAATGAAAAGTAATTGTTAATTCTATTACGAGCCAAGTGCTGGAAAAAACACTTGTTACTTGTCCCTATAAACGTAATACACAGACAAGAGAAAAATACTATTCTACTTGTGAGACAAGATGTTGATTTTCCGGTTTCTATTTACCTACTATTCTGTGCAACAACAAAAATCATAAACTACTCCGTTATACAAATAAATGAAGATTTAAGACCTAGTAGCATCAAATCAATGCCATTACCCAGAGATTAAGTACTTGCCCTGGGGAGATGCATTTCAGGATAATACCATGCTTTTATAAGCTCTTGAGATGTCAAATGTGACTAACATCATTGTGGACATTATGGCGGATGATTTGTGCATGTAAATAATCCTGCTTGCATCATACAGTAACTGAGAGCTAAATGGTTTGCATGAAACAGACTCTCCATCTGCAATTGTGCTATACAGTAAAACACAGAACATGATATCTAAAAAACAAAAAACAAATAAACATTACAAATAAAAGTAATTCCGGACTTCTGGAATATCGTTTAGCCAATTTAAATTACAAATAAAATATGTATCTCCTTGAATATACAGTGTTGTATCTTATCTGACAAAAACCTGTTTTTATCTCATTTGGTTTAATCAACGTCCTTGTTGTCAGTCATGTAACGGGGTGACTTTCCCTGTCCAAAGACCACACTGAGCTGATTCTTTATAGCAATGCTAATGAAGTCCACCCCTCTATAGAACTGAGCCATTCTACTGCTTACTGCAGGAAGTTTAAGGAGTTGGGGCGTCTGTCATATAGACTGGCCTAAAATAACAGATATAGAACATATCCACATGGCTAATATGCAGCTGCCTGAAAACAGAATGTGAAAACTAGAACTCCTTTTTTTTGGGGGGGGGAGCAATATTTTTTAGAATTTATTAGAATTTAAATTAACACCAGTAAGGAAAAAATTGTTCTTTAACCCCTTCATGACAAAGGACAACACATTGTCCTTATTGGGTTTAAGGACAACCTGTTGTCCTTAAGGGGTTAAGAACAAAATTGCCCCCACATTATTCTGACGTGTGTCTACCTACATATTATACCCCCCCCCCAACCACTTAGGTTGCTTAAGCATTTTTCAAGTCATTAAATGGAGAGGCCGGATAATCTGAATTCAAGTGCACAGAGGTGGAAAAAAGAAAAAAGGATGATCTGCTTTCCTCTTAATGGCTCAGCACATGCCTTTCTTTGTTCCAAATGGAACACTACAGCACAGGGTACATCAGTGAAGCAGATAGGCGGGGGGGGGGGCTCAAGAATGCAACAAAATATCCCTTCGAGGAATATTTTCCATTAAGTCAGTTGCAGATTTGAGATGAAACATTCCAAAAGATCGTGGGCTCAGTACACAGTTTTCCTGCACATGATGTATACAGTCTTCCAAATATCTGGAAACTGCCTTTTTCAAGAGGCCCAGCAAGGGTTACTGATGCAAGTTTCACGCTACATTGGTCTCTCACCATTCCACGCCTCCATCACAAAATACATCAATCATTAAATGGGGGAGGGGACACAAAACAAAACTTTTATTTTTTTTATTTTTTTTTTAATTATTGGGACACACTTCTTTATTGTTGAATTTAGGTCTTTCAATCAGACCCATTGCATCAATCACCTAGCCATGCAGTCTGCATCTACAAACATTTCGTAAAATGTGATCCCCGATATATTTCCACAGTGCACTGTAAGTAGTATTATTGGAAATAATGCACAAAAAAATGGTGGAAAGCCTTCCCAGAAGAGTGTAAGCTGTTATAGCTGCAAAGGGGAGACCAGCTACATATCATCGTCGATTGTATGCAATGTCATAAAAGTCCCTTTTGGGGTAACATCAGGTGTCCCAATACTTTTGTCCATATAGTGTATATTCATACCTCAAGTAGGATATACATCGAAGACGAGGATGCAAACAAAACATCCTAAACGATGACTGACAGGTCAAGACCTGATACTCCCGATACTATGCTTACACTGAAATAAGAAATTCACCGAGAACTGCCTCATCAGCTGATATAACAGGAGTAAGCTTGCATATATATATGTACGGCTATCAGCAGGAGGTCTCATGCCTCCATCAGCAGGATGAAGACATTTTGTGACTTTTTTTCCAGACCATTAAAATGTCTACAGAAACCAACAAGAGTGGTGATTTAATATTCTACCTCTGGTTCAAGATGCTAAAAACACCACAATGAGGAGAAAGCATACCTGTCACTATTCTGAAACTCTTCATTTTCAAATGTCTACATCTTACACACACACACACAACCACACACACACACACAACCACACACACACATTGCTAACAGGTGCATAAAAATCAAGCATATAGGCAGAAAAGACATGTTGGCAGTAGAATAGATCATTTTGAAGGGCTTAGTAACTTTAAATGTGGTACAGGAGGAGGTTATAAAATTTCTGCCCTGCTATATCAGCACTGGTCCACTATGATTATGAAATAGAAGCATCTAGGAGAAACAGGACACCAGTAGACCACACACACATACACAGAGCTAGGATGCAGAGTGCTAAAGTTTGTAAAAAATCACCTGTCCTCTGTAGCATTACTCACTACAGATTTCCAAACTGCCTCTGGAAACACCACCACCACAAACAAGCACTGTGTGTCAGGAGCTTCATGGCTGAAGCTGCACACAAGCCGAAGATCACTATGTTCTCTGGAGTGAATGAAGTCTGATGGACAAATCTGGAGAACGCTACTGTCATGCAAAATTAAAGGGATAACAATGCATCTTGCATGATGAAGAAAAATTAGTTTTTCTTAGGCTACATCCTGCCATAAATGTTATCTGGAGTCCTGGCCAGACCCTACCATAAAATCAGTGGGGCAGAAACAGCACCTAAGCAGGACATCTTCCAAGGAAACCAGATGTCCTGGGTGCCATAAACTCTTACAGGGCACCAGGGTCACATGGGGGGCGCAGCACCGAGCATCTTCAGAGTTATGTGAGAAATATGGTTACGTTTCCATAATAGAATCATGACATGAAGATGTTCTCTGTGTGCCCTTCAGATTGATATCAAACATGGCAGGAGGGAATTAAGCAGGGCCTGGGAAATAAGAATAGGTCACCGAGCTATCCAGTAGGTAGTGGGTGTTTGGTAACTGTACGCTTCTAATAACATGGTGGGCGCGATTACCCCAGGGTTATTAAGGTAGATGGTGCCATAACAGCAAAATATGTGACGTTCAAATACAAGGCAGGGGTTTGCTGCCAGGTTCTACGACCCACGTCATAAAGTGCCTGGGCTACACACCCACGTGACAACAAATGGGCGGCCTTCCACAGAAAAAGTAACAAGGGTTCTATAAGAATAGGAACCTAGGATTAAAAACTTAGAATTTCTATATATTTTGACACGGGACCATAACATCAAGAAATTCCCACGGATTATTATACTTTTGTTTTAAGTAAGTTTTCTGTGTTTTATCCCTGTTTATCTTTATACTGTTTTGTAGGTATTGCTGTATGTCTTACCATTATTTTTGTAAAGCACTGTGACTATTTTTGTCAAATTACATATAAAAATCAGTTTTGTCTTTGTGCTCTAAATTTGAACTCCTAGTTTCTGGGGATAGCTGTAATTATCACGTTACCATTTCTTATAATTTGGGAGTACTATTTATTACCCCAAAAATTTGGGTTTTTCTATAATTTGAGCAGCTCAGGGGGTTACCCAAGCCTCCTTAGGTACTTTTAAAACCTTATATAGAACTTGGTGGTGGCAGCGCATAAATTTTGGGGGTCGTGGGGTGAACAGATTTGGGGTTTGGGTGTAGTTGCTCTGGGCCATATAGGTGCGATTGTTCAGGTATCCACTATCTTTTGGTCATACAGCATAGTGTATAGTAAAAACAAAACAAAAACCATGTGTATGCCATGGGAAAAGCTATCTCACATGTGATTATTCCTCCTTGTTAAATTATCTCTCGTTCTTAACTTGCTTATTCGGGGTAAGAAATTGATCTCCGCTTCCACGAGGTAGCCTTTAAACCAGAAACTATAAAGTATCTTTCCGGCGATTACAGTGATTGCCAAGTAAAATGCACAAGCTCTTGGGTGTTTGATGAATCTAGTTATGCTAGAAGTGGTGTCAATTCCACTATAAAGCAAATGCATCCATCAACAAAATCCATACTAGGTTAACAGTACCATAAAGTATCATAAGGTGCATGGACCTTACGGACAAAATAAATCATCTATATGAGTATTATAAGGAGGAGATTGAGTGTCTTAAATAACATAACATTTCAGTTCAATTCAGCATGGAAATTGGGTGCATTGGAATAATTCCACCAGCTATACTTGTACCAACTTTTCAAAGTTCACACTAATCTAAATGCAATAGCATACAAATAATTTGTTCACATTACAATGAAAACGGTTCCCCACTCTTCTGAAAAATTGCTGTAGGAGTAAGGTATTGTCACTAAGCAACAGCAAAACAAAGGAGAATTATATATAATAGGAGATCATAACTAACAGAACATTGGATATGGATACAGAGCAAGGGGAAAAGGACAATTTACTTAATCATATAGTTAGAAATCCATTACGCAAACAGTGCTTAACAAAAAAGCTATACGCGTTCTATTCGACATGTCATGGCAGAAAAGAGCTATAAACAGGGAATATCATTAATAAAAAAAATATCAATGACTGCCAAGCAGCAGATACTCACCAAATAAGCATTAATATTAAGCTTTACTTCACTGAGAGGGTTGTAGATAAGTGAAACAGCCTCCCAGCTGAAGTGGGAGAGGATAACAGTGAAGGAATTTAAAATACATGGCATAGGGATAATCTACAAGACCAAAGACAGATTATGGTTACGTTAAAGTCTTTGCAGCAGGACAAACAGGCAGACTAGAAGGCCTGAATGGGTCTACAATGTCTATGTTTCTGCTCTATCACATCTACAGTGCCATTCAAAAGTTTGGGGTCACTTAGCTGTTTTCACGGGCAAACAAAGAAAATGTTTACCTGTGTAACATAACCGCTAAAGGGTTTTCTTATGATCAGTTGGCCTTTTAATATTAAACTAGGATTAGTGAACACAGCGTGCCATTGGAATACATGAGTGATGGTTGCCGATACACAGCCTGCGCACGCCTACAAAGATATTCTATTAAAAATAAGCCGTTTTCAGCTACAAAAGTCATTTAGAACATTAAAGTGACCCCAAACCTTTGAACAGTAGTATAGATTTCACTCATGACAGGTACTTGGCAGATGTGCCAATTTATAACAATTTTCCTTGGTTTACCTTCAGCTTTTCTTTTAAAGAGCTTTTAATTCAGAGTTCAAAGAGCTGCGTTACATGTTGCACGAGCAGTGTAAGAAAGAAGAACACAAGAACATGGACAAGAACACAGAGCACATTAAGACTGCTACTTGCTTCTGAAAGCTGTCCATGTAATGTTGCATATTGTTTGTTCCGGACGCACAATGTATGCCAGAAGCATAGTATATAAACTGGAATGTTACATACATACACTTATAGGTAAGGTACAAGATAACAAGTGTCAGGGGTAGTTTCCATCCATTTGGATATTTGCATGTAGGCATCAATATTGTACATACACGTCAACGGTGCTGGCATCCTAAGTGCTAAAATTGTAACGTTTGGCTACTCAATGGAGTATAACACAAGACAAACCGTCTCTAATAAGAAAAGCAGCATTTACAGCCGACGGTCTGGATCTTCTTCACAATGTCAACTCAGTACTGGATATTATGAACTAAACACTATACAGCTTCAAACCGGTAGGTAATTCTGGACGCAAGAAATATTCAACGTAAACAATGATTTTATTCATAATTTTTGCTACGAAGATACCATGGGTCGATATAAACATGCACAAGAGCATTAAGAACAGGACCGAAATCCACTGGATTTTAATAATAAGGTCAATCAATCTATCTGGTGAAAAGAAAGGAACCATGAAGCAGACTAATTCTTTCAGTGCCAGGGGGATTTTTTCTTTAGCATAATTTGTTCTATTGAGTGGCAAAGAAAGAAGCAATGAGTAATACTAGGTTTTAGGATATAACAGGCTCACTGAACTACTGAGATCATATGTATGCTCCCACAGGGGGTTGTAGTCTACTCGTCAGACATCAGTTCTCTCCTTGAGCAAACCAGAGCTTCTGAACCATTTACCATTGATTATTGATGACAAATATACAAATGCTATCCCGATATCCCAGTGCGTCAGTGTCCCTGGTCTCAGACAAGGTACGTTCATCAGTGACCTAGACTTTATGGACCCCAAAGCTAACAAAAAGCATAAGGGAAATATTAAATTATATATATCACATATAGTAAGTGATGGGAAACAAGAGCATCTGTATTAAATTTCCAAGTTTCTTGGTCTTGTAAAATTCCAAACACTTATTTTAGTTAGACCCTCAAAATCTCAGCAGTGCCTCATTCAACTAAACCTCACTAATCTTCTAATCATTTGACACATACGGTTTCCATGTCACCCAGTTTTCCATGACCCTTATATGTTTCACATGTAAAGCATAACTCCATAGTATGTGGAATGCATACACTAACAGAAGGGATCTAATCAGTAGATAATTAAACAGCTTTTTAGACCTCTTGTGTGTGCATGTCATGGGTTAAAAGGTCTAGGAGGTAAGCCTATCTGTGTCCTGTGTAAGGCATGCAAAGGCTTACAGATCACGAAAGTATTTGCATTTCCCCCTCAACACGCCACCCACCAGCTTCAAAAACGTACCCCCAGAAATGATACGCTTAACATGGCAAGTGCCTTTCATGTAATCGCAATCATCCAGTTTCCAATGTGCATAAATTAGCCATGATCATGAAATAATGTTTGTCACTAAAAACAATATCTGGAGGGGGAAGAAAAATTCGGAAGAGGGGGCTTTGCAGAAGACAAAAGCAGCAGATTCACAAGAACTGTAATCTCTGTCTGTTCCAATCAGCTCTCATTGTAAATGTACATAAAAATGAGCACCATTCCTCCCTTATTCCCAACAATTAACCTTGCCAGCGCCAGGCAGAGTGTACACTTCACACCTAAGCGCCGAGACAAAATTAAATTAGTATTTCAATACAAAGACACAGGTAACGAAGAAACAGAATGGGTGATGTATTCCTGATATATCTTAAATGACAACAAAGCGTCAAATGTATCCTTAACTCATTGTAAGAGGTGCTACAGTGTTTTATATTAAAATAATAAAGAAGCAAAAACATTTAAGGCTTCCAGGGTACAAGAAGTGACCGATATTTTCTAGCTCATACAAAATGACGTTTTCTACTGGGAGGACAGAACTGCTACCGAGCAAGAATGCTAGAAACCTGCACAGTAATTGTAATCTCAGAAATGTTAGTATGAAACAGAGTGGTATAAATGGCAGTGCTGGTGGGCAATGCAGATGTTTTCTGTGCATTGCATGGTACAGACTGATAAGGCTGATCAATGAAGAACAGGATATGTGCAGTATGGGCATTTACTGACTCTAAACGCAGGTGTTTGAATGCTGATGGCAAAGTTGAGAAGCCCGTTTTTTTACACTAACACCATGATCTCACAAGTGTTTATTCACTTAACAGTGATCTGAAACAATCTTATCTTTCCTATGCTTCCTGAAGGAATAATCCCAGTCACATTCTGGTGTAAACTGGCCCTGCTGCATAATGCATGAATCTCATCTTGCATATTTACCAATGCAGGGCTAATCCGGTCCTTCTCACAGGAGAATTTGCCTTTTAGAATGCATTGTTAGCAAGTGAAAGGCAATAGTGTCACTGTCTACTGAATTACTCAAAATAAGTTAAAGTGTCTTTCCTGTTATTCAGCGACCAATGAAGTAAACGCAGCTAAACTACGGTCCATTGATCTATGATGATGAAGTTTCTGAATCTCACAATAAGCCTCATGACAAATGCCATCACCCTATTTTTCTAGGAATCCCACATGTAATTAATGGAAAACCTGTGATTTTAGAGTTCTGAGGTTGACCTCTCGTGTGCTGGTTGCCCATATTGGAGGGTAATATTTCTTCCTAGCAATCTGGGAAGCGGAAGACTTAAGAAGCGATTTTGATAACCTTTTATAGAAACATTGAATTTAATTACAAACAAATGAACGTTGTCTTTTTTCCACGGTTGCAAATGCCAGCACGAGGGTATATGATGCTCAGGCTAAATGATCACCTGTATAGGGACTGAGAGCTGTGGGAAGCCAGGTAACACGAGAAGCATTCGTCACTGATACAATGTTTGTGCATAAGCCTCCAGGGGAGAGAAAGCTTTAATGATAATGAATACGCGGCGTCTCAAATCACTGAGGTGCCAAAAATGATCCTTTGTCAGAAAACACAAATCCCTGATAATGAAAAAATACAAAGCATGACTATTACCCGATGCCCAGCTATACCTTAAAGCGGATTGCATGATTATTGCCCATTATGTTTTATGTGCCGTTTTGATTGTAGATGATATTAAGAGAGAGGGATGATCAAAAAAAAAAGACTGAACAATGACTACACTGATTAACAAAAAAAAGCTTTAGGTAGTCAATGAATTTAGTTATTGTAAATGGTCTGACAGCGACAATTAATCTTTAAGGATCAAATCTTTGGTTGATACCTTTTATTGGGCCAGTTGGTACAATCTGTAGGGGAGGGGGGGGTAAACACACAATAGAAATTGTATGGTACATTGACATTAATAAGTATTATGGATAATTATGAAGCACACACACACACACACACTATATCCCGTATTGGCCCAATTATAGGCCGCACTCCCCCACACTTTAAGTCTTTAAAGTGGGGGTGCAGCCTATAAACTGGTTTTGGCGCAGGGATGCACAATCCGTATCGCGGACATGCCGTTCCGGGTGCAATTTTACTATACTACTAGATACATGTAATGATGTATATACAAGTAGATTGACAATACTCAACATATGACAGGGTAGGCACATATAAGATGCCATTTATATACCTTAAGTTTACCAAAGGAGTACAATCAAAGTATAATAAATATTCTTCCCACATGTTGCCAAACTGCTTCTGTGGAAGAAAGCTCTGATGATCCCGAGTGTGGCTAAGGACCACAGGAATGGTAGCCTACAAGATTTATACACTTTTTGAACTAAAGAAATACACACACATACATACATATATATATATATATATATATATATATATATATGCAGGGGAGGGACACCTGTTACATTACAGTGTCAAACTCCAGCATGTAAGCAGAGATAAGATAGCTGAGCAGGAATCTGTTAGATTGTCGGGTTTCCAGATTTTTTTTTTTTCCATTTATTTTTTTAACCACACATACGAAAAGGGGTTAGCAGTTAAATTATGCAAATACGCAAACCAAGATAGAATTAGCCAATCAGTGGCAGGAAAGCACCTCCTTTAAACCAAATGGCAGTGTTTTCATCGCAGGCACACAGGGGTCTAAAAGGTCCCGCACTCACAGAGTTTGCCGAGCCAGTGCTGGAGATGATGGATGGTAAGTATATTACGTTTGGTCGCCTGGAAAATATATTAGGTAAAGGGGTACATGCATATGGCGATCCTGCAGAATCCTCCACGCACTTGCAAAAGGCACACAACAGGACCTCTCGGCTATCTCACAGCATTATATATATATATAATAACAAACACTATAGACTGCGTTACAAGGCAAGCAGGGAGCCATGAAACCCCATGGCAGGCCCAACACATGAACTATTTATGCACATCTACTACACCAAATCATTAGAATGTTAATGCAGGCAGCTACCCTGTGTATGAACAAAAACTAAATCAAAATAATCGCCTGCATGTAAGGCAATCTACGGGGCTCTTATTTTTGTTTTGAAGTCTGCTATTGTCCTGATATATTTCAACAATCATCTGACAGAGGCTTAAAGGAGCACTCCAGCCATCATGTGCACATTATTGCATATGATATCTGTGCATTCCCTTTAAATTGTCATGGTGTTTCCTTTGCAAATACGCATTTGTCTCTTCCCCTCACTCTCTATTTTCTGTGCCGGAGATGTGTTCAGCTGCACTTGATGTACTTACCACCAGTCTGCTGTAGCGCTGCCTCTGTGAAAAGCTGTCCCACTCGGCAGACCATGGAGGAGGAAGGCAGCTGCAGAGCTACAGCCAGCGCTGGACTGAAGAATTGCTCTGAGTAATCCATTTAACAGATAAGAAGCTGTGAAGAACCAAGTAAGCTAATTGTGTTTGACAAATCCATATTCATTTTAACCCTTGACCACATACAGCTTACTCTTAATTTCATTTTTCTAAATAACGTAACGTATTCAAATAGCATTTGATTTATGGTTTAAGGCAGTTTATAACTTTTGGGTAGGATTAGGACTAAAATTAAGGCTGCACATGGCCTGTCAGAATCCAGCAACAATCCATGCATCGTAGTACATTCATGTACACATATATGATCATGGATCATTTATATAATAATGGTTTGAATAACCGGGTTTCATTTAACCCCATTACCCCGTTCCGCCAACCTAACCCAACAATAGTCCTGAAGGCTAGTTGCAGATGCATTTCATCTGGCTTGCAGAGTCATTAGGCCTAACTAATCCCTCTAAAGCCATGTGGACATACTTAATCAGGATTTGCTAGGAGATTGTTTGCTTTGTTTCTGAAAAACAAGTTTAGAATAAAGATTACTTCGTCCTTTCTCTGAGGTGTTCCATATTCAACACAATACTCAGCATTAAGCCTCTTAAAGGGGACAACTCATGGAAATGTTTTTCTTTCAGCATCAAATAGTGCTGTATACAGTAATGAAGGTTAGCATAGAAGAATCATTTTTATTTCTGTTTGTTCCGTCAGACTTCCTTCATTGGCAGACCCGGAGGCTGCCATTGTCAGTCATAACATTTTGGGTCATTTTCCCTGCACAAACACTACAATGAGCCGAGGGTTTATCGCAACGCTAAAGAAATCCTTCTGCTATGTGCATTTATCAGAGTGTCTGGCTGGGTTATTAAGACTGAGCCATGCCATTGCTTACCACAGAACTAATTTCTAATACATCATTTTTTATAAAAACATTTTCTCAGAGTTCCCCTTTTATCACAAGCATTCTATAAGGCAATGGATAACCTCTCACCTACTCAGCACTTACTGTCATGTGAAAAGAATCACATGAATGTTCTTTATATTTGTGATGGCAAGTTCTACCTCCATACTACAGTCTTAGCAGTATCCTTGTACTCCACAAGGTATTTGTTTAAATTTTTGTTGCACCCAAGATACCAACTCTGTGGGGTTTATTCACTAAAGAGGGAGATTGAAGTTTTAAATGCCATAAAGGGTCATTAAACGGGTTTTCAAGACCTGAGTACCAGTATGTAGGTTATAACATATTAGCCCAACAATCCAACGTTCTTAAAACGCCACATCATATACACCAATCAGCCATAACATTATGACCACTGACGGGCGAAGTGAATAACATTGATAATCTTGTTATCGTGGCACCTGTCAGCGGGTGTCATATTAGGCCAAAAATGAACATTTCGCCCTCAAAGTTGATGTGTTAGAAGCGGAGGGGGCAAAGGCTGTAGCTCAAATTGCTGAAAAAGTTAATGCTGGTTCTGAAAAGCATCAGAACATACAGTTCATCGCAGTTTGTTGTGTATGGGGCTGCGTAGCCGCAGACGAGTCAGAGTGCCCATGCTGACCCCTGTCCACTGCCGAAAGCTCCTACACTGTGCACATGAGCAGAAGAACTGGACCACGGAGCAATGGAAGAAGGTGGCCTGGTCTGAGGAAACACGGTTTCTTTAACGTCACGTGGATGGCCGAGTGCTTGTGCGTTGCTTACCAGGATGCACTATGCGAAGAAGGCAAGCAGGCATGTACAACCTCTCTAAGCGTTGTTGCAGACCATGTACACCCTTTCATGGACATTGTATTCCCTGATGGCATTGGCCCCTTTCAGCAGGATAAGGCGCCCTGCCACAAAGCAAAAATGGTTCAGGAATGGTTTGAAGAACACAAAGAGTTAAAGGCGTTGAGTTGGCCTCCAAATCCCTCAGTGGGATGTGCTGGATAAACAAGTCTGATCCATGTTGGCCCCTCCTCGCAACTTACAGGACTTAAAGGATCTGCTAACGGTGCCAGACACCACAGCACACCTTCACAGGTCTAGCAGAGACCATCCTTCGACTGGTCAGGGCTGTTTTGGCGGCAAAAGAGGGACCTACACAATATTAGGGAGGTGGTCATAATGTTATCGCTGATCGGTGTATGTGCCAATTAAAATTATTTTGACAGGGGAAAATACTTGACATACAACCGTTACTGATAAAAAGAACCTCATCAGATTACATAGATCATAAGTACAATACACTTCACTTTGTTTCCTCAGCAATGTCACTTTATCTTGTTTATTTCTACTTCTGTCTTTTTTAAAGATTAGTAACGAAGGAAAACTGATATGGCCGTTTTGATCGAATAGAGGATGGTCGTTGGAGATACCTTTTATTGAGACAACACAAAAAAAAAGATGCAGTCACAAACATTCAGATCTCCAAGGTCTCTTATTCAGCTGAAGCTAAAATTGTGATTGCAAGATATTAGATATATAGATCTACATTTAACACTTTGATGTGAACCTATTAACTTGCTTATGACCAGCATACAGACAATGGTATCTTCATAATTATGAGCTAAGCTGAAGTTTGCAACTTCTAAAATAAAAAATCTGGTGCACCAACAACTCCTTTTGATAAATTAGAACAAGAGGTCATAATCTAGAGGTTTTAATGTAGTGTGAATTACTTTACTGAGGGAGTGGTAGATAAATACAGCCACCGACAAGAAGTGGTAGAGGCTAGTATAGCGAGAGGTTTTAAAATATGCACTTAATAGACATAAAGCTACCTTGAATCTAAGGCGAGACCAAGGAAGGGTTTTAGTCTGAATTCTTACAGGACAGACTAGATGGGTTAAATAATTCTTATCTGTAGTCATATTTAATGCTTCTGTGTAACCTGGCTGGGAAATACATTTCTGGCATGGAGTTATGTAATAAAACTTCTCCATTTTTGATACCGCGTATGATTCACTCTCTAAACTAAACAGCTTATTAACTTTTTTTGCATCTCTGTAAATCAGGAGGTAAGGGTTTTATTGCAAAGGTTTGGGTTTTATTAAAAAAAAATCATCAGAACTGTTACAAGGTAACTCAAGTCAATATTAGAAACCGGGTTACACAAAGATTGAAATAAAAAAAAAAAACTATTCATTTTTTTCAAGATCGAGGTAGTCTGACATGAAAAGGAAGGAGCTTTAGTTTTCACAATGAGATTTCGCTCCTCCGGCTTGTATATGCACTGCAGATAGACTGACAGCTCTTCTGACGAAGAAAGCATTCCTCGTGCTAGAGGACTGAAGCACATATTTGTGTTATAATAGGATTCCTGCTGCAGACAGACTTGGTCACCAAGGGACCTATAATCTACTACATTCCCAGACAATTCAGTATCAAAAAAATTAGTCACCCCCACTATAAAAAACGTTTCAACAATACTTACAAGATTGCTGTAGCAGTACAGAATTCTTCTAAATAAATAGCTTAGGAATAAAATGCACCGTTTCTATAGTTTTTAAACTAAATAATGTGGTAATTGTCCTAAAGCATCTCTGTTCAAGGCAATATATAAACAATTTCATTGATATGTCTTGGTAAATATTTACATTTCAAAATATCAATTATAAAAAAAAAAGATACAATAATGCCATCGCATAGAACCTACTTTCGAAAAGAAACATTTTAATCCACTGTTAAACAGAATCATCTCTACAGCCTAAATCATTACAAAGAAGTGTGTTTTTGATGACCAGAGGAGTGTATTTGTCCAATTATTATAATTCCTAAAAACAAAACTACGATAGATCAAGGTGGTTCCATTATCTGATTATCAGTTATTTATAGTACCTAAAATGAGTTTATTAAATCAAAACTAAATACAAAAACTATGCCTTGTCCCACCAAAAAAAACACACAGCTTATTCTTGAATATGCTCTAAATGGCTAAGGGCAACCAAGTGACAGAGGACCATCTAAACCTCAACATCACCATCTAAACCTCAGCTATCCCACCCTTTCCAGGTTTAAATCTGAAGCCAAAACATGGGTTGTAAATGTTTTAGATACACAAAAAGCATCACACACTTTACAACGAGGGCAGCCTGCTTACTATGTGAAAACTGGAGCTCTCAGCCAAGGAAAGTGTTAATAAGCTGTTCCCTCTAGCACTGCAGCTCTTAAATAAACGACAATTTAATTACCTTCCTAAAACTCTACAAAGGACTATTTATATGGGTTTGTTAAGTGTTCAGAATAATCTGAATACTGCAAATCCTGAAAGTTCAAGTCAAGCAAATGATGCCAACTTGTGACATGCACTTATGTACAAAAGGATATTCACTAAAACTGCGTCCTGCTTATTCCCAGATCTGTTCACATTACGTCCAAGTAAAACAGACCGAAACGTTAAATCCAGAAGAACAGCAAAACACTGCCACTCAACGCAGCAGTTTCACTGTTGAAACTGAGAGGTAGGACATCACATGTATTCTCCAGTTCAGAAGCTTCTCAACATGTATTGTTTTGCTGGTGAAGTAGGAGACCACAACCTTGGAGAAGAACAAGGACAATAGGCTGCACAAACCAAGGCTTCAACTGAGGCCAAAACATGATTCCTCTGAAACCAGGAACCAGATCAAGGCAACAGACTGAGTTCTTCCTGTGTGGGATTGGTCCACAAATGTAATACATATCTTACTGCCAAAAGGTTTTAACTGTTTGGTCTGCTTCCTGGAGGGTTTCTGAACATAGATGACCGACTGCTTCATTCTCCTAAAGACTAACACCATACAGAGATTAGAACTGCATGCTTTTTAAAACATGATTGATGAACCACCAAGACTTCTTTTTCAAGGAGGCCTGTGAATCGATATATGATATCCAGCATGGTCAACATGGATTCTGATAGAGGCAAGGACCTATACATGCAACACAAACAAGATTTTTTACACAGTTCACTGGGCCTCATCACGCTATAGCATAAAGGCTCAATCCATAGAGATTTCTAATCTTTCACCTAAATAAACCTAAAGTCCGGTTCTAACACAACAGGGTTGGAGGTCAGATCAAATGAAATAGATGCCAATTCCTTATATGTTAATTGAAAGCACACCATGTTAGCTTGATGAATTTACTAAAATTTGAATGAGGCAGACTCGTAACGGAAGCCAGTGATGTATTTGAGTGTAGAACTAAAGAACTTAACATACACACAATAACCAAAAGGCAGTATTACAAAAATGACACTTACTGTTATGGACAGGCCCAGTTAACAGTTTAAGAATAAGAAAAAAAGAAGACACCAAAAAACACCAGCACCCTGATGTGACTTAAAGGACCCCCTGTTGCTCTTTACACATATAGTCCTTTGTCTGTAAACACATTCCATTACAAGCCACACTTCTGTTCGTAAACAGCTGTTTGCCCAGAACCATTACAAGTCAGCCCCTTCCCAGCACCCTACAGCAGCCTTTCCAATACAAAACCCTCTGTAAGTGGTGGTTTTTAATTATTCATAATTATAAATGTCCTACCATATCCACATGGCTTTGACAAGAACAAAGTCTAATTTAACTCAGCCCAGAATCCACACCCATCCCTAAGCACTCTCTTGTCATGCCCCAAATCATCTCCACGCACCCCGAAGCCCACTACCACCAGCCCTGCCTCTACCGCTACGCACTCCGCTGCCCACCAGCCCTGCCTCTACCGCTGCCCACTCTGCTGCCCACCAGCCCTACCTCTACCGCTGCGCACTTCCTGCCCACCAGCCCTACCTCTACGCACTTCGCTGCCCACCAGCCCTGCCTCTACCGCTGCCCACCAGCCCTGCCTCTACCGCTGCCCACCAGCCCTACCTCTTCCCACTCTGCTGCCCACCAGCCCTACCTCTACCGCTGTCCACCAGCCCTACCTCTACCCCTGCGCACTCTGCTGTCCACCAGCCCTACCTCTACCCCTGCACACTCTGCTGTCCACCAGCCCTACCTCTACCCCTGCGCACTTCGCTGCCCACCATCCCTACCTCTACCCCTGCGCACTTCGCTGCCCATCATCCCTACCTCTACCCCTGCGCACTTCGCTGCCCACCATCCCTACCTCTACCCCTGCACTCTCTGCTGCCCACCAGCCCTGCCTCTACCCTTGCACTCTCTGCTGCCCACCAGCCCTACCTCTACCCCTGCACCCTCTGCTGCCCACTAGCCCTGCCTCTACCCCTGCACCCTACTAAGTGGAATCCAGTGCTCCCCTCTCATTACACAAACACATCCCTCTCCTGCCCACCACCTTAACCACGCGTTTTCCACAGTGATTTTCCCCGTAGCTCTGCACAGATTTCTTCCACAAGGTCTCCTAACCCCACACCCCCGCTTGCCCGTGCACCCTGCCCTGCCTGGGACGTCATGGTGGGGGGAGGTTTTTTGCTTGAGGTGGAAGAGCCGAGCCCATACCTGCAGCGTGTCCGCTACCCGTCCCGGGAGCGCAGGACCCGGTGAAACCAAACCTCAGGAGCCAGGAAGTCGGTGCTGTGTTCCCCTCCCCCTGCCGGTAGTGCCTCCGTCGCTTCTCTGCCCCAGTGACCCTCTCCTTTCCGCCCCAGAGTGCTTGGTGTTCAGGGATCGGTGCTGCTCCTTCCCAACAGCCGCCAACCCGGCAGCTCTCACGGCGCGGCAACAATAACAGCAGCCCCCTCCCTCTGCCCAGAGAGACCGCCTCCCGACCAGGCCCGCCCCGGGACCTGCTCACTCTGCCGCTAACTCACAACAGTCATGGGGCTGGTAGGGGGCAGCGTGTTCACATACATGGGCACAAGACTGGCAGTGAGTCCGCATACATAGGCTCAATACTGGCATCGCGTTCGCATACATGGGCACAATACTGGCATCGCGTTCGCATACATGGGCACAATACTGGCATCGCATTAGCATACATGGGCACAAGACTGGCAGCATGTTTAGATACACGGGCACAAGACTGGCAGCGCATTTACATACATGGGCACAAGACTGGCAGCATGTTTGCATACATGGGCGCAAGACTGGCAGCGTGTTTGCATACATGGGCATAAGACTGGCATTGTGTTCGTATACATGGGCACAAGGCTAGCGCAGTACTTACATGGTACACGCACAGGGCAGGCAGTGTACTTATATACATAGACACACTAACGACACAGGGCAGGTACAGTACTTGTATACATACATTGCATAAACAGGCACAGGGCTGACAGAGTATTAACAAACATAGCCACACACACTGGGCTAGCGCACAGGCCTGTCAGAGTAGTTACATACAGTACATCGATGAGCACCGATGTACAGGGCTGGCAAGGTACTTATATACATAGGCAGTAGGCACATAGATACAGGGCTGGCAAAGTACATGTATACATAGGCACACATTCAGACTCAGGGCTGGCACTGGCAGGGTACCCACATAAGCGCATAGGGTGCACACATACAAACCAGCAAGATACACACACATACAACTGAAATGGAACACAGAGACACATAGGAGTGAGATGGCACACCGCAGTAGGTACTGGGGTCAGGTAAAGCAAAGCACAGAGTGCAGCATTGCATCCAGAGCAGTATACAATCCATGCAGGGCATGCTTTGTTAAGGGGGCACCCTGTATGAAGAACACCCTGTGGTATGATTGTACAAAGGCAGGGCCAAGAGAGGGCATCACTCTGATGTTAGCTCAACCACCCCTCCAGGAAAATAATTATGTATAAACAGGCAGACAAGTAATGCACAGATACAAAGGCTCATAATATTATACATTGTACAGGCAGGCACTTGATGATGCTGACATAATGGGGTAAAAGTAACAGAAAAAACGGAACGGTGTGAAAGTGGGGTCAATTATAGACAAATATACAATACAAAAGGCAAACACATTTACCAATACAAATGCATACGGGATTCGTGCTTTGATATTTAAATAGTAAACATCTACTATATTTGTTGGTATGTGTTCTGTGAAAACTGTCAATCATGAGGATCTGATGTATATAGGCAATCATTTAGAAACCTTTCAGCACAGTATTGTGTAGATTTCATTTTGCAAATAGTGCTAACTTTTACTGCCTGCGGCTCTTCTTACCCCAGTCTGCTAAAAAAAATCCTTAATATACCGCAATGGGCAAAGTAGTATGTGTGGGTCTTAGTGACCCTCAGGAAACTGAAGTTAATGAAGATAAGGGGAAATATTTACAAGGATATCAGGCATAGAATTATTTCACTTACCCCTTAGGCACAAAGACCATTTAGAGAGTTGACAAGAGGTGTGGTTTCAACTTATTTCACTACATTTTGAAGGGCCAGCTCCACTGGACTGCCTCTCCAGGGATATCTTGCCCTGTCCTGTATAAAAGTTGAATATACTGTATAGATATAGATTTTCTCATTATGCATTTTACATGGCCAGCCAAGTCCATCAGGATGGAAATGAATAGTGAAATTAGGGAGTTGAAATAGAACTCTCCAGCATACTTTCCTGAAGTTCTCCCTTTACTAACTAATCCTCTTTGCAGCGATCAGTGGTGTACTTGGGGGGGATTCGGTCCATCTCGGATGCCTCTCATCATGGGGGTGCAACACAGAGGTCCCAAGTTTCCCAGAAATTCCCTTTTAATGTTTCCCTACCATCTCCGTCGACCCCTGCGGTGTCCCCGTCTCTTTCTTGCAAGTCTGCTTCTTCTCTCCCTTTTCTTTTTGTTTGGTCTTCTTCCGCTTCTACCCAATTCTTCTTTCTTTTGTGTCCTTCTCCGTGAACCAGCCCTCCCTGAGGTCTTCCGCAAAAGGGCAGAGCCTCAGCACACTCTCTCCCCGATTAGAGGAAGGGAGGAGAGGCTTCCTGTGGCCCTGCCTTTTTTGCAGAAGTACTCCTAGAGGACAGAATAATGCAGACAGATTCACAGAGAAACAGAGGTACAGAAACGCTTCTCGTATTCCTCAGATTTATCCTCAGTTTTAGTGTTGCCGTTTATTGAAAATAAACAAGCGGTAGTATGGAGTTAAAAAGATATACGTAAACACACAGTAAAAACCTGTTACTTATGTCTGCTTGAGGCTTTGACTGTACACAGTGGTGTCGACATGGACATGACACGGATGATGGAATACATGGTTGGCAGATCTACACTGGCCTGATGCTGCCTCATCTATCCTGCCTAGTCCTATATATGATTTACTCCAAGGATGTAATAGAGAATAAAAACACACGTAGAAACTGAACTTCAGAGGACTTGCCTTAGGCCAGTATTTAGTACTATAGATCATGACTTGAATGGGTAATAGTAGTTAATGTAGCTGCACGTTTGCAATTTATAGACCAGATGCAGTATTACTGCATGTGGCCTTTTCAGTTTCTGCTTTCAAATTTGGAACAGTGTAACTAGATTTTGGTTCTAAGAGAAATCAGATTGAGAGTAAAATACATTATTTGTATAGAACGTAGAAAATCCTAGAGCCACCACTTCTTTATGTTACCCCTAGCATACATTTCAATAAAATAAATTTTGCCATTATATGCTTTTAATTCCGCCACAGTTTGAATAGTTTAAATTAAAAGTGATTACATTGTACCTTTTGAGTATAATATGTGTGTGTTCAGGGCTGGCCCAAGAGATTGTGCTACCTGGGGCGAAGTGTGAAATGCTGCCCCCCTTTACTCTGAGTGAGTGCTGACATGACGCCTGATATCACTGCGCTCTCCGGGAAACTCACGCCCATGCTGCCACGCGAGAGCTGACCTCCAATCACAAAGGAGAAGACACTCTGCGCAGCGTACATTAGGTCCAAGGACCGCAGACAAGCTAATAATAGCTAATAGGCTGCGGCAGGGGCATACCTAGAGTATTTTGCACCTCCCACACACAAATGCTTTAAAACTGCATAGCTTCTATCATTAGGCAAACATTGATGGGGGTACAACATAACTGTTATCATTATATACTGAAGCAGACATTGAAAGGGTACAGCATAACACCATCACTATATACTGAGGCAGACATTGACGGTGGTACAGCATAACTGCTATCATTATATACTGATGCAAACATTAACAGTGGTACAACATAAATGTTATCAGTATCTACTGAGGCAAACATTGATGGTGGTACAGCATAACTGCTATCATTATATTCTGAGGCACATACTGATGGTGGTACAGCATAACTATTATCATTATATACTGAGGCAGACATTCACAGTGGTACAGGATAACTGTTATCATTATATACTGAGGCACGCACTGACGGTGGTACAGCATAACACCTATCACTATATACTAAGGCAAACATTGACGGGGGTACAGCAAAACACCTATCACTATAAACTGAGGCACGCACTTACAGTGGTACAGCATAACACCTATCACTATATACTGAGGCAAACATAGACGGGGGTACAGCATAACACCTGTGACTACATACTGAGGCACGCACTGAGGTTCGTACAGCGTAATCCCTATCACTATACATTGAGCCAAACATTGACAATAATGCAGCATAACCCCTATCACTATATACTATGCCAAACTTTGGATGCACCGAAATGAAAATTCTGGACCGAAACCGAAAATTCTGCATTCACTTGGCCAAAACGGAAAATGACTCCCCCACCTTTAAAAACACTTTTAATAAAAGTAACACACCAAAATTAGACATAAAATTCAACAACAATATACACCAAAATTGGACAGAAAAACTAAATAACAATATTAATATATATATATGATTGTTAACAGTAATCGCAATCCTATCATGCCCAGGCATACACAGATTCCAGCATGTACTGGCTGACTTAGCATGATATGAGTGTGATTGCTAACAGCAATCACACTCCTATCATGCCCAGGTTCTAGCATGTACTGGCTGCCTGGGCATGATAGGAGTGTGATTGCTGTTAGCAATTATATATATATATATATATATATGTATATATATATATATATATTGTTATTGAATTTTCTGTCCAATTTTGGTCTGTTACTTACTTTTAAGTGTGGTTGGACCAATTTTGCTTGCCGCATAATACCCATGAGTAATATTTTTTGGCGCGCCTGGCACAGGTTACGGCGGGAGTTCGGTCCCCTCATCATTATGTTCGCCTAGTGGCTGACCACAAGGCAGATCTGGCTGTCTGGGATTCCTTTTTGCAGCAGTATAACGGTCGTTGTTTTTGGAAAAGGGTGTGTCTAACTCTGACCTCTGTCTTTGGACCTCTTCTGGTGCAGTGGGTTTTGGTGCGTTGTTTGGGTTCTGGCCTGCCAGCTGGGTGCTCTCCGGCGCTACTCGCAATTTGGCTTTTTTGGAGTTGTTCTCTATTGTTGTGGCAGTTGTGGTTTGGGGTTCTTTCCTTCAGAATAGGAAAGTTACTTTTTGGTGTGACAACCTTGCGGTTGTGCAGGCGATTAATAATATTTCAGCTTCATCTCCTCCAGTTATTTCTATGCTGCGGCAGTTGGTTCTCTACTGTCTTGACCTGAATCTTTGGGTGTGGGCTGCGCTTGTTCCTGGGGTTGAGAATAACATTGCTGATTCCTTGTCTTGGCAGAAATGGGATCGTTATTGGCAGTTGGCCCCTGAAGCAGATGCGCAGGCTACCGGTTATCCAGATTGGGTCTGGATGATGGAAGGAGACATGCCTTGACTTTAATACATCGGTCCATGATGCCTTCAACATGGTCCGCGTACGAGAAGGTCTGGTCGGAGTGGCACGGCTTTCTGGAGTTAGTTGGTAACCCCGTGTCCCATGAGGCTAGGAGATCAGTCCTGTTGTGGTTCATTGGGCAAATGTTTGCAGAAGGGGTTTCACCCCAGCACTGAACCAGAGGATGGCAGCTTTGGCCTCCTTCTTTAAATTGCGGGGCAGCCTGATCGCACTAAGGAATTCCTGGTTAAGCAGGCCTTGCGTGGCTATTGCAAAGGTTTCTGTCGCCCTGTCTCTTTTGCTCTGTTGTCGAGGATAGTGGGGATATTGCTGTATATTTGCAAGTCCTCCTTTGAGGTGTCATCGTTTTCTGTGGCATTTATTTGGGCATTTTTGGGGGCTTTCCACATCGGCAAATTGGTTAGCCCTACTAGGGACCGTTGTGGTGGGCTTATGCTGTCGGATGTGAGGTGTTCGGATGATTCTGTGGATATTACTATCCGTCGATCAGAGACGTATCAACGGGGGAAAGGTTTGAGGGTGTCATTGCTATCCTTTCCTGGTTCCACAGTATGCCCAGTGAATACTTTCAAGGTATTTCTGGCTGTGAGGTCTGCTGGTGTGCATTCGCTGTTGGTCCATTCTGATGGTTCTTCCCTCTCCCGCTATCAGTTTGTTGTGGTTTTTAAGAGGTGCACCTTGGTCCCTCCCCAGCGGACTATGGCACGCACTCCTTTCGCATTGAGGCCGCTACCGAGGCTGCTAGATGGGGTTTGTCAGATTCGATCGTGCATCACATCGGGTGCTGGGAATCGACTTCTTCCAAAAACACGTAACGACTACAACATGAAACAAAATTACGCTGACTATATTGCACAAAATAATTGGATGCATGTGTTTGTTGTTGTATTCATTTAATTTTGTCTCCTTTTAGATCTCTCTTGTTGTCAAGTTTGGATCCTCGGGCACTCATTTGTAGAACGGGCTGCTCATCAGGCCTCCATCTGGAGCACGGGCGAGCAACTTGGTTTCCACCCTTCGCAGTTTCACATCCGCTGGATGGGTGTACGGGGTTTATGTTGGTCGAGGTTGTCGGACCAGATTTCCCGTGCTGTTCTTGCCCTCAGGTCTTGTTCCTTCATCTTGGGGGTAATGACCTTTGCTCTGTTCCCATCTGGGATCTGTTGCCCATGATGAGGGCTGATATTCTCTCACTCCTACGTCAGTTTCCCAGGCCTCATTTTGGTCTGGTCCAATAGGGTGTCTAGACTGTGTTGGCGTGGGGGCTTATTCTCCTCATGGTGTGGAGAGGGCTCATCGTAAGTTGAATAGTACTATTTCCTGGTTTGTCACATATCACGGCAGTTTGGTGGTCCGTCACCCCGACCTAGATGGGTGTGATCCCTACCTTTTTTCATAGGGATGGCGTTCATCTCACTGGATTTATGGAACCTGTCGGTTCAGACGTGTGTAGAGAGGACCTTGGCAGTGTGGGGTCACCAATAACATGCAAGCGGTTGCACATATAGGTTCTGGCAGGGGGTCCATATCGCTTTTGCTACCATGCAGGGAGGACGCTGGTAAGCACTCTTAACATCATTTACACCTGCGCCAGCATTCCCAGGGCATCCCGTCCTAGTGAGCTAGGGGGTTAATTGTTTAAGCATTTTATTATGATGTTTTTAGCTGGGGCTAATTGCGGGATATTAATATATGTTTGAAGTTTATGTTTGTCGCAGGTGTAAATAAAAATCTGTTCATAAAATCTGTGACCGTTTTAAAATCCAGCAGGTCTCATTGTCTTTATTGGGTGATTGATGATCGGCCATGCCCATGACATGTATACACCACTGAACCGCAATGTCATATAAGTCATCATAGTTATAATTAATTTGGGGTGTAATAACCCATTTCTACCCTACCATCTCAAACTCTTATTTTTCAAAGAGACATAACACTGTAGTTTTCCTCCAAAACACAGCTTCTCATGCATATTCTATGTGGTCAATTTATTTTAATCATTGTCTGTATATTTAGGGGTTATGTAGACTTAAGTTCCTTCTTTAAATTCACTGTAGTAATTAATTAATTTCTTAGTTATTAATTGTAGTAGTCTTTGTGGCAGTTACACAAGTTATAAGATTGTGGAGTAGTTACACAAATTACTCCATATGTTATAAGGATTGGATATTGATGACTGTTAAAGTTTGTTCGTGTTAACCCCATTGAAAACATTAGTTATATAACAGTAAACCGAAACTCTCCCAATAACCCCCCAATTGAACATAAAGACCATAAATATAAAATAACAATACACTGATGTTTTTTTCAGGATTATTAATTAGCATAAGCCTCAAATAACCATTTCCCCCTGTGAAAAACCTAAGCTCCTGTAACAACCATCTGACCTCTTATGGTCTATGAGGGAAGGACTAAATAAGCTTTGTCATAAAGCAGTCAATGGCATGGCCAATAGGTAGAAGTCATATGCGCAGCCAGTGATGTATCGTGGCCTAGGGTGGCAGGTCCAAAAGGGGCAGATCACCCTCATGTGTGATCAAGCTGCCTGGTGTCCTGCTGCAAAACAGGACAGTTACAAGGTTGATCTTTGATCTCCTCAACTGGCCCATTTACACTGTAGAGGCTGTAATGGCTCAACACAGCTTCCATAGACTGCATTAAGACACAGCGTGCTGGATTTGACCTCATATCCCTTTGTGTCTTTTAATGCACTGAGGATGCATTGGTTTTCTTTTGCCAATGAACTTAACCCCACCCTGTCAATGTCTACATGAAGCAACCTAACGGGGGAAAGAACATATTGAGAATAATCACACAAATAACATCCCCCGTTATATGCACCCAAGGTCAGTCTACATATACATTTCTTATTGTGATTTGTTAGCACAATAAGACAAGTTTACACAGTATACAGAACTGTAAAAAGGTAAGACATGGGAAAAGTGATAGATCTGCCTTAATATCAAAATCATTTTTTTCCATTTGGGGCCTGTTTAAATGTTTAATTTTAAGTTATATAAGGCTATTGTTTCTTGCAGTGTTCTTTTAAACTGCTAAGTATGATCTCAGCTCAACATTAGTTTGCCCAAGGGAATCTTCCACACCCAAAGTCAAATTCTATATAGTTGAACTAATAATATTTCTGCAATGTTTACTTGCATTTTAATGCTACACAAAGTATCAGGAATTAATTATATTAATGAATGTTGTCTTAAAGCATAGGCGGGTATAGTCAAGTATTTTTTTTTATAAATGGTGGTCTTTGTTAAAATCAAAAACATTCAGCGTTTAATAGTATAAGCTTTAGAAATGTGCATGTGGCTACAAAGTCACACCCAGTATCACTGGATATCATCCCCAGGGTAATTTGAAATTACATACTGTAATTTGAGCTCCCCTGACGCCTTCTCTTGCTTCTCTGGCTTAATGCAATTTCACATTAACCTAGGATGAACGTTTTTTAGCCATTGAAGAGAGCACTGCTTGCAGGCCTCGGTAGAAAGGGCTGCCATAAGAAACTGCCCAGGTTATGAGATGAAAGAATGGGTTTATCAGGATCAGAGAAGGATTGTTAGGGCATAGAAGGTTACATTTGAGCAAGAAAGTAATGCCTAGTGCAGTAATGAGAAATTCTCTACTTTAAGGCTATACAAGCAAAACAAAGCATAGATTTGTAATTGTATACAACCAAAAGATTCATATAATTCATACAGCTGTTTTCTAGTACCATGCTAAATTGAATTGTACATAGCCATGTTGATGTGCTGCCCAAATTAAATTTGATTTTAAATAAGACATGGACAGAATTGTCAATCGGCAGCCCTCAAGGGCACATCAGGTATTCACCACACTACTTCAGGTACTAAGATGTTTAAAAACAGTTTCAGGAAGAATTGTACGCCACCCATGGCTGCTTCAAATGACTTAGTTATATTGAACCTAATCAATATTTCTTTCCAGCAGAGGGAGCCTTCAATTGTACTGTTGTATTATAGAATATATTTTCTAGTTTATTGGTGTTCTTTTAATTTAGTTATCGACTTTTGCTACAGCTACATCTTTATTTGAAAGCAATGAAATCAACTAAGTGAGAGCTTTTAACATTAACTGTTAAGAAAACAGCCTTGTAGAGATTATATAGATTAAGCCAAGGAATGGAAATAACTGAGATTAAGTGAATCTAACAATACATTTGTAAAAAGAAATTTCCAGTGTTTTCTGAGAAAATAGTTGCTGTTCATAAAGTCATGGTGTATTTCTACTCACATTTCAACTGTATTTTAGAAGCAACCAGTCCAGTGTTATAACAATTTGATGCAGTGTGCAATACCTCTATGCGATTGTGACCTAGGGGTATTATAACAAACCTCTGCCTAATTATTTTTCAAACATATCACAATTTAAGCAAAAGCAGATCACAAATGTTTCAGATTAGGTTAATTGGTAGGCAGTATGCCAGCCTTGTGCTTACAGAAGAGATGGTATTATAACACTTTATGACATGAAAACACACCTACATACAGTGAAGGAAAAAATTATTTGATCCCCTGCTGATTTTGTATGTTTGCACGCCGCGGCAGGACAGCGATACTAAGGCCTCACGCTCCCACCACAGGACTTCACCAGGGTAAGTGAACTGCAAGGGGGGGGTAGAAAGTAAGAAGGGGGAGGGGTAGATAAATTAATGTGGATAAATTGTGTGAATGAGAGAGAATTAATTAATTTAGGTGTGGATGAATTGTGTGAATGAATTAGAGAAGGAATTCATTAATGTGTGGATGAATGGTGAGAATGAATTGTGAGAATGCATTAATGAATATGTGTAAATGATTTGTGTGAATGAGTGAAAGAATGAATAATTGTGTGAAGGAATTGTATACATGACAGCGTGAATGAGTGGGAAAGGCAAAGATGGCACAAGCAGGGTGTTTGAGCTTTGGGGACCAAGATGGCACAGGCAGGGTGTTTATGGGACAAAGATGGCATAGGGTGGTGTAACGTTTAACCCTTCGCTGTCTGGACTTGTTTAAACTTTGTGCTGCTCATTTTCATTCTGACCACTAGTGGCCACCCTTTTCACTCTGAACCACTCTGAGTGCTTATCATGTCCAGCTGCACTCAGACCTGATTGCCATGTTCAGGTGCACCTTGTTTCCTGGTTATCACAGCCTTTATAAACCTGCCCAGCCCTTCAGTTTGGGCCTTGACATTAACGTTATAGGACTGCCTGTTTTGGTTCCTGTTGTTTTGGTTCCTGTTGTTTTGGTTCCTGTTGTTTTGGTTCCTGTTGTTTTGGTTCCTGTTGTTTTGGTTCCTGTTGTTTTGGTTCCTGTTGTTTTGGTTCCTGTTGTTTTGGTTCCTGAGCTGTTCCTGAGCTGTTCCTGAGCTGTTCCTGAGCTGTTCCTGAGCTGCGCCCAGCGCCCAACAAGTGGACTCCAAAGCTGTGCGCCCTGCAAGTGGGCTTCCTGCCGTGTGTGCCCCATCCAGAGGGCTTCCTGCCGTGTGTGCCCCATCCAGGGGGCTTCCTGCCGTGTGTGCCCCATCCAGAGGGCTTCTAGCCAAGAGACTTTCCATGTATATATTGTACCATCATCTGCAATACCGATATTAACTGCATATCCTGTCTGTGGTTTATTTCCTGTGCCTCTCTGAAGCAACCCCAAGCCATCATGCATTGTGGGGTACAGAAAAAAAAACAAAGGGATCGATCCAGCACTTGAAAAAAAAACTTCCAGCTTTATTTATTTTACTAAATGATTAAAAAGCATAATTCACACCTAAGTGCATCTAGTGCACAGGAAACCCCAAATTTGACGCGGGGTGCCGCTTGAAACGCGTCAGATTTGGGGTTTCCTGTGCACTAGATGCACTTAGGTGTGAATTATGCTTTTTAATCATTTAGTAAAATAAATAAAGCTGGAAGTTTTTTTTTCCAAGTGCTGGATCGATCCCTTTGTTTTTTTTTGTGTTCATTCCACGCATCAAGTCCGTGCGGATCCGTGCAGATGAATATATAGGGAGGTGAGCTGGCTTTTGCATTTATTCAATTTTGCTAATTGTGGGGTACAGACAGAGCCCCTTGTATCCCCTGCACCTGGGGTTGTCCATGACAGGCGGGCTGTTTGAGGACAAAGATGTCTTATGCTGGGCTGTTTGGGGACAAAGATGTCTTATGCTGGGCTGTTTAGGGACAAAAATGGTTCACGCTGGGCTGTTTAGGGACAAAAATGGCTCAAACTGGGCTGTAATTTGTGTGTGTGTAATCTGGGTGCTGGTCAAGTTCTATGTGGACACCAGGGCTGATTTTTGGGTGTGCAACCTGTGATCTATGTCTATAATTTAGGGTTTTTTAATCTATACCTTTGATGCTGAGTTTATATGTGATTTCCAGTTGATCTATACCTGCAAAGCGGGATTTGTGTGTTATTCTGTTGATCTATATCTGATATGCTATGTTTCCATACATTATTTATGTATACCTGGGTTTGTATATCTTATGTAGTTGATCTATACCTGCATTGCTGTTTCCATGTGTTGGTTATTTGATCTATACCTCCATTGCTGAGTTTACATGTGATCCTGAGTTGATCTATGACTGCAAAGCTGGGTTTGTGTGTTATTCTGTTGGACTATACCTGCAATGCTATACTGTTTAATATTGGTTTTACCTATTTTGTCTCATTAATATCCCTAACAATACATGCAAGTGTTTACATGTGTTGTTTATTTGATCTATACCTGAAGGAGAAGAGAGGTGTGGCATAGTGAATGAGGGGACAAAGGGACTCTGGGGATGATTACTGGAGAGAGAGGACCTTTCAAAGTCACGGTAGAGTCAGAAGGAGGGAAGACTGCACTGATGCTCACAGTCTTCCCCTAATCTGCAGTCAATGTGGTAAATATTTTTTTTTTTGGTGTGGGAGCGGAGGGAGTGATGCTAGGGTGCATGGAGGGAGTGCAAAGGAAATAATTGCCTAGGGTCTAATTATTTCAATATTTAAAGGAAAAATTTTTTATTACAAAGATTGGTTTATTTATTGTATTTAAGGTACATTATTGTTACCAGTGTTTCCAGTTATATATTATTGTACTTGTTTGCACTTGCACATAAATAATCCCTAATTAAAACTAGTTGTTTTTTTCCCTTTCTTTTTTGTCGAGCGGGGCGCCAGTGAACTAGTCCGCACAGGGCACTTGAACACCTAAGGCTGGCCCTGGCCTGAGAGCTCTGAAATCAGGATGTTAAATTATACTGTTTACATGTACACTAATTGACAAGGTATTTTCTAAGCATATACATGAGGACAACTGTCACTGACCCTCTATATTTTAAAAAGGGCTTAATGGCAGATTGTATGTCTGCCAAGAATTTGAACCAGTCTGCAGACCACAATATTGTCATGTTAGTCAGGAGACAATTATTCCTTTCTACTGTTTCAGGTCTTTGGACCCTTTAAGGGAAATAATGAAACATGACACAGGAAGCAATTGATCCCCAGTTGAAATTCGAGGAAAATACCGTATTTGACGACCCTATAGGAAAAAAGTTCTACTCCCGGCTGCAGCGAAAGTTGTGTACGTGAATCGCGTAGAGCTCTACACGCTGCCCAGTGCTATGTTGGGGGATATAGTCAGACCTAGTTGAGGTCTGATTATAAGATGACCCCGAATATAAGACGAGGGGTATTTTTCAGAGCATTTGCATTTTATAATCGAGCAAATACGGTAATAATAGTCCCAAATTCTATAGAATGTATGTTGCAACCACTCTTATTATGTCTGTAGCTGTGATTGTAATGTACAGTACACAATATGGACAAAAGTATTGAGACACCTTACCATTACACCAACATGGACTTTTACGACATTACATTCTAAATACATAGACATTAATATGTAGTTGGCCCCCCTTTACAACTATAACAGCTTCCACTCATCTGGGAAGGCTTTACACAAAATTTTGGAGTGTTTCTGTACGTATTTTTGCCTATTTATCCAGTAGAGCATCCGTGAGCTTGATTTCTAAGATCATACATTTTAAAATTCAGTAAACTTAATAAATCCATGCAATACAAATTACTCTAACTATAATCTATTCTTTAGAATGCCTCCTGATCTTTTGAGAGTGGGAACAGCCTCAGTGAGCTTCTCCTGTAAGGATCGCTGAGCTTGTTCTGCTTGATGCATAGTTAATGTGGAAAGGTCTCTTCATCTTACCAACTTAACTATTCATTATGCAGTGCAAGTGCAGCCCTAGAGGCATTTACTGGGGTTAACCTTTTATAATGAATAGTGTAGCGAAATGTTCAACCCTCCCACAAACCCTCAATGAAAACTCCACGAATGGGCCTTTTCAGAAAAGAGTGAGTTTGCAGGAGAGTTTATCATGTTAACTCCCTGATATCAATGTCCGTTATCAAGAACTTCAACTGCAACTGCAAAAAAGGCTGTGTTGGCCCCTTGTAATACATAGTTAAATCAGTACGGAGAGTTTTCAGTAAGCTCCCTCATTTAGAATAATGAAGATGGATTTGAGGAATAAGAAAATTGTTTTTGCACGTCTCTTTCTCTGCGAATCTGTCTGCATTATTCTGGCATCTCAGAGTACTTCTGCAAAAGGGTGCAGCTGTGGGGTCAGCCTCTCCCCCATTCCTCCAATCTGGGAGCCGGTGTACCCGGAGGGTCCGCCCCTTGGTGGAAGTGCTTGGGGAGAATTGGTTCATGGAGAAACTGATGGATAAAGAAGGCAGAAGACAGGAGAACAAGAAGAGGCAAGAGAAGAAATGGCGCTACGAGAAAGGAACTAGGGACATGGAAGCAGTCTGCAGAGAAGGTAGAGAGATATTGAGAGATAGGGCATTTCCAGATGACTTTGGACCTCTGTGAGCCAATGTGACATCCCCTAATGAGTGGCACCTAGGAAAGACAGCCCTCTGTCCCCCTAAGTATGTTACTGGACCAGCAGTATATTGCAACTAGGTGGCAACCTAGTCAATGGAATTTCTTGTACATGGTTAAAATAAATACATGTAATGATTTTCCAAGGATAGGCATGACAAATCAATGTACTCGTAAACAATTTTATTTTATGACCGTTTGTGCCAGGTAAAGTCAAATTAGAATAGAAGCAAGGCTACAAGTCATACTGCAAATTCAAAATACATTAAACCACTTTTTGGTGCAGGTTACACGCAACAACTTTAAGGTTGTCATGTATGAAAGACACAAGGTCAGTTTGAGGTTATACAGGTGAATAAGTCACTATAGAACTACTTTTCCATCTTCTTCCAGGGAATTCACCTAAAATCCAGGCAATCACATGTCATAGTGAAATGTAACATACAAGTTTTGTGCTCTTTGTCTTACACAAATTGTTCCATTGTAAAGCGCTATTAACACTGCAGACATATAAGATATTAATAATGTTAATTGATGTCGACTGGAAACTTAAATACCACCCAAAGTGTTTAGGTAGAATTTTGAATGCATACCTCCCAACAGTTCTGTTTTTTTGTCTTGTGTCTTTTGTATGCTGGTTGGTATTATTCTCTGATCTCCCCTTACATTTCCAGGAAACTGTAAAATCAGTCTTTCCAATCCCGTCCACTTTTGTGGGCACGTCTGTCATTGGCTCTGTTCCTCTCCACTTCTTGCCACACATCCCAACACAGGTGTCTGAGTTTGGACACTTGAAATGTTGGAAGTATGTCAAAGGGATGCTGCATGGCCGTACTAGTTGAGGACACTGAAATAACTGAAACAAGAACCTTCCTGGATCGCCAACCAATCTATACTGCGTACGATTCCAAAATATAAATCAGGACTACACTATTTTAGTTATACACAAAAGCACATGTGAATACGTGTGATTTACACTTATTTGGTACGCCTAGTAAAGTTAATTAGTAGACGTTAACCCTACATATATATATATATATATATATATATAAATAAATAAATATATATATATTTAGGCGATAACTACTGATTCTTTTCTGGTTAGTGGTATTGTATAATAAAAGTGCCTAGAAATCTGTAATAATATTCTATGGCATTTTTATATCAAGCCTGTCTGATTTATATGTACCTCTTCCTACGCGGAGTACTATGGCTGTTTATGTTACGCTCTAACGAGCAATTCTTACTGTTCTTTTTGCTTTCTAAGGTGATTTTTAGCATTTTATGGGAATGTCTGCGGTATACAGGGTGAACGTGATATGTTTTTTATAATGATACTTGAGATCAACTTTTGGCTTTAGCTACTGTTCATTTTTTGTGCCTTCTTGATCAATTTGTGAATTTTCATTGTCTGTCTAATAATCTATTATTTTTACATTCAGATCCCTCCTTTGTATATAGTTAAAGGGTAACTGGTGCCCGCAGACAGACAATGCTCTGAGTTGATGCTGTTGGAAATTTTAAATTTAAATATTTCCAATAGCTGTTTGGTTTCTTGTTTTAGATCTTTAAAGATACAGTTAAGTTTTTCTTTAGACCTAATGTAATAAATGCTTCTAGTAAGTTAGCCCTGCTGTAGACAGTAGACTCCCATAAGCTGGACCCTTATTATCTATTATGTCTTGTAATATACACTATAAATAGCCAGACCTTCCATGAATCAGACTAAAGCGAAGTAAAAAACTCAGAAGTTCATGTAAGAGCTAAATGACTGAGCTTGCGGTGATGTTCTGTACCCTAATTGGAGGATCAGGGGGATGACGTCACCGCAAGCAACACCAAGTTGCCCTCAGTTCATCTGAGGGCAAAATAACAGTGCTTGCAGTGACGTCCTCTCCCTGGATTGGAGGATCGGGGGGGGTCACCTCAGCGCCGCCATTTTGGCGGAAGTTGCCCGGGGGTTATGTCCGCAGAGATGCTGACAAAGAAAGAAGAATACAGATTAAGAAATGATTGAAAACAGAATAAAGAAGAGAAGCAAAAAGATGAAGACGAAGCGCATGTTTTCGACAGAAGCAGAAGTGTTCGGCAGAGAAGGTAGGGAAACATTTAGAGAGTACAAAAAAAATTAGTGCCCGAAAATTTTTGGCCGGAACGAATGTCAGGGAATGAGATTCGTTGCACGAAATGGATGGGCCAAAAATGAACCAAAAAAATTTGTCCGAATTGTTTATGGCCCATTTGCGCACATATATATATATATATATATATATATATATATATATATACACAAAATGTGACAATTTTTTTTGGTATTTGTTGCTATGTGTAGCCGCATTACAAGCCAATTTGGCCCCAAAAGAAACAAAAATTTCATCTGGATTGATTTTGCTTTCCATGCACAAGTCATATATATACATATATACATATATATATATATATATATATATATATATATATATATATATAGTGCCCTCCACTAATATTGGCACCCTTGGTAAATATGAGCAAAGTAGGTTATGAACCGTTTAATCTTTTCTTCACAGCTGGAGAACTGCAAAGGTTAATTGTGTCTTGGGCTCAGAAAGCTTCAAAACTACAATCCAGCGTCACCTACATCACCACCAGTTGTTGGAAAGGGCTTCAAGAAAAAAGCCTCTCCTCTCATCCAAAAGCAAACTCAACTTTCTTTAGTTTGCCAGACACTACTGGAACTTCAAGGTAGCCGTATGGAAGTACCTAATGCCCACAGTTAAATATGATGGTGGCTCTTTAATGCTTTGGGGCTGTCTTTCTGCCAGAGGACCAGGATATTTTGTTAGGATACATGTCATCATGGATGCAATCAAATATCAATAGATATTATATGAACACCTGACTGCCTTCCAGCAGGACAATGATGCAAAACTTACATCAAAATCAACACAAAAATGGTTTACTAACATAAAATCAAGGTTCTAACATGGCCATTCCCAGTCCCCTGACTTGAACCCCATAGAAAACCTGTGGGGTGAACTAAAGAGGAGAGTCCACCAGAGACCATCTCGTAATTTGAAGGATCTGAAGAGATTCTGAATGGGGGAATGCCTCAGATCTATGTTTTCTCCAACCTCATCAGGCATGAGAAGCCTCAGAGCTGTTATCTTGGCAAAGGGAGGCAGTATAAAGTATTGACTAAAAAGGTGCCAATAATTGTGCCACACATATATTTAACATTTTTTAAAATAAGTCTGTGTTGTGTTTGCAGTTGTTTGATGACAGCAGAGTATTTTTGTGTAGTTTTTGAAGAAAGATCAAAAGTTTAAACAGTAAAGTCAAATTTTCACTATATTTACCAAAGATGCCGTTATTGGACTTGACATGCTGCTACTCTGTGGGATGGTTGAACAGATCTCTTGCAGCCAGTCCATATACACTCTGGATGCACAGCCTAAATAGGCAGCTTACTCGGTCATAGATGATGGCGGAGGTAAGTAGGAAAGAGGGTATGTGATGCTACCTTGGGTCAAGCCTATGGCAGGATGCAGCCAAATTATGCCAGTGCATATAAACCCACAAATGTAATGCAACAACTGAAAGGAAACATGCTTTGGTACATCAGCATTAGACTGTAATCATAGAAATACTTTTTTTCATACTAAGAGCGACATGATCAGGCCTTTATGTAATTTACTTTTGAACTATTTGTTTTCTATTGTATAGATAAAACTCCAGTTCAGAGTTCTGCTTGTCAACCTGGCAGAAATAAAGATAGGTGGTTTTTACCTCGTAACATGTTATCAGTTGATTTTGGATGTATTGTACGTAATGGACATCCGATAATATAAAATGTGTGATTAATGTAATTTTTTGTTTCAAACTGTTATATACTACTTGTTATGTCCCATGCTATGTCCCATTATACAGCGCTGTGGAATATGATGGCACTATATAGAATAAAAAATAATAAAGATAATATTAATGGGACAATGGGCAGGTGACATTATTGTTAAGATGCTCCATTTTGGTGAGACTTAAGCTAGATACCTCCCTAAATGCCACTGGTCATCGATGTCCATAGCTGGGAAGTCTTCCTGTGGAGCGTTGCTTCCCGGGTCTCTGGGTCACTTTTCTTCTCCTCCCTTTTAATACTATTAGGGACTTTACCTTCCCTATGTATGACTAGCCATACTCCTTGCAAATCTTCTCTCCCAGGAAAGGCTGTTTTTCATGTAAATTGTGTCAGTGGCGAGTCAGGCTAAATACTAAAGGATTTGTTATTTAGATGCCTTTATTGTTTGGAATCGTGTGCTTGTAAAAAAAAATATATATATTTGATTCTTTATTTGTATTTTTGAAGTGATACGCTGGAACATCACTTAATCAAAATACAAAATATCAGTAACTGAATATACTGTAAGAGAGAAGTCAGAGAAAGTAAAGTAATAAAATTGTACTATGTTCCCTGGAGATCTGGTATAAAAAATAAATACAGTCACCCAGATCATTTAAGGGGATAACAAAATAGTTTCTGCTAAATGTGACCTGCTATATTCATCTACAATGTATTTTAATCATAGTAATTTCTTTGCTTCACAATCCAACACATTTGAAACAGGATGTAGTGACAATCGAATTAAGCGTCTCCCCTTCGTAATGCAAAACTTCACATGGCTCATTCTGCAGAGCACTCCAAGTAGATAACTGCAGTGGAAATCCACTCGCAATCTACGCAGTGGAGAAAGCCTAAGGGAAAGCTCTGTTAAGATGATCGAAAAGCCAGACGTTTAGCCATATGGTAAGGATGTTTAATCCCAAATCCTTGTGGAATATATTGTGGTCAGACATCTTTTTATAAGTAAGGGCTAATCAACTATATACAACATGGAAATGTCTGGGAATATGACATGTGCTTGATCAAGGCGAGCAGAGTAGTGATACTTCAAGATCAAAGGAGGGTTATCAAGGGGGATGTGATTCTCTAGGGTGCTTTGATTTAAAGGTTCTGGGCCACTACTTGAAGCTTCTTTATTTGTTTTATTTTCATTTCCACTGTGGCTACCAGTGAGCGAGATTTATGTAGTATTTAACTTTCTTTGCACCAAAATCTGATTGATGCCACCCCCCCCTGCTCAGGATGATATAATACATTTGTGTGTGTATATATATATATATATATATATATATATATATATATATATATATATATATATATTTCTTAGAAGGTCTAAAAATCAGGTAAATCACCAATTTAGATGAACATATGTTGTTCATCTGAGGTTGTATTTACCTAATTTTTAGACCCACTAAGGACATGGGCATACCTAGAGTATTTGGCACCTGGGGCGGATCCTGTATGTGGCACCCCCCACATAACATAACTGTTATCAGGTTGGGTAGGAGCCTCATTACAGGGGATACATGGGGTTCTGTCTGCACACGGCGATGCATGGTAACTGAAGGATAAGACAGACAGGCACAAAGGAATACACCACAGGCAGAATTCCAGGTAATGCTATGTATTGTATATTATGGCAGGACAAGCATATACAGGTTAAACAGTCTCTTAGCAAGAAAGGCTGAAGGCAGGAAGCCCACTTGACAGGGCACGAGGCAGGAAGCCCACTGGACAGGGCACTAGGTAGGAAGCATTCAGGATCAGGTACAAGTTAGGATCAGGTACAGGGCCAGAGCAAACCGGTCCTATAACTTCAATGCAAAGGCCCTGACTGAAGGCTCAGTCCAGTCAACGAGGCTCAGGTAAGCAGAGGCAGCTGGTCTGGTCTTTAGCCTACAGGGTACTGTGTACATACACGAGGCCTCTAGGGGCTGCCTCTGATATGACACAAAGTAAAATAAATACCGAGTCCTGGCTGACAGGGTGGAATCCTGACACAGGGGTACAGCATAACACTATATACTGAGGCAGACATTGACGGTGGTACAGCATAACTGTTATCATTATACACCGAGGCAAACATTGACAGTGGTTCTTCATAACTGTTATCATTATTTACTGAGGCAAACATTGACGGTGGTTCTACATAACTGTTACCATTATTTACTGAGGCAAACATTGACGTGGTACAGCATTACTGTTATCATTATATACTGAGGAACACATTGACAGTGGTACAGCATAACACCTATCACTATATACTGAGGCAAACATTGACGTGGGTACAGCAAAACACCTATCACTATATACTGAGGCACGCACTGACGGTGGTACAGCATCACACCTATCACTATATATTGATGCACACACTGACGGTGGTACACCATTACATCTATCACTATATACTGAGGCACACATTGACGGTGGTACAGCGTAATCCCTATCACTATACATTGAGCCAGACATTAACAATAATGCAGCATAACCCCTATCACTATATACTATGTCAAACTTTGATGTGGTGTAGGCCTACCACTTCAGTGTCTGGCTTAGTAGCACCGAAATGAAAATTCTGGACTGAAACCGAAAATTCTGCATTCACTTGGCCGAAACCGAAAATGAACACCTTTAAAAACAAAAGAAAAAACAATTTTATTAAAAGTAAGTAACACACCAAAATTAGAAAAAAAATTCAACAACAATATATATATATATATATATATATATATATATATATATATATATATATATATATATATATAATTGTTAACAGCAATCACAATCCTATCATGCACAGGCATACACAGATTCCAGCATGTACTGGTTGACTTAGCATGATAGGAGTGTGAATGCTAACAGCAATCACACTCCTATAATGCCCAGATTCTAGCATGTACTGGCTGCCTGGGCATGATAAGAGTGTGTTTGTTGTTAGTAATTATATATATATATATATATATATAAATATTGTTATTACATTTTTCTGTCCAAAAATATATATATATATATATATATATATATATATATAACATTTTCCTACCTTTTCTCTGCCATTGTCACTTTCCCTCCTCCTCTTCTTTCTTCCTCTTGGCTCTTCTTCTTCTACTGTGTCCTGTCCTTCCAGTGCAGTGAGCGCAGAAGGTGGTGGGAGCGGCTTCAGTGTGCCCCGGGATATGACATAAAATCCCGACGCATTAACAGACCTCTCGCTCCCTAGGTTGACTTTAAGCCGGTTGGAGGGAAATCTTTGATCTCCCCAACCGAGCCTGCTCCTCTAGAGTGGCACCCCCTGATGAGCGGCACCCGGTGCGGAGCGCCCCCCGCCCCCGGCTAGGTATGCTACTGACTAAGGAACAGATGATTGTTATAATGCCCTGATGTGTAAAACCATAGAATTCAAGAGAGTACTTTCTTTTTCACACAATTGTATATATATATATATATATATATATATCAATACTCAAAGCACAGAAAAAATATGGTTACTTGGTGACCATACAACTTAACGCTTTGTAACATACCTTCCGAGCAGCCGAGGGTAGAGAAAGGGGAAAGTGGATATGGGGCATTTGTAAGGGGTTACACCACAAAAATTTTGAAGCATCTTGCAGCATTAAAGTGGATATGATTTCTGCATTGTCCCTTTAAGCAATAATAGGTATGATGTTTTCAATGCTGTATTTACTTACAAAAGTGTTACATTCAAATGTGTAGGTAAAGCAACAACCTGTAAATTATGAATAATACAACGTTATACATGATTAAATGTTGTCACTAAACAGTATTAGGAGTCATGTTTCTAATGCTGCATTTACATATATAAGTATTAAATTCTGCATAGTAGATGGGACAGTGCATTTAAATGAAGAGTTAAACACAAGAATATGTATTCAATTACATCTTTACAGCACACCAGACATTACTGAAGATTAATACAGTATTCCTGCATGCAAAGTATATGAGATTTGGACACCATAAGGGTGTCTGGGTTTAATTTATTTTCCCGTGATGCACATTAAAATTCATCGCGTACACTAAACATAGGTGTCAATGAAGGAAGACGCCTGACAAGAATGATTTTAGCTCAAGAATACTTCATTAATTTTATCAAGTCAACTTCCTGGTGACTTATTAATGTCGTAGTTGACAATCACCCTTGGCTGTCAAATTTTAGATCTTTTCTGATAAATGCAATGTGAGTCTTCACCAGGCGAACCAAGAATGTGAAAAAAGAAACCTACAAATGTTAAAACATTTACTATGCTATTTTTCTTTAATGCTTTATCATAAAAAATAAATCAAGGACCCTGTGTATATGGGTAAGATTATCTTCAGGAGTCCTAGATTTTTCAAGGTATTGTATTTGTTTATGGTGGAAGTGTAAGCCCACTATATCTGGAGGAATGTAGGTTTCTCAGTCTTGTTAAGAGAAGAGGAAGTTAGCTAATCATAAAATTGCCACCCTTTATTAATGACAGCAACACAATACTGCTGTCTTCCTCTGTGGTTTGAGGATTCTAGCCACTGATTGGCTGCTTGAAGTACATCATGTGCATGGTATAATCCTCTCCACATTTGAGAAGAGGATGCTATGAAAGTGTAAAGGGACCACACAGATATTGAAGTGCATATGATGCTTGGAATGCCATTTCATTGCTAAGGCTGGATTTCATGTGTATGTAACAGTGTGTGCAAATGTGAATCAGCGTGTGTGTGTGATGAGATTACACACACATACAGGTGTATAATATATATCTGCTTCATACTGTGTCTTGAATGGCAGGAATAGATAAAGAGAAAATATATTTGTCCCCAATTGGCTTGTCTGTGCCATCTTTGTCCCAAATGGCTTGTCTGTGCCATCTTTGCTATCTACAAACATGAGTAGAAGAGAAAATCCTGGTTGAGTGGAGGGAGGGTCATATGGGAAAAGGGGGAGCCCAGACCATTTATTCTGTAAGGGGCCCCAAAATGTCTGATGTCTGCCCTGGACAGAGACAATCTGTTTGTGGAGAAAGATGGCGAAGGCAAGCTGTTTGGGGGCAATGACAAGCAGAGTGGTGGCACTGACAAGCTGTTTGTGGACAAAGATAGCACAAACAAGCTGTTTAGGGGCACTGATAAGCTGTTTGGGGGCATAGATAGCACAAACAAGCTGTTTGGGGACAAATATGACACTGATAAGCTGTTTGGAGGCAAAGGTGGTACTGTGGGACATGTTGCTTGGTGCATTCAGGGGCATCTGGGGCAATTTTTCACACTATGACCATGTGGGTTCTAGTTATTCCCCTGCCTCCAACATCAAGACTCACATGTCTCTGTGCATCCACTGCAGAGCCCTGAGCACCATCTGTGCTGATGCTGCGGAGTGGTGAGCGGTGAGCACTGGTGACATCACATGTTAGCGTTCTGCGTGTCCTTCATGTGCACTGCTAGCTAGCTGAATTCTGAAAAGTGTCATTGAGTGTCCCTTTGTGAGGAGACATGCCATGATACAGCAGTTTACAAATTTGTGCAATAAATATTCTTGCAGATATTCATTTTTGAGTGCCAAATATAGGACCTGTCCTGGGTGCCAAATCTCTAAGTATGTCCTGAAGAAATGATTAACTACCAATACCTCTGAAATGCCAACAGCCTGCTTTACTGCTACTGCCTTTAATAATAAAGCATGCATAAAGGTTCTTAAGATAATCTTGTCTTATTAATGCAGTAATGACTGTGGCAGATGTTGGGCTCATATTACAGGTCAGTACTGTGAAATATAAGGAGTTAATTACTATGTGCTGCTTTAAAACTGTAAGATAATGTTTCTGGGTCTAGTCATTAATCCCAGAATCCTAAACCTCTTTTGCGTCTCTGTGAATGAAAAAGTAGCAGCCAAAATGGATCAGGGCAGGAATTGTGATAGCCCTTATTAGAGATAATGAGCATATGCACCAGATTTCACAATAAAAGATGAGCAGCAGGTGTACAGTCCAAGATCTGTTGAACTACAGCCTGTGCTACCAATATGAGGCTGTAAAGGGGTTGTGTAAAACAGGTCTTTGTGTGTGGTCCCAGAATGTTGTGTAGTTGTGCAGAATGAAAGGTAATGTAGCCAGACACATCTGTTCCGTGTTCCACATAAATCAATTAATTGTACTTTACTAAGGCAGTTGCTATTTCAAATCAAACAAAAACTACTGTTTTACTTAAAGGGACATGCCCACCATCACATGGACTTTAACACCTTAAGGACCAATTTTTTTTTTCTTTTTGAACTGTTTGTGACCGAGGCTGTTCTAGCATTTCTGCACTGCTTGTGTTTAGCTGTAATTTTCTTCTTTTCCATTTACTGTACCTACACAAGTTATATATTGTTTTGTTTTCAGGACAATAAGGGCTTTATTGTGATTATATAATTTAATGTAAAAAAAAAAAAAAAAAAGATAAAATATGGTGACTTTTTCAAAAATCTTTTACTCATCTACCAAATTTTCCTAAATAAATTCTAAAATGTCTTCTGAGTTTAGAAATATTTAATGCTATTTCATAACCATTTTTCCAAATCTGGTCATACTACAACCAGGTCCCATTTGGGAAATCTTTAAAGCCAGTCAGTTTAATTTACCATCAAACCATATATGCTTGAAAACTAGACATTCCATAGTATTTCAAATGCTAGTATTTCCACTTATTCCATGCACTAATTGTACTACCACTCTTTGTCAAACTTGAGGCAGTAATTATTTTTATTTTTGTTTTCAGGTATGACTTTACAGCTCCTGGTACATGTCACTTCTAAACTATACCCCAATATGTGTTCAGCCACATCTCCTACATACAGTGATGCCACCTATGCATATAGGTGCACTTTAATTATGGAATTCTACTTTGTCAATGTTTATGGTAGTATTTTTTGTTTTTTTTACACACATTTTATTTCAGGTATGAATTTACAGCTACTGGTATATGTCACTGCCAAAGAACACCCCGATATGTCCTGAGCACAGTGATACTACCCATAGGCTTGTTGGGATGTTTGGGGACTAAAAGGCCACATTTAGGAGGTGCATTTTTTTTAAAAAAATTGACATATGGTCAGTCTGCATCCATGTCATATTTGGGACATCTTTTAACACAGGCAATTTAATTTACCCTTTCAAACCATACAGTTTTTCAAAACTATACACCTCATGGGTATTTCAAATGCTAGTATTTTATCTCTTTCCATGTCAGGATTTGTGGAAAGATGCACTGGTTTTTTTAGGACTTTCTCATTTATTCTCATGTTTTATTAATTTTTGGATATTGTTTTTTTTTTTTTTTACATTTTATTTGAACTGGATAGATGTCGAGGTATTCAACACTGAGATCGGCATCAGGGACCATGACTGGCCCCTCCCACACTGTATGGCGGTGGATGCCTGTTGATCGCCTCCTAAACTTCAATGGTGTCTCTGAAATGCCTCAACATCTATCGACACTGATAGACTTTCAGCGACACTGAACACTCACCCCAGGAGGCGACCAATAGGCTCACTCGCACGGTCCTTTTTAACTCCTGACGGCGAACCTAGGGATTTCTGCTCCCGTTAACCCCTGCGATGCTGCTGAAATAACAGGAGCGGAAATCCGTAAGTTCACCGTCAGTGGTTAACTTGGCCTGCAGAGACCACTGGTCTCCCTGCTATAACAGTTAAAGGTCTGTACAAGCCACTTTATTGGTCGTTCGAACGGACTTTTAATTGTTGTAGCAGGGAGACCAGTGGTCTCTGCTGGCCAAGTTGATGGGCCAGGATTTTAAAAGTCTGCGACTCTATTGGTCGTCAGCAGGGGGCTCGTCTGCCATCAACCAATGAAGTAAAGGTGTACTTTATTGGTTGATGGCAGAGGAGGCCCCTGTAGGCGACCAACAGAGTTGCTCGTACGGACATTTAAACCCCTGGCGCCAAAGCTGCTTCATAGTCCGTATCCAGGGGAGGGCTGGCAGCCTAAGGCCTGGGGGGCAAGTCAAGTGAAGTGGCTCCGCCCCCTTGCGCTCACCTTTCACCCCTCACGCTGCTCCCATTACTATGCGGCCAGCAGACTGCTGGAAAACTTATCTAAACAGCCTCTGGGTGCTGATGCCACCGGCCGGAGCTACTTTAATCCTTTTTTTTTTTATTTATTTAATATGCCGGATCGGCTTGCCATATTAAAAATAAATCAATAAAGTATTAAAGTAGCGCCGGCCGGCAGCATCAGCACCCAGTGGCCGTTTAGATTCGATTTCCAACAATCTGATGGCCGCATAGTGATGGGAGCAGCGTGAGGGGTGAAAGGTGAGTTACCCTGCCATCCCTGAAATCATATTGCCATGGACGTCATAGTGGATCTTCCTCCCTCTACTCGCTACACCACCATAAATTCTGTTGTTGACCGATTCTCCAGGACGGTTCATTTTGTACCTCTTTTAAACTTCCTACTGCTAAGGAACTTGAGGACATCTTCATCAAAGAGGTTGTAAGACATCACAGTCCAATGTTTCTCGATTCTGGAGGACATTCTGTAAAGCTGTGGGTATCGCTCCTTCGTTTTCCACCGCTTATCATCCCCAGACCAATGGAGCTGCTGAGGTTCTAACCAACGACTCGTATTTGCATGCCTTTATTAATGACAACCAGAATGATTGGGCTGATCTTCTCCCACTTGCAGAATTTGCCTTAAACAACTCAGTACAAGGCTCAACTCAGCATACCCCTTTTTACTGTATCTATGATTTCCACTCGGCCATATTTCTTACAGAATCCCCAGAGTCTGGAGTAACTGCTTTGGATGTAAATCTTAGATGTCTACCTTCAGTATGGTACTTAGTCCACTCTACGTCTACTACTGCCTCTCTATATCAAAAGAAACACTACGGTCGGAGAATGTTACCAGCCCCTACCTATATGCAAAGTCTGGTCTGGCTTTCTACCCGTCACATATGCCTACACACTCTGTCTAAGAAATTGGTTCCTTGCTTTATTGGACCTTATTCCATTTGTTGACGCATAAACCCTGTCACCTATGAACTGGAACTTCCGCGTAGCCTCCGTATTCCCCCGTATTCCCCTGGGTCCATAACTTCCCGGGTAGCGACTACTCTCTCTGAGCCCGCTACCTGTCCACTGACTGCACCGCATGGTCGACCATGCGGCAAACTGAGGCAACAGCTCCACCGTGTGACCAAATCACAAACGCGCTCTTATGACCTCGGGTCTTTGGTTGGTGTAACTTATCTGATTCGCTCGTGCTCTGTTTTGTGCTGCTTTCTCCATTTTGACCAAGCTTGCTGACCCTGCTCTTGATTGCTGATTCTGCTCTTGTTTTTTGGATTTCTAGCATTGATTCTGCTTGTTGACTTTGCTTCTGGTTCTGATTTGGCCCCAAATTGATCTCCTGGTTTGACCCGGCTTGTCCACTATGCTGCGTCTCCTGGAATGCTCTGCTCTCTGGGGTGCTACCTCTCCTGACCGTTAAACTTTCATTCTTCGTAGCATACTTTCTACAAGGTGCTGGACACATTCCTCAGAAGTTTTGGTCCATAAGAACATGATGGCATCATGTAGTTGCAGCAGATTTGTTGGCTGCAATTCCTTGATGTGACTCTCCCATTCCACCACATCCAAAGGTACTCTATTGGATTGAGATCTGGTGACTGTGGAGGCCATTGGAGTACAGTGAACTCATTGCCATGCTCAAGAAACCAGTTTGAGATGATGTGACATGGCTTATACTGCTGGAAGTAGCCATCGGAAGATGGGTACATTCTGGTCATAAATGGATGGGTTTGAATTGGTACTAAGGGGCCCAAAGTGTGCCAATAAAATGTCCCATACCTCCATTACACCATCACTACCAGCCTGATCTGTTGATACAAGGCAGGATGGATCCATGCTTCCCCTTCCACTTCCGGTTGGTGTCCCCCAAGGTTCAGTCCTTGGCCCTCTGCTGTTCTCTCTTTATACTTTATCTCTTGGCAAACTAATCAACTAATTTGGCCTCCAGTATCATCTATATGAGATGATACCCAAATCTACCTGTCTTCTCCTGATCTCTCTCCATCTCTCATGTCCCGTATTACCAATTGCTTGTCTGCAGTTTCTTCAAAAATGTCACAACGCTACCTGAAACATAATCTTTCTAAAACTAAACTCATGATATTCCCTCCTTCCATCTCCACTCCACTACTTCTCTATCACCATTAACAACAGGACTATCTCTCCTACTAACCAGGCCCGATGCCTTGGGGTCATCCTTGAGTCAAACCTCTCCTTCTTTCCTCATTCAGTCCCTCGCCAGATCCTGCCGCTTGCACCTAAAAAACATCTCTCGCATCCGCCCATTCCTCACCCAAGAATCCACAAAAACTCTGGTTCATTCACTTATCATTCCCCGTCTTGACTACTGCAACACTTTTCTGGTTGGCATTCCACTGTCTTGACTCTCCTCTGCAGTCTGTCCTAAATGCTGCTGCTAGGCTTATCTTCCTTGTATGCCACTCCTCTTCTGCTTCCCCACTCTCTGAAATCCTCCACTGGCTCCCTATTACCTTTAGACTTACATTTTAAATCCTGGCACTAACATATAAGGCCCTCCATAACACTGTTCCTCCATACATTTCTGTCCTCATAAGCAAATACTCCCCTACTCAATCCTTATGTTCTTCCCATGGGCTAAGGCTCTCCTCCTCAATTATCACCTCTTCCTTTTCGTGTCTACAAGATTTCACTCGGGCTGCCCCATATCTCTGGAATCTACTTCCACCGAACCTTCAGCATTCACCCTCCCTCCCAACATTCAAGAAACATCTCAAAACTCACTTCTTCAGAGAAGCTGCACCATCTTAGCTGCTAGAACTTCCTTATCACTGATACAACCACCACACTACGTCTCACCCTTTCTCTGTGCCTTATGTTTGTCACCTCATTCACTCAAGATTGTAAGCTTGCGAGCAGGGCTCCCTCCACCTAATGTATTTGTTTGTCTTAGTCTGTCAATTCTCGTCTTGTCATACCCCTTGAATATATGTATTGTATTAAGCGCTGCATAAATTGTTGGTGCTATATAAATAAAAGATAATAATAATAACAGGTTCAGTTGACCCAGTTGAAAACTAGCCCTGGTAAACATTTCTCTTAACCTAGAGCCTTATTTTTCAATGAAAACTGTACTTTTAACTTTATAATATTTCTTAATGGAATGCAAATGGCAAATGTTTTTTTTCCACACAGCAAACTATTTTCAACAAAATAGTGCTTACGTTGAATAAAATTGGTCCCTTTGTATCTGAAGACATAGATGTTTTTATTTTCATGTAATTTTTATGGAACATATTTTTTAATACCTGATTTTTCAGGAAATCCTTGGCAGTTGTACATTAAAATGGCCAATGCAAGTGCTAGATCTTGGCAATGAAAATACTATGTCTTAATATTTTGAAAATCATATGAACATTGTTAATATGTTACATTTCAAAGAAAATACAATCAGCTAAAGTTATCTCAAAGAGGAACAAGCTTCCCTAACTGAATATCTACAAAATCTCTTTTAAGTGTATAGGATGATCTAAATTGGATTTCCTGGACAGTTAAAATAATCAGCATTGTATCTATGGTTCCCTATCAACAGTCACATATTTGCAGGAAACACAGAAGATGACAAGATATAATGGGTCACAACCAACAGAAATAAGGAAAACTTTTGCTCACTAACTTTATGGTATCAATAACATGCTAAATGTTAATAGAAGTATATTATCTTTGTGGCTTGCTTAGTTTTTTTATTATGTTTCATGAGCGTATCAGATAAGACCAGTACATAGATGAAACAATCTATCAAAAGGGTTGTATATCTGATTAAAGGGGCAGTTTACAAATTATTTAATGAGCCATAAACATTGATGGGACTCTTATAATGTATGTTTTTATGAAACATATGCCTTAACATCAGAGGAGGACTGGCTGGAGGAAGGTATGAGGGTACCCTGTTTTAAACATTAGGGCCACTACCTGAAACTTTTTGTCTACTATCACATGTATCCATATAATTGTCCATGTAACAATGATTTAAAGCAGCATACGTATTCATACTGCTGGAATAGCAGCAGATCAGGCCCTGAAGTATGTGGTCAATTGCCCCCCAGGCCGCCCGAAATCTAATCTAAACGGCCGCTGGGTGCTGATGCCGCTACTTTAATACTTTATTTATTTATTTATTTTTAATATGGCAAGCCGATCCGGCATATTAAATAAATAAAAAAAAGGATTAAAGTAGCTCCGGCCGGTGGCATCAGCACCCAGCGGCCGTTTAGATAAGTTTTCCAACAGTCTGATGGCCGCATAGTGATGGGAGCAGCGTGAGGGGTGAAAGGTGAGTGCGAGGGGGCGGAGCCACTTCACTTGACTTGCCCCCCAGGCCTTAGGCTGCCAGCCCTCCCCTGCATGTGGTGCTGGTTGGATAAGTGTGTCTGCACACTGCAAGAACATAAAAATATAACATGTGGTCCGAGCTTATCCGGCCACTGGCCATTTGCCTTAAAGTGGCATTTGCCTTTCTTATGGGATGTCAATTATGCACCAGATCTTTTTATACTATGGTCACCAATAAAGGTTTGTATTTTTATCCATTCTGGATCCATTTGTGGTTCCTTGTGGAGATTTCATAGCAAGGAAGAATATGCAGTGATATAATGGGTTATATACAAGTGTAATAGAAAGTTATTAGCGGGATCAATGTCCATTGTGCCTGACAAAGCTAAAGATAATTGAAATTACATTTACGGTTGGGGGCAAGCATTTTCCCTCTACATTGCTTCCTGCTGAGTTTTTCCACTAACAACAACACAAGGGAAAAATGCAGAAACTGCCCATGAGATGAAATTAGAAAGCAAATTGCTTTTACCAGGTTGCTGTGAAAAACAGCAATTGCATTTTCAAATCTTACATAGTACTTCTTTCTATTAGAAGAATTGTAATGTCATCTATTTCAATAAAGAAAGTTCAAATCAAGAATTGTTGATCAACTCTTAAAAAATACAAGAGCTCAAAAAATAGAGTGGACTTGCTCCACAAGAGCCTGGAGTAACTAACTAGTATTTGGATTCTTATTGTTAGGTATTGATCTGCAACAGTAAATATATCCAGCTAAATTTAGATTGAAAGTAACATTGTATCTATGTATTGTGCTGGTGTTATCTGTGATCTTATGTCTACTTTATTTTAAGCTGATACTACACTCCATGTGTACACGTGATAACCATTTGGCTAGTAATGCAATTTGTAAATTACATTTTTTACAGGTACACTAATAGCATTGTAGTTGCATAATTACCCATACTGGAAGAAATATTAAATGTTTAGGAATTTAGTATTCATACTTGACAGTAATGTGTCTAGGATAGAATCAGCAACACACTGAAACATGGCGAAATAATTTCTAATGGCATACTAATATCATAAACTATATTACTTCTACCTGAGGAAGAGATATCCAGGCTGCCTTCTTCTACATTACAAGACAAACTAATTTTCAGCGACATTATTGGAAAAGATGCTGCTCTTTGGCTGAGATCAGAAAATCAATAACACAGTTACATAATCTTCAAGGCTTCCAGTTTATAAAACCAAATATACTACCTTTAACCCTGCTTATGAATTATTGTTAAGATAGTAAAGGGCAAAGTCATAATTAACTAAAAAACAAAATACAAGCCCAAGTTGAGTATGAGTTGAGCCAAGTCACCTCAAGCTTCTTCTGTGGGTCAGCATTTTGATCTGTGACAGCCCATCTGTGGTCTCCCCCGGCCAAGTTGTGGCAGCAGAATTTGAAAAGTCTGTACGAGCGACTCTATTGGTGGCCAGCAGGGGGCTCGTCTGCCATCAACCAATGAAGTGCACTTGCGCCAAAGCTGCTGCGTAGTGCGTACCGCGTTAACCCCGTATTGACCCCTTCTACAAAAAACTAACACGAAGAATATGCACAAATATTCACTCGAACCGAACACAGGAACAGGCAAATATTCGTGGAATACGAAGACGAACACGAAGAGCTGGCCAGCGCCGAAGTCTAGTGGTATTTTATTAAAAATATATATTTTTTAGAGCTATAAGAAATTAAACATACAAGGCATCCAATACAACCCTATAACTTTGCCCTGGTTCATACATTTAGTATAGTTCTGAAAACTTTAGTGTTAACAATGTTTTTTTGTAGTTTTTGAGGTGCTATTTATTCAACAAAATACTGTATTTGCTCGATTATAAGACAACCCTGAATATAAGACAACCCCCCAAAATTTGAATATTAATTTAGGAGAAACAAAACAGGCCAGAATATAAGACAACCCTATAGGAAGAAAGTTTTACTAGTAAACATTGATTCACATTTTTTTTTCATATTTAATAAAAACTATGATTGAGAAAAATGCATTTGTTTTTATTTCCTTTTATTTGCACATCTGCCCCAGGCTTGCCCCTCCAGATATGCCCTATACCCCCTTATTGCTGCTACCTGGTGCCTCCAGCGAGCATCTATGACTGAGCACCGGAAGGTCATGTGCCGGCATGACATGACCTTCCGGTGCTCCATCATAGAAGCCCCAGTGGAAGTGCCGGGTGGAAGCGAAGGTTGTCTGCAAGCAGGTCCCCTACAGCGCTGCAGAGGATCCTCCTATCTGGAAGCATGGGAACGTCTGCGCTATGCACGCAGACAACCTCTACTTCCACCCAGCACTTTCACTGGGGCGTCTATGATCTAGCACCGGAAAGGTCACGTCAAGCCGGCGCATGTCACGCGTATCTCACAGACGTCCACCGGCTATCAGAGAGAAGGGTCCAGGATCCCTGCAGCGCTGTGGGGAATCTAGATTTTTGTCAGACCTCTATTTGAGGTTGAAATAAACCTTTTCTTATATTCAAGCAAATACGGTATACACTATGATCCAGAGTTCTATTGATGTATGTTTTAATAAAATCTGTTCATAATGTATTAATCTGCTATGCTACATAAGTACTTGTCAATTTCAAAGAAAGGATTGCAGCATTACTTTTTTAATGTCTGTGGAATTATGTACCCTTTTTAAAGTGACACCCACATCAATGCATATTATAGCTGAGAGGTTCCTTTAAAGTTCTGTGGTGTCCCCCTTACAAATCCATGGTGCCCTACCAGTGGCGTCGCTACAGGGGGGCAAGGGGGGGCAATTGCCCCCCCAGGTTAATCCTCGCCCCCCCTGTTGCCCCCTGCCGAATTTGGATCCCGTCTTTCTTTTTTTTTTGTATTTCTTTTTTTAACGGCGGAGGAGAGAGAAGGTGCGGCCCGAGTAAGATCGGCAGCCAAGGCAACTGATCTTACGCGGGCCGCACCTCGAGCCCTGCTACTTACCTGTGGGAGGGTCTTCTGTACTGCATAGAGGAAGCGGAACCTAGCAGAGTTCACGTGACATCACATGACTCTGCTCCAGTCCCGCTTCCTCTGTGCTTTACCAGAGAACGCAGAGGGAGGCCGCGCCCTCTGCTGAAGTCTGTGAGCGACGTGGAGGAGCTGCAGTGCAGGTAAGGGGTAGGGAGGGAGTTTGAATGAGAATGTGTGATTGAGGGAATGAATCTGTGAATGAATGAGTATATGAATGAATGAGTGTGTGTGTGATAGCATGGATGTGTAAGTTCTGGAACCTAGGCATGATGGGACTGTGATTGCTGTTAGCAATCACACTCCTATCATGCCAAGTCAGCCAGCACATGCTGAAACCTAGCTAGCTGACCCCCTTGTCTATGGATGCTGCCAGCAGTATGGGGTCTGCACATCACTTACAGCCATCCTGTACCAGCATGTACTGGCTGACTTGGCATGATAGGAGTGTGATTGCTAACAGCAATTACAGTCCCATCATGCCTAGGTTCCAGCATTTACTGGTTGGATGTGTAAGTGCTGGAACCTAGGCATGATGGGACTTTGATTGCAGTTAGCAATCACACTCCTATCATGCCAAGTCAGCCAGTACATGCTGAAACCTAGCTAGCTGCCCCCCTTGTCTATGGATGCTGCCAGCAGTATGGGGTCTGCACATCACTTACAGCCATCCTGTACCAGCATGTACTGGCTGACTTGGCATGATAGGAGTGTGATTCCTAACAGCAATCACAGTCCCATCATGCCTAGGTTTCAGCGTTTACTGGTTGGATGTGTAAGTGCTGGAACCTAGGCATGATGGGACTTGATTGCTGTTAGCAATCAAACTCCTATCATGCCAAGTCACCCAGTACATGCTGAAACCTAGCTAGCTGCCCCCCTTGTCTATTGATGCTGCCGGCAGTATGGGGTCTGCACATCACTTACAGCCACCCTGTACCAGCATACACTGGCTGACTTGGCATGATAGGAGTGTGATTGCTAACAGCAATTACAGTCCCATCATGCCTAGGTTCCAGCATTTACTGGTTGGATGTGTAAGTGCTGGAACCTAGGCATGATGGGACTTTGATTGATGTTAGCAATCACACTCCTATCATGCCCAGTCAGCCAGTACATGCTAAAACCTAGCTAGCTGCCCCCCTTGTGTATTGATGCTGCCAGCAGTATGGGGTCTACACATCACTTACAGCCACCCTGTACCAGCATGTACTGGCTGACCTGGTATGATTGGAGTGTGATTGCTAACAGCAATCACAGCAAGCACAGTCCCATCATGCCTAGGTACCAGCATTTACTGGTTGCCTGGGTATGATAGGAGTGTGATTGCTGTGTGGGCAGTGTGGACGGCAGGGCTGGCTTTGGGGTGTGAAACCTGTGATCTATGCCTGTAATGTAGGGGGTTTTAAATATACCTTTTAATGACGTGTGTTTATGTGAATTCCAATTGATCTTTACCTGCAAAGCTGGGTTTTTGCGTTATTCTGTAGATCCATATCTATATATTTCCATACATTATTTATGTATACCTGCAAATACAGTGTTTGTATGTCTTATTCAGTTGATTAATACCTGCAATGCTGTTTCCATGTATTTATTTGATCTATACCTGCAATGCTATATTTCATATACTATTGTATACCTGCAAATACAGGATTTGTATGTCTGATTCTGTTTATTTGATATATACCTTCAGTGCTGAGATCACAAGTGAATTTCAGTTGATCTATCCATGCAAAGCTTGGTTTGTGTGTTAATGTGTTGATCTATACCTGCTATCGGCAACTGGGGCTAATATTAATATATATGGGCAGCAGGGGCAAAAACACTAAGGGGGGTATAAACGACAATGCAGTGTGAAAAATCCATCCTGATGCAGACGTCTGTGACGTGGATTGTGTCCTGCTGTTTGTGTGTTTTTGGTTATCAGTGTAGCAGAGCCTGTCCTCGGGTGTGTGTGTATAGGTTTTGGTGTGGCAGAGCCTGTCCTGGTGTGTGTTTGGGTATTGGTGTGGCAGAGCCTGTCCTGGTGTGTGTGTTCAGTTGTCAGTGTGTCAGAGCCTGTCCGTGTGTGTGTGTGTGTGTGTTTGGATGTGGGTGTGGAAGAGCCTGTCCTGATGTGTGTGTTCAGTTGTCAGTGTGGCAGAGCCTGTCCTGGTGTGTGTGGGTGTCTGTGTGGCAGAGCCTGTCCTGGTGTGTGTGTGTGTGTGTGTTTGGATGTGGCAAAGCCTGTCCTGATGTGTGTGGGTGTCTGTGTGGAAGAGCCTGTCCTGGTGTGTGTATGTATGTTTGGTTGTCGGTGTCGCAGAGCCTGTCCTGGTGTGTGTGTCTGAGTGTTGGTGTGACAGAGCCTGTGTTGGTGTGTGTGTCTGGGTGTTGGTGTGACAGAGCCCGTGTTGGTGTGTGTGTTTGGTCATCTGTTCCTGGCACTTAACTTACAGTAGGAATTATTTAATTTATATTTATCCAGAGATAAAATGCCCACCTGAAGTTGTAGTGACTTCAGGGGACAAAACGTTCAAGGCCCTGAAATCATTTAGTGGAAAAGTTATTTATTGTGTTATAATATTTATTTCAAGGATTAGTCGCACTCAATTGTGGCTTCAGGCTTCCCATGTTGAATGATCAAGTATTATTTTAGCCCAATAACAAAAGTATAATTCCATAGCACATTACTTTTGGAAATTATGAATGCCCCCCCAGTTTGACTGTGATATCTTGTGTGCCCCCCCTATATATTGTTTCTAGAGTCGCCACTGTGCCCTACATATGGATTTGGCCTTTTGCCCACCCAAGCTATTTTCTGTGCAGGAGATGTGTTCGGTTAAATAAACTCCTTGCATATGATATACTTACTGGAAAGTACAATCAATATATTTCCAATATTTAATTTTTTAGGTTTCTTTGGACTATTCGAACAATGTGCATCCTACAGTCAAGTGTTTGTCCAGTAGTCCCATATGTTTGACTGTCCCTTCCCCTTCAATTTCAGGTCATATCCTGGTGAGTCTTCAAGCAAGGTGTAATATGACATCACAGCCATGTATGTATGTATGTATGTATGGAACACATTGCCCTTCTTCAGACAACAGATGTCTTCAGTAGTAGAATTAACAATATGAACCTTTTAACATTCGATACAATAAAACCAACAAAACCTTGCAGAAAATCAAAATCTCTCAGTCTTATTAACTCAGTGGCTCCTATCTTTTCTGTCTCATGTTTGTGTCTCCTGGCCCTATATTATGTATGTGGGTGTTCACAGGGCCGGCCCTACCATGGAGCAGAGTGGGGCAATTGCCCCAGACGGCACTTTTGAAGAGGTGGCACTTTGCCGCCCCAAGTGTTTTGTTTTTTTTTAAAGCAGAGGAGAGAGAGGGCGTCGAGTGGTTTTCGCTTACCAAGTTGTCAGTACCTGCTCGGCACCCCTCTTCTCTGCGAGCCCTCTAACTCGGTCTCAGTGCCGGCTTGTAATGCTGAGCGCCGGGATATGACGGGGAGTGGGATACTGAGCCTGCTTGTTGGGCTCAAATAAGTCAGGCTCCAGGACGACAGTTGTTGGAGAGCCAATCAAGTCAAAGCTTGTCTTGTCCAGCATCATATACTCCCTCTGCTGCACCTGTTTGTATCCAAGCAGGGTGCCGGGAACCCACGGATTTACCGCGGCACAGAGGAGTTCAGGCAAGAAGGGGGTGACTTTGTCAGACCTGCCCCCAGAAGTCTTTTCATTCTACTGGTATCATTTATGAAAAGTAGTCTGAAATTAAAGTTTAATTGAAGTTTAGCAGATGGAGCTATGGTGTAACACAGACATGAACACAAATAGGAGTCATATTAATAAACAGTATTTCTAGTTTAATCTTTTGAGGGTCAGTCGGCTGGAACATTTCATTTGTTTCCATGGTGACTACCCCGAATTTAAAACTGCCGCAAAACTGATAATTTTAAACATGGCTGTAAGGGTGCATTGTATTCCAGCGGAACTGCCAAGTGTCTTGTATTGGTAGCAGGCTTTGCTTGCTACTAATGGTGTCTCATGGAGGAGTAAAGGCAATACAAGCAGATGGATATTATACATTTTTTTGAAAATATACAATCACTGCATACCAAATGGTGACAGCCATCATCAGCCTTAGGCAGAGCCGTGCTGATTCTGCCATCAATGCTTGTTATTATGCATTCAGGAGGGCAGTGTGATTTGCATATATAATTAAAACAAGTAACTAATTTCATTCTAAGAGTGCTAAAATTCAGTATACAGAGAATATTCAGTAAGCAGCAGGGCACCTCTTAGTATGTTACTGTGAGAAAAAAAGCAAGGTACACAATAATATATGCTCAAGATCAGTGACGCTACAGTATGTAATTTATCTGGTACCTAACCTATGTTAGCTTCAAAAGGAAAACATAAATTAAAGAGCTCAAGCTGGAGTTTTCAAAGCCTGGACCATATTTACATTTGGTTGAAGTTAGGATGAACAACATTATCAGAATTTTTTTTTCTATTTACAGCCATACATTTAAATTACCATAGTCCCATCATCTCAAAGGTTGACTTTTATTCAGACATCAGATCCGCTGCACTGGAGCACAGCCGATGAAGCCCAGGGGCTTGTCACATACCCTCACACTCTCTCACACTCTCTCTTTCATACTCTTACTCTTTCTAGTTTCTAACACTCTCTCGTTCTCTTCTACACTCATTCTCTCTCTCAAGCTTTCTGTCAATGATTCACTACCTTTCCACTGACCACTTCTGTGTACTTATATTCTTTTTTCTTGCCTCCTATAGTTCTTCTGTCTTCTTTATTCATCCGCTTCTCCCTGGAATCAGTTCTGTTATCCAGGTACTTCTGCAAAAGGACGGAGCCTCTGCGCTCTTCCTCTGACTGGGGAAATGGGGGAGAGGCTGTCCCTATGGTATAAGCCGTGGCTACGTCCTTTTGCAGAAGTACTCCAAGAGGTCAGAATATTGCAGATTGCAAGAGAGGTGCAGAAATGGTGGAGAAGGTAGGGAGTGTGAGAGTGTGAAAGACTGAGTAAGAATGTAAAAGCACAAAAACAGTGTTTTTTTCTAATAGGGTCACCTTACATTTAGGCATCTTCTTTTTTCTTTCATTCAAATCCAAAGTTTAGGAGGACATCTTTTAATCAGGGTCAGCTTATAATCAAGCAAATATAGTTATACTCCACTTTTATACTATTGATCAGTAAAAAGCTAGGTACATTACATGCTCTGGTAATTAAAGCTATTACAAGGAAACATAATACAATTCATTATGAGAGTTAATTAATATAAGGCTGGGTTAGGGTAGAATCATAATTTCAGATTCTTAAAGGGACAGACTACTTACCCTGACAGTCTCACCAAAGAAGAATGCACAGTAGAATACTTAAAAATAAATTATAAAAAAAAAATCAAAGCATAGGGAGAATCTCCAAATCCCCACATCTTCTTCAGTATGATGAGCCTTACCAGTGAAGTCAAAGGGAGCATTTTCCACACATGCAGACCGGAGGTGGCAAATGTATATAGCAGAATCTGTAGAATACACCCACACAGTTGCAATTGGGGCACCAGGTATATTTTTGTAAAAATAACTCAGCTATTGTACAGATAAAAGTGCATACTGCATAATATGATTGGAGTGTCCCTTTAATGGTTTGCAGCCCTAGTAAAATTCTCCCTTGTACATTGACCTCATTACTCCTATCCCACCTCACTCCAATTATACCTCATTCCAATCACACACCACTCCTACGACCCCCAGCCAGCACATCTAATGCAGATTACACCCAGCCACCACATCACAACTCACTCCTATCACACGCAGCCACCAAACATCACAACTCACTCCTATCACACGCAGCCACCACACATCACAACCCACCCCTATTATACCCTGTCACCACACATCCCAACTCACTTCTATCACACCCAGCCAATACACATCCCAACTTACTCCTATCACACCCAGTCACTATACATCACAACTCACTCCTTTCACACCCAGCCACTACACATCACAAATCACTCCTATCACACACAGCCACCACACATCACAACTCACTCCTATCATACCCAGCCACTACACATCACAAATCACTCCTATCACACCCAGCCAATACACATCCCAACTTACTCCTATCACACCCAGCCACTACACATCACAGCTCACTCCTATCACACCCAGACATCAAGTATCAGGCCCATCATACCCAGCTATTACACATTACACCTCACTCCCATCACTCCCAGACAGCTTCTTTCTTCCTCCTCCTCTTTCTTCTTGCCTTGAGCAGAGCTAGAAACTCCAGAAAATGCAAAACGGCCAGACGAGCGGTAGCAGGCCAGGAACAGAAAGGAAGGAGTGTGTCAAGACAGAGGCACTCGGAGGAGTGCTGGGAGAATGATAGAGGTGGTAGATGGCAAGATAGTCCCTCCTCTGTCTCTCTATTGGTGCTGGCTGCTGCAGGGGAAGCTCCGCCCTTTTGAGTAAGTCTGTTGCCGGTTCCCCGTCACAAAAGTGTGCTGCACCGTGAGAAGGGCGACTCCGGCTCTGCTCACGCGGGCCGCACATTGAAGTCTGGTGGGCCACACGTTGGAAGCCCCTGACATAGTAAATAAGATGATTTGATCAAAATAAAATAGAGGCATTCTTGCCCTGAAAAAAAACCCAATATATATTCTGTGTGGGCACACTAAATTACAGAAGGAAAACTACAAGTAAACAGCAAAACTGCAAATATGTTACAACAGCCATTGCCACGAGTCCAAAACATAAAAAAACAGCTTTGTCCTTAAGGGATTAAACAAGAAAGTGGTCTAAAAAGTAAAATGTATCAATTATAAGAAAGAGGCAGTTTAATTGTTACAATTATATTCTTATGCAGTGTGGTACAAAACAAGTCCCTATGCTACTATGGTTATGTGTAGAGATCAATTTTGGTGCAAATCACTATAGCAATCAATAGAATGTTCCCAATGGAGGTTCTACTTTTACTTTTTTACCCCAAAATTGCTTCTATTATTGCAAAACACTTTGTATAAGTTAATTCAAAACTGACACCTTTTTTAGGTCTGTATAAAAGATATTTGCACATTTTGATAACATTAAACCAGGATGGATTGAAACTCAATTTTTTCAAAGATTTACCCATATTTTGTATTTCAAGACTGAGTTCTCCCGATTAACATTTTCAAATTTGGTTGTTGTGTTTGATCTAAACTTACTGTAAATATTGTCCATTAGAGGCCAGTAAGTATAATGTTAAGTGTTTAGATACAAGGCTCTCCTTTTTTGCACCACTTACAGTAGTAACATACTCTATATGGTCTATTTCTTAATATAATCTAAAATTCATTTCTAGATAGGGCACACAGTAGAAATGGCAATAACAGGTTGATGAGGACTTAAGAAATCCTGTGGTAAGAAATTACAATAATTAGAATAATTTGTCAAGCTGATAAAATAGAGGGGGAGGGGAACTACACTACCTTCATGCTAATTGCCTTATTTAAATTACTGTGCGGCCCCACAGTGTAAACATTGTATTCTCCATGTAGGCGAGCCTCCCGAATGATGGATAAGTGATATTGGTATTGTATTGGTATGTCAATTAATTAAAAGTGAGCTTTCGCACCTGATATTATGTCTTTGGTATTTAGATGCCAATTTCTTACAGTAATAGTATTATGTTGTATGTATAAAATGCCAGGAAATATTGTAGTGCTTTACATATAGCGTAATCCTCTAGATCCTCTTACATTTAATGAAAATGTATTGAGAATAAAATGAATATTAAATATTTATCGACTTGTGCATTCAGATTCATGCGAATTGCAATTGAATTTTGGTAATTTTGATTCATATGAAACCCTGAAAATGAGGCCAGCCTCCCTGGACAAAACCGAGCAGAACTTTCATCATTTTCGTCCGAAATTCTGGGGCCCTTTCACTCACATTCTTTGACACTCCCTTTTCCTCTCTCTAAATGTTTCCCTACCTTCACTGCTGACCACTTCTGCTCACTGCATCTGCTCTCTGCTATCTTTGTCCGCATTCCTGGGGACATAACCTAGTAGGACCATTAAACGAGTGGCGCTTTCCCTCAGTTCCAGTTATGGTAAAATGACTGCGTTTGCTGTGATGTCCTCTCTCCTGATCGGAGGATTGGGCCTAGGACATAACTGCGCCGTCATTTTAACCAAAGTTCCCATGTGGACAAAAATAGCAGAGAGCGGAGCAAAGATGCAGAAGCGGAAGTGGTAAGCAGAGAAGGTAGGAAAGAGAGAGCGTGTGAAAGAGTGAAACGAGAGTGAGAGAGTCTGACAGAGTGAGAGTGAATGTAGGGTGCATTGAAGTCATCAGTGATACAACATTTGAAAATATAGTCTCACTTATGAATTAGGAAAATAATACATATAGAAAAAAATATGTGAACAGTCATGAGGAATAAACTTTTGATCTATTCATTGCAAAACAGTTTCAAATTTAGGTTGTGTCAATCTTTTTGATGCCCTTAGCTAAAACAAATTCATTATAACAGTGATAATCCCTGTTATAATGAGATGACTTGCTATATTTTTATAGGGAATGCAGACTATAATGAATAGCTTACATGAATATTCATTATGCTAATTAACTATCTTGCTCTTCATTGTTTTTTCCCGACCACAATGAAGGAATACAGTAATTGGATAAGATCAATGATTTGCATATAATTTGCTGCACTTAACACTGTATAATTCAGACTGAAACACTGTGTTGTTGAACTTGAGACTCAAATATATGGACTAACTACAGTATAATGAATTAGGCTTCTTAAATCAGTATTTTGTCTGATGAAATAATTTTATTGTATCTGTTATGTCTCACCAACTTTCTTAGCAGCTGCCAAGTTCAGGGAATGTTTAAAAAAGGTACATTTTATGTGGTGCCTTCACTGGAAATGCCACAGCCAGAAGGAGATAAAGTCATCTCATTACATTAATGATGTGACAGTCTTCTGTACAGATCGGCAGTCAGTTTCTGCATTAATTCAGAATCCGAGGACATTGGAAAAGCCTTACGCGGAAGTCAATTGCAGAAAGTCCCAGACCATGCTCTTTGGGCATTAGGACCTGTCTGCCCTTCACCATTGCTTCAAACTTCATCAAAAGCCTTGGGGTCTGGTTTAGTGGAGATGGTATAGCCCTGAAAGACTTGGAGGGAAGATTGAAAGAACTCAAACAGCTAATTGAACTATGGAGCCTCAGAGACCTACAATCCAGGGAAAAGTTCTGGTTCAACCCAACAAGATTCTTCCCAGGCTGCAGTAAGTGGCTCAGGTTTGGCCCCTCGTTGGCTTCAGTCAGTTGAGCCATCACTAGGACAGTTTTCTGCTTCATCTGTGGCTCCAAGGATCTTTCCGCGGGAGGCAATGGAGTGCCCGACATACCTTTGCTGAGGGGCTCCTTTGCTTACAATTGTTGTGCGTAAAACACTAAGAGACAATCTAAATGGCTATAGAGTGATCAAGGGTGCACCTGAGCCAGACTAGGAGCAGCCCAGAACTACTGAGAGGAGAGCACAGTGGGTGTAGTCTGGATGTGGGTTAAATCCTGTAGATGCAATCTGGGTAAGGCCTGTAGGTGCAATCTGAGTGCTAGAACAAATTCTGTGGGTGTAAACCTGTTGCTGGGGCAAGTCTTTATGAACATATCATATAGTTAAAATGGGATGTCTAAAGCATATAGACTTGGTTGCATATTTCACAGAGGTTGCTGGAAATAAAGAAATCTGAATTTTGATAATTTGTAAATGTTTTGCAAATATTTGTATGTATGTATATGTGTGCAACGTGTGCAACGTGTGCAGCGTGTGCAGTGTGCGCAGCGACCACTCCCAAAAAGGACTCCACTGCTCTCAATTTTTCTATGGGCTCTACCCCTGGATCTTTTGGCAGCCTAGCAACACCCCTGGCTACTACATTTATAAATAACTGTACAAAACTCTACAAAAAGTGGAGACTGACCATCACAGTAAAGGGTTGGAAATGAAGACTGGAGGAACATGTCTGAGCAGCTGTGGGGGACTTGGTATGAGAACTACTGTATAGATGAATTTCCATTTTTTCACAGATTTGAGGAGGTCTGATGTGTGTCCCTATTAATGTCTGCCACCCTTTTAAAGACATATCTGAAGTAAATAACTACTCAGGGACATTTTTTAATAAAATAAAGGTAAAACAATAGTACTTTGTTAAGGGAAATACAAACTTTAATTTTAAGGGGTATTTTTATAAAGAAATGTATTACATTTATAATTAATTTATATATTAAGTATGTGGATTCACCTCCTAATTATTGAGTTTGGGTGCTTCACCCACACCCATTGTTAACCGGTATATAAAATCAAGCACACAGGTATGCCATCTCTATAGACAAACATTTGTAATAGAATGGGTTCTAGCATCTAGGAGCAACAACAGCTCAGAAAGGGGCTAGGCCACACGCAATCAGAGAGGTGGCTCATTCACAGCTTAAGTGCATAAAAATCACATGTTCTCTGTAGCATCACTCACTACAGAGTTCCACGCCGCCGAAGGAAACAAAAACAACACATACACTGTGAGAGGAGCTTCATGAATTGGATTTCCATTGTTAATCAGCTGCATACAAGATGAAGATCACTATGCACAATGCCAAGCTGTAGTGGTGTCAAGCACACTGCCACTGGACTCTGGAGAAGTAGAAATGTATTCTCTGGAGTGATGAATCACACATTTCTATCTGGAAGTCTGATGGCCGAATCTAGGTTTGACAGATGCAAGGAGAACACTATCTACCAGAATGCATAGTGCCTACTGTAATGTTAGGTGGAAAGAAAAAGGTCAGGGGCTGTTTTTCAGGATTTGGGCTAAGCCCCTTAGTTCCATTGAAGGTAATGTTCATGTCATACTTCCAACTTTCCCAAGGACATGATTTGATGAGTTTGCATGGGCTTCTAGGGAGGAGCTTTGCATTTGCCCCCCCCCGGAAATTCAAAGAGGCCCACTGGAACAGCAGCAGGGGAGAGTGAAAGAGTAGGCTGTTGAGAGTAGGTTAACTAACTGGACATAGAGGCAGAAACCTGGTATTCAACAAAAGAGCTTTTATTTAATTGTGTACACCCCTCTGCTGTCAGAATGGTTTCATCTACCCTCTGCATCTCCCTCTTGCTGGTTTCCTCCCCTTCACTGGCAGCTGCTCCTTCTAGTGATGGGAAGTTCGGATCATTAAAGTGAATCGGATCATTTCGATTCGTCCAGTGATGTCCAGTGATGTCAATGAAGGCAGAGAGTCGTTCAAAGATTCGGATCTTACAGGGATCCGAATCTTACAGTGATCCGGATAACTGTAAGATCCGGATCACTGTAAGATCCGGATCTTTGAACGACTCTCTGCCTTCATTGGCATTCTAATCATTCAGAGAATATCACCATACTGTTATAAATAATACATTAATAATCACTGCCCCCAGGATTTACATTCCCCTTTACCTGCAACTGCACCTTAAGCTAATTTTATTAAATTAATTAAATTAACCCTCACCATTAAATTAACCCTAAACACCCCATCAACCATGACTGCCCCTAAAATTAACCCTTAACACCCCATCAACCATGACTGCCCCTAAAATTAACCCTTAACACCCCATTAACCATAACTGCCCCCAAATTAACCCTAAACACCCCATTAAGCATAACTGCCCCTAAATTAACCCTAAACACCCCGTTAAGCAGAACTGCCCCCAAATTAACCCTAAACACCCCATTAAGCATAACTGCCCCCAAATTAACCCTAAACACCCCATTAAGCATAACTGCCCCCAAATTAACACTAAAGACCTCATTAAGCATAACTGCCCCCAAATTAACCCTAAACACCTCATTAAGCATAACTGCCCCTAAATTAACACTAAAGACCCCATTAAGCATAACTGCCCCCAAATTAACCCTAAACACCTCATTAAGCATAACTGCCCCTAAATTAACACTAAAGACCCCATTAAGCATAACTGCCCCTAAATTATCCCTAAACACCCCATTAAGCATAACTGCCCCTAAATTAACACTAAAGACCCCATCAACCATACCAATTTATTAGGTAATTTATCTGGAGTACATGCAATTAATTTAGGGGCAGTTATGGTTAATGGAGTATTTAGGGTTAATTTCAGGGGCCGTTATGGTTAATGGGGTCTTTAGGGTTAATTTCAGGGGCTGTTATGGTTAATGGGATCTTTACGGTTAATTTATGGTTGATGGGGTATAAGGGTTAATTTTATGCTGATGACTGAGGGTTAATTTAATTAATTTAATAAAGTTAACTGTAGGTGCAGTTATAGGTAAAGGGGGGCGAACTCAGGGGAATCTAAATCTTGGGGGCAGTGTGAATATTATTAATGTATTTATTTATAAAAGTATGGTATCAGTAATATTCTCTGAATGATTCGAATCTCTGTAAGATTCGGATCCTTGTAAGATCCGGATCCCTGTAAGATTCGAATCATTCGACTCTTCGGATCATTCGACTCTTCGGATCATTCGACTCTTCGGATCATTCGACTCTTCGGATCATTCGACTCTGTTTGTGTCTGAGTGCTCTGCAGATGACTCACAGCTCTAGGATCAGGTTACAGCTGCATGATTCACAGACTGAACCGCTACAAATGAATCGTTCAGTCTAGTGAACCGATTCATCCGGATCACTAAAAATAACCGGATCAAATGAACGATTCGTTCATGATCCGGACATCACTAGCTCCTTCACAGACAAAGAGTCCCCACCTGGGACTGCATTCTGCAGACACAAGGTAGTTTTATTGTATAGCAGCTCGGGTTAGTTAATAGTACAGTCCCCATGACAGTCTGGTATGCTACATGGGCATACAACTGGAGTACAACTGGAGTGTCAAAGGTTAATTGTTTTATCATTCTGGATTGGTACGGTTGCTGCTGTGTAATGAACATCTTATAATTCTCAGCATACATGCAGTTGGCTAAACATCATGCCAAATGTAATTACTACACTTTGAACACCAAATTTTACCAAAACTACTGAAAATTACCATGTGTCCTATTTTGGTTCCAAGGCTTTATGTCACTTTTTTACTCCTTTCTAACTACCCTCAATTCTAATACCTTAGAATGCTACACAACACAACATTAACTCTTCTTGACTGCAAATCCTATGAGTTTAAACAAGAAATAGTAGGAATAGTAGCTGGTAACTGTAGATTGGGCTTGGGGGCGGGGGCATTACAATAAGTCTTCAGTACAAACACTAACTTTTAGAGATCTGGATGATATTCTCTCCACACTGGAAAACACCATGTAGTAGCACAACATGGATGGGTCATGATGTGAAGTTATGAAACCGCTGCCACAAATTTCAAAACAGCTGTCCGTCCTTGGTGCGTTCATCTCACACCTTATGATTTATCAGACCTACTCAACTTAGTTTTTGGGAGGCAAAAAATCTGTAGGTTTTAACCACTTATATCATGTATATAAAATCATGTATGGAGCGTTTGCCTAAAGCTATTTATCACTAAATTACATATTACAGGCTAATGCGAATGTACGAGTCCAGAATAGCAAGTGGAAAATTAAAACTAAGTGGCTTGTATAACGCTTGCATTGCAATCAACTATAAAAGTGTTAGTTTTAGGACATCTGTGATGCAGGCTTTTTACTGGTTGCTTAAGGACATCAAATTATTGGATGAAAAAATTATTTGGAAGCAAAATTAGTGATTTATTATTATTATTATTATTATCTTTTATTTATATAGCGCCAACAGTTTACGCAGCGCTTAATACAATACATAAATTCAAGGGATATGACAAGACAAGAATTGACAGACTAAGACAAACTGATACATTCGGTGGAGATAGCCCTGCTCGCAAGCTTACAATTTTGATTTCAAAAGGTATCCAGGAAAAGCCAACACAGCAAAATATTGTAACGGTGAATATCATATTCATCAGAAAATAACCATTCCATTTGTGTTTATTTACCTATTACCTAAAAAACAAACATGCTTCCTATAATTGAACTTTACTAAAATAAATGTTATAACAATGGTTTTATTTACAAAAGTTGTGGCTTAAGTAGGTAAGTGTTGTTTAACCAGGGCCGGCCGAAGACTTAACGCCGCCTGGGGCGAAGTTTAAAACGCCGCCCCCCCCCCCCGGCGGCGGCATTTTAAACTTCGCCGACGCCATTATCTACCCCCGCCCCCCCCCCGGTACTTACCTTTAAGCAGTCCTGCGGCGGGTCTCCCTGCTCTGCCACGGTGCCGGCTTGTAATGCTGAGCGCCGGAAATTGACGTCACTTCCGGCGCTCTGCATTACAAGCCGGCACCGGGACCGAACAGGGAGACTCGCCGCAGAGGAGAGAGAGAGAGGGGCGCCGAGCGGGTAAGCGAAAACCACTCGGTGCCCCTCTCTCTCTCCTCCGCTTCAAAAAAAAAAAAAAAGCGCTTGGGGCGGCAAAGTGCCGCCCCTTCTAAAGTGCCGCCTGGGGCAATTGCCCCAGTCTGCCCCATTATAGGGCCGGCCCTGTGTTTAACCCTTCAGTCCCAAGGGTTTTTGGTACCTCAAGTCTCGGAGAGATTTTGTAATTGCTGCGGTATGTCGGTTCAGCGATTATTCCCTTTTCCTGTGAATAATGTACCCATGTGAATTATAAAGGAGAGAGAGGGCTTTCTTTTGATACTATAGTTAGATAAGTAGCTGAAAATTTAGGACGTTTTTCATACTTATGGCTTGATGGGCTTGGGAGTTGTAAACGGGGGCAGGGGGTTATACATTTTAGATTTTGTGCTAGGGCAATGGGATGTAAGGTTGTTTCCTTTATTTTTAATTATTGTTATCTTTTTTCTAATTAACTGTTATCAGTGAACATGTTATTAATGCCAATGATGTCACAATGACATCACTTAGTTCACTTTATTGTTTATTTTTTATCATTTATTGTATTATTTTAGTGATTTTTTTTAATTTTTTCACCTGGTGAGAAGAAATCCCCCTGCACCGATCACACTGTGATCTCCATGCAAGTCTCCATAGACTTGCATAGAGATCACAGGGTTTGTGATCAGCGCCTCATCAGAGGGATTGGATATCCCTGCAGGGTCTAGGCAGCTGCTACAGACAGGGGGAGTCCAGCCTGATCTCCCATGTATCGGGAGGGATGTGCCAGTGCAAGAAGGTCAGGACATACCAGTATGTCCATAAGGGTTTCTTAAGATGCGTTTTAAGGATGTACCGGTACGTCCATGGGGGACTGAAGGGGTTAATTTCATTTTTTTTAACATTTTATATTTCACACCAATTGGATCAAGAAAAGAACAAGGCCCTCTCCGACTAATGGATCAGTTTGTCTTAGTCTGTCAAATCTAGTCTTATCATACTCCTTGGATTTATGTATTGTAAAAAGTGCTACATAGATTGTGGCCGCTATATGAATAAAAGATAATAATAATAATAACTTAACCTTCCTTCTTAGCGAAAAAATTGCAAACCAAAACAGTGACCATATTATGTGCTTGGTGTGAGATCTTTCTTCTAAATATCGAGATCCTATAGACAATTGTAGTGCTTAAATATGTTTAGAATAATGCAAACTAAAAGGGGGATGAGCTTTATCTCCATTTGAGGAATATCGTCTGGAGAGCTGATTACTGAGCCTATAGGTTAGCATGTTGATCCCATGATAGGAGTGATCTGGTTTTACCCACTTCCATTTAATTGTTTCAAATTTGTTCCCAATCAGAAAAGTATTTACAAACGTAGTGTCTTCATCCTTCCTATATCAAGGTAGTGAGTGACCTTGTTGTGTGTATTGGTTGTCTAATCTCTATAAATAGATGCCGCAGTATTTTATTCCAAGCATATACCCATAAATAGCACAAAATCCCATTACAAGTCAAAACCACAGTATAAAACACTGGATTCTCATGATTCTTTAAAAGTACATAAGTTCCTTTTGCAAACCCAGCAAAGAAATGAATTATAAACCACTTGATGTGTTTTTCACTGAAAGCTCCTGAATTATTAAGCTGGGTTTGGTTTTCTGCCTTCATCCAAACAGTGTAGAGAAAAAAAGATGCCACAGCAAAATGAGGAAAAAACTATTTAATTATTTTTATGCTGCTCTCATGACACAAATGTATGTAAGATAGGATATTTAATATGAAATGTAATTCTGATGAACACCATTCTGTTGAGTCAAAATAGAATCGAAATTAGAGTTTCTATTACAACTTCCACTTTTCAACCCCAAAATTTCTTATTTATCATATTTTAAGGATATTTTGCCTCACCCTTCCTACGGCCCTGCTGGGGAATTTGGAAAGCAGGGAAAGCCAATGCTACAATGTCACTATTACAACAGACTGATTGTCCAAGCCAGGAATGCATAATCCAGTTCAGGATTTTCAGGAAATCTACAACAGATTAAGGTCATTGGTATTTAGACTCACAGAGGTCTCACAATCAAGGAGACTGTTGTGTGGGAAGAAGTTCCCTGTACTCCTAGACCAGAAAGGAGAAGTTGGAGTCATTACTTGCCTGGACCTGTGTGTCCAGGGGAGGTTTTCTCAGAGACCAGCGGGGTCTGGTGGGGAGGAATATGTTGCTTGTTTAGGCTGGTCAAGTTAAAAGAGAGTGATTGGGAGCTAGGCTTTTACTTTCTTATCACTTTTACTTTTTGGAGTGTATTGGTTTTGTGAACTTGAAAATAAGTCAGTTCTGGTAATATGTTGTTCCTGAGCCTTATTGCCCTAGGAGACTGTGTTTAAGATTATTTGAGTGACATTTATGGCACTCAGTTTAGGGATTTTGTCACAGCACATATTAGTTCTTTACATTATCTAGCGGAGGGCTGTGGCAGGAACAGAGTTTCACATTATCAAAAAATGTAAAAAGAATTAAAACATTTTTGAACCCCTTGACGACAATTGACATGCCAGGCATATTATGAAAAAACAGATAGTTAACGACAATTCATGTGCCTGGCATGTCATGGCTTTAAACGGGTGTACAAAGAGCTCTATGATCGCTTTCTTCACCCAAACAGTGTTGCTGTAATGTCTCGATATCGGAGCATTCAGCAACACTGAGATCGGCATCAGGGGCCATGTCTGGCCCTCCCCGGGGCGTCAACATCCACCATACACTGTATGCTGTATGAGAGACATTCAGGAACACCGCACACCCACCCCAAGAAGCACTGTGACCGCTCCAGAGAGGGGTCACAACCGCCACTGCAAGAGATTTTGCCACTTGCAAGATGGTGGCATCCTTTAAAAAAATAAACAAGTTTCCAAGACCCTTGTGACAGCATGACCTGTCATACAAGGCCCCAAGGTAGTCAGAGATGGCTCCAGTCTGGCTGCCAAAGAGGCAGGAACTCCATTGTTTAATTAATCCCATCAATAGGATTGCTGACTGGGGATTAAAGGTTGGGTTGAATACATGTATCTGTTAATTTATGTTAATGAAATTCTGTGGATATATGAGTCTATGTTTTACTACAATAAACTGTTCATTCCTGCTGTACTCAGTTCAAGGTAGTTGTGTCTACTTATTGGGTACTCATAGCAGGGTTCCAAGGTGCGCATGCTGGCTGGTGCTGGAAGTGATTCCGGGGACAACAGGAGGATACGTCTGGGTGATCTCTAGGAGTTACTACAGCTCTCTCGGTGAACCCGTTACAACCCTCTTGAAAACTCTGGCTCCACAGGTACTGCATTCAACCATGCAAGTCAATGGAGCCGTGCCTTCTAATCACAATGTGATTAGTAAAGTAAATAAAAAAAAAATAATAAGAAAAAATTAAGTAACATGTAAAAATAATTCTCCACTGATGTCACCATTAGGGGAACCTTCCAGTTCCAAAAAATGTATCACTGGATTTAGGAGATGCTACTGAACACTTATTAGAGTGATTGAGCGTGCAATATACAAGGAGCTGTAAATTCATGCCTAATGTGTGGGGGGGAAAAAACACAAAAAACACTATTGCAAACTTTGATGAAGACTTGTGGTAAAATCAGGGGAGGGCTGGCAGCCTAAGGCCTGGGGGCACGCAACATGCCGCCCAATGGCCGTGCCTCAGCTCTTCATCCCACCCCTTTTAAGATGTGGGACGAAGAGCTGAGGCATGGCCATTGGGCCTGACTGCCGCACGGCGCAGGGGTGTACCTAGAGTATTTGGCACCTGTGGCAGATCCTGTATGTGGCACCCTCCCCACACACACACTTTAAAACTGCATAGTTTCTATGGTTAGGCAAATATTGACAGGGGTACAAATAATTGTTATCATTATATACTGAGGTACACATTGACTTGGGTACAGCATAACTGCTATCGTTATATACTTATGGATTACGCTGTACCACTGCCAATGTGTGCCTATACATTGAGCCAGACACTGACAATACTGCAGTACAACCCCTAACACTATATACTAAGCCAAACATTGATGTGGTGTAGGCCTACAACGTCAGTGACTGGCTTAGTATATAGTAGGGATGCACCGAAATGAAAATTTTGGACCGAAACTAAAAATTCAGCATTCACTTGACCAAAACCAAAAAAAACCCTTTAAAATATTTTATTAAAAGTAACACACCAAAATTAGACAAAAAAACATCAATAACAATATTAATATATATATATATAATTAACAGCAATCACAGTCCTATCATGCCCAGGTTCTAGCATGTGCTGGCTGACTTAGCATGATAGGAGTGTGATTGCTGTTTGTAATTATATATATATTAATAGTGTTATTGAATTTTCTGTCCAATTTTGGTGTGTAATTTACTTTTAATAAAAGTGTCGTTAACACACCAAAGTTGGACAAAACAAATAACTGATAACAGCAATCACACTCCTATCATGCCTAGGCAGCCAGTACATGCTGGAATCTGGGCATGATAAGAATATGATTACAGCCTCCTTATGCCATGCTATCCCCCCACACTTACACATCCATGCTATCTGAAACCCTCATGCACAAACATTCAGCATAACACCCATCACTCTCACACATTTACTAATCTGCTATTTTCCTACCTTTCCTCTTTCACTGTCACTTTTCCTCCTTCTCTTCGTTCTTTGATGGAGTAAACTGAACTAACTGGCTTTAAAGATATCCCAAATAGGATGTGTGGGTAAAATTTTCCACGTTAAATTTCCAATTTGAAAAATGCACACTTCCCAAATGTGGCCTTTTTGTCCCCAAACAACCTGACAAACGCATGGATGGGTAGTATCACTGTACTCAGGAGATGTTGCTGAACAGATATTGGGGTGTTGTTTTAAAGTGACACATACCAGGAGCTGTAAATTCATGCCGAAAGTAAAATGTCTGTGGAAAAAACACCAAAAAATTTCCAAGACTGGTGGTTCCAAATAGCATATGGAGGCAGAAATACCAGATCTGGAATAAATGGTTTTGAAATAGCAAAACGCTACTTGTAAATGCCCTATAATGAGCAGAAAAAAGCATAAAAAGAACAAAACATAAAAACAATGGGTATCTCTAAACTCAGGACAAATAGTATAATCTATTTAGCAGGTTTAGATTTTGTAGCTTTTATAGATGAGTAAAAAAAATTAAATTGAATTTTTATATAGTACTGTATTTGCTCGAATATAAGACAAATGCTCTGAAAAATACCCCTCGTCTTATATTCAAATAGAGATCTGACTACAAAACTAAGATCCAGATCCCCTGTAGCACTGCAGCAGACCTTGATCCTCCTTTCTGGCTGCCGGTGAACGTATGCGCAATGCACACAGGCAATCTCCTTTGCTGCCCGACACTTCTGCCGGGGCTTCTATAACAGAGCACCGGCGTGACATGAGCTTCCGGTGCTCCACCATAGAAGCCCCGGCGGTAATACCGAGCAGCGGAGGTTGTCTGCATCGCGCAGATATTCACCGGCTCCAAGAGAGGAGGATCCCACACACACTTCTGCCTATCAGGGAGGCATGTTGGGGGCAGATGTCCATAACTGGGGGGCAGGTTGGCAAATAAAAGGAAATAAAAACAAAAATGCATTTTTCTCAATCATAGTTTTTATTAAACATGAACAAAATAGTTTACATGTGAATTATTATTTACTAGTAAGACTTTTTCCTATAGGGTTGTCTTATATTCAGGCTTTTTCTTTTCTTTTTTATTAATATTCAAATTTTGGGGGGTTATCTTATAATCAGAGCCGCCTTATAATTAAGCAAATACAGCAAATTATGATACAATCAAAATGATGACATCTAAAGAAAGCACTTCTTGCCCTGAAAAAAAAACCAATAAATAACTTGTTTGGATCAACAGCTATGAGTACTTGGAAGGTTGTCTTAATGGGGTCTCTTTTTTTCAACATCCTTATTTATGGGGAAAGAAAATGAACCCTTTGCTCCCCTTCCACTAAAATCTAAAATAAAAGAAAACATGTTGCTGCCTCCCAACAATTAAGTTTTAACAATATGATATGTTGATGTGGCATTACTGTATTTTTTGTATTCAGCAGTAGCACCTAACTTATGAAAGTAAACAATTTAATATGATATTCTTACTAAATCATGGACTATAATATAAAAATGTTATCAAAAGAAACCCCTGTCCTTGAAAAAAACATGACTGAATACAATTTGAATAAAAATGGAAAAAATCCTCACTAAGGTATGAAAAATAAGGACTGCAAAATATGTGTAGCTGTTTCAATTTCATACTATCCATTTGTTCCTTTCCATCAGTAGTTGAGAACCTACTTTAGGAAGGAAAATGTGTCCCACAGCTCCTTACACTAAATGCAACACATATTGGCAGGGGCGTATCTAGAGTATTTGGCACCTGGGGTGGATACTGTATGTGGCACCCCCTTACACACACTTTAAAATGTAAAGACACCCACAAGAAATAATGTCGGCAAGAATATTTATTTCACAAATTTGTAAACTGCCTGTGCCAACTCTTTCCCTTAAGTAGTCTGCTTATGGCACCCCTTCCCCTTAAGTAATCTGCATGTGGCACTCCTGCACCTTAAGTAGTCTACCTGTGGCACTACTACTACTAAGTAGCCTGTTCCACCCCAGCCTCTAAACATTTATAGCAGTAAGCAGGAACATTCATCTATACCAGCTCCTCATAAGAAAGAGCTAATAAGGTTTATTGTCAAATCTGAAGAACACCCCTAGCTAGTTTCTAATTGGCATATTAAAAAGGATAATCATGGTTTGGAAATAACCTTTCCAAAGACTGATCAAAGCTCTTATAAATATTGCAAGATATTTCCTTGTGGTGGGTGACAGGATGAGACATTGGCCCGGTCATTAGCTGCCCTCAGGGGGCTCAGGTCTCATATTTGATGCTTGATGGACATTGATACAAAGTGACAAAAGAGGAGCTGTTCACACAGAACCAAACTGAACTAATGATGTGGGCTACAAATGTAAACCTAATTTATAAATCATTTATCTACACAATCTATGACACCTAACAGCTGTGTGGGGGGAAAAAAGATCAACAGAAAAAAAAGATCTTGCTTGTTCTAGTGATACGGTATACCATTATAGTATTAAAGGAACATTTTCTTCACAGCTTGGATAATAAAGCTTTTTTTTATTTGCCTGGGCATAACACTTTCCATACCAACAGATTACTACTAACTGAAATTAGTGAGAAGGAGTACATGTGGCATGTGTAAGAATTACTGAGCCACAAGTAATCGCTCTTTGACCTGTAATGAAATCTTTATGCATTTATATTAACGCAAACGCCCATGCTTTTGATTCCATTTAATCTTGACTCCCGAGTGCTGTGGTCCCTGCTTGAGCTCCATGGTATCAACCTGGTTAGGAAAAGCCATTCTAGAGCCACTTACGTAGTTTTGCTGCTACTTTTCTCTGTCTTGGTGAATTAACATGGAATCATAACTATAATATTTCAAACAACCAGACAAAATTTGAAATTGTGCTTTTCTTAAGTCCTACCAAGTAAATTTCCTTTATATTGCTAAAATTGAGCAAGAATTTACACTGCAGAGCCATGTACAGTACCTTTATATCTTTATGTTTTTGTTAATATTTTATTTATCCATTTTCGCATATAGCAACGTTTCGACACAGGTCTTTCTCAAGGCTTGAGAAAGATCTGTGTCGAAACGTTGCCTGTGTAAAATAAATTGAGAGCTGAGCCTCTGCTTTTTTATTTTTGTATATTGAAGGGCTTGGTGGTGCCCTGGCTCGTGCACCATTTCATAACTGAGTGCTGTATTCCTACTTTGTTTTTGCATAAATCTGGAATTCTGACACTCACATACACAGAGCATTCTGCTTCCCAACAGGAGAGCTATATTTCTCTCAACCATCCTCTAGTTTTCAGGGGGAATTTCTACCTTACTCAATAGTTCACTGATATGTTCCTTACTCCTTAAGCCATGCCATCTATACATTAGTGGTGGTGCTGACCTTAAACTAAAACACAGCAATGTACTTTTTGAGTGAGGTTCAGCCTTGTCAGACAGGAAGTGCATATGAGGCATATCTCCCACCGTGAAAGGTGTCCAAAGAGGAGCACCATCTTTGGTGAGCATGATTAGGGGCCAGGCAGGACTGTGGTTAGAAACAGGGATGGGACCAACCCACTCATTTTACCTATCCATCCACCTTGAAATGGATTAAAGCAGAATGCTGGAATATATGGGATGAGCATAGAGTACTACTCTTTGGTGTAGTACTTATTCAGTGTCCACGCTGGTAAGCAAAACAGATCCTAACAATCAAACTTACCCTAACACCAACTCACCCTAACAGCATACACTCTCACTAACATATACATATGCACACACTCTCTCCTCTTGTAGTCACCCTCTATTTCTCAGCCCCCTGTCCCAATTCCATCATTAGTACAACACACACACCTCTCCTACACCACAGTCCTTCCCTAGCTTTCTCTTACCTCAAACACAACCCTATACGCAGCTTTTCTCTAGGTGTGTGAGCTGCCACTGTAATACAATGGGGGTCACTTAACGTGCGTGATGTGACCCTACTGGCCGCCTCGGTTACCAGATGCTTGAATGTTGTGGACCTACCTAACCTGCTTTAGTGCATCCCTGGATATAGGTGGGGATTAGCTTCAGTACTTAACAAGGTGACCACGTGGGAGTTGTGATCGAGACCTGTTCTACCAAAGCCAACTAGATCTGCTATTCGGACTGTTTATATTCATTTTAAAAGCATCCTATATGTTGTGAGAGTTGAAACCAGAAATTACTCTTCCAAGTCCAAGGTAATTGACCACATGAAAATGTGCCAGTAGGCCCAGAGTAGTAAGGAAGGGCAGGTTTTAAATTGAATCTGGGCATGCAGAAAATCAGTAGTTTCAGGGTAGGGACACATTTACCTGAAACCAAATATTTCTTGTTGCAAAACTACATTTCTGTATACAGGACTGTATTTAATGTTCAAAGAATATGCGTTGGGTGTTCAATGGGTCTTAAGTGCCATTCATCCAGTAGAGCATTTGTAAGGTCACTTATGTTTGACGAGAAGGTCTGGCTCGCAATCTCTGTTCCAGTTCATCCCAAAGGTATTAAATGGAGTCAAGGCTATGTGCGGGCTAATCAAGTTCTTCCACACCAAACTCATCCAACCTTCCCCAAACTGTCCCAACAAAGTTTTCATTCCATCTGCTTCTTGCTTACCTCAATCCATCGGGTGGGGGATGGGTTCTCTATGTTGAGGCAATGGGCTACCCACAGGCTTGAACTTCATGGATATTATGTCTGAAGCTCACCGTCCCATTGCTCTGACTGCTGCTTCTGTTCCTCTACGCACTGGTCATTGCTTTGAACTTCCCCCATCAATTTTGGAAGCTCGTCATGCCATATTCCAGCTGCTCTACTGAACTTTTGGGGTTTAGGTTTTTTATGTATTTGTTTTGTTTCTCTGACGTATTCTTTGGGGGGTTCTTTCTTCTGGTGCATTGACTTGTGGCATTAGTTAGATCAGGGTTTTAGTTATGTTGGGCTGGGGTTTGGGACTTCTGTTCCATTACATTCATCTGCTACATCACTGGCACTGCTACAGCTCTATGCTTTTATTCTCTGTGTCTCTCAATGGCTTGAACTTCCTCTTCTCTCATTGGAAGCTCGCACTGACTTTTATTTGTTTATGAAGGTCACCTAATCTTGTCTGTCTTATACCACGTATTACTGATCACACTGTTTGACACTAATGTACTGTTTATCCCACCACTTCATTTACAAATATTGACGTGTGGCCCTAGCAGTTGCGATATCTTAGTCCTTGTTTTCTCTACACCCTCTTCTCCCCCTTTCTTTTTTTTTCCTTGGAAAAATACATGGATCCCCTACCTAAATCCTCCACTAGACAGGGGAAAGCTCTGAAAAAGATCCATGGAGTCTCTAATTCTGCTCCTTCTCCGAAGCGGACACCACCTATTGAGCCCCTTGAAGAGTGTGTGCTCCAACCTTCACTTACGGCACAGGATATCGTCAATCTGATTTCTCTTCTCTTAGACGCAAAACTCGACAAACTGACAACTTCAATAGATAGTACACTGGCAGAGCTTACTTCACAGAGTCAGAGAATCGGCGAACTGGAGACGCGAATTTCAGATCTGGAAGATGACCGCACTTCCTACAGTACAGGATCAAGCGGCTGTTATTCTACAGTTACAAGATCGTCTGGAGGATTTGGAAAATCGTAGCCGACGCAACAATATCAGGTTGATAGGACTTCCAGAATCTGAGAAAGCGTCTTCCCTGATGGAGATAGTTAGCAACTGGCTATCGAAAGAATTGGATCTACCCTCTCCTTATGACGACAATGGGCACTGACAATAGAAGGGGTTCTGTTCTTGGGGAAGTGGTTAAAGGGGCCCCTTTCTACTGATTTTCATCTGGTACATGTTTTAACACAATTCCCACTCAGACTCAGAACTGTAAATGCCAGCTGGACATCCTGGTGTAAGAATAAGGATGATTACCTGTGTTGCGTGAAGAAATGTGTATTAAGGTGTTAGGTGTTATTACTTCCCTGCTATCCACTTTTGTAATGTCAAGATATATGTTTATGTTTTGATTAACTTGTACCCCCCAACTGCTGTGTATATAATTACCAAATACACAGCCAGTAGCTGTTAATCCTTTTAAATGTAATTATTTGTCTTATGTTATTCTATCCTTCCCCGGATATTGTGTTGTAGGATGTGATCTAATTACTTCCTTCATGACATGATAATCAGCTCCTGTGATATTTGTCCTGCCCATTTTCTTACTTGTATATATATAGTTCTGTATTAGGTTCAAATAAAGCAGTTCCTGTTTTATCTGAATATGACGTCTTGTTATTAGGGTAAGACTCGATGCTATGTTACAGTGCCACCAAGGTTCCTGAGAGGCTGCTTTTTCTGCTGTCTTCGACACTAGTTCCACCTGATGATCCAAGTCTTGTATTCTGTGGGCAGAAGGAAGCAATGTCTGGCGGGTGTACCCAGTTGGGGAACATTTTGTTCTCATCACAATCTGATATAATCAACTGTTGCCAACTTTCCAAAGTTTTGTGGGAAAGTTAAATCCCTTCAAGCTTTAAATAATCTACTTAGATCACCCCTGGACAAGGCATCAGCAATGGTGTTATTGACTCCTGGCACATGTTTAGCTGTAAATCAAATATTGTGCTTCATGCACAATAAGACCAAGTGCCTGCTAAGCCTGATGACTGGATGTTGATGACGTATACAACACTCTGAATAACTGTCCAAAATACTACTGACTTGTTGGCCAGGCTGCCCACCAAATTTCCAAAGTTACTATGATGAGGAACAGTTCAATGAGTGTGAAATTCTTTGTAAGCCCCTGTTGGTGCCATTTCTGGGGGCACCACTCACCTGCCAGGAATGCTCCAAAGCCTACTGAACCCACTGCGTCCATAAACAATTGTAATTCTAGACTGGACTCCTCTTTGTCCACCGACAATCTTTTAAAATTAGCCAGAAACTGATCCCACACCGCCAGGTCTTGCTTTAGTTGCTTAGTTAATGTTATCTTAAAAAAAGCTCTTTACAACCCCTACCGTGGATCTCTCCAGTCTCCGATTAAAGATCCTCCCCATTGGAATCACCTTGTAGGCAAAACCCATAAAACTTGCCTTGAAAATAAAAACCTGTAAACCTAAAACTGTCTGGGTGCAAGGGTAGTAACCTGAACGCCGATTCGATGTCAACTTTGGCCATTAAGGCCTCTGGGCCTATGCCCCTGATGATCCCCAGGGCATTGTCAAATGACTGGTAATGCACCCTGCATACCTACTTGTCTAGAGTGTCATTGACTGAACTACCCTCTGGGTAAGAGAAGTGTTGGATTAGCCTGAACTTTCCTGCCTCCTTCTTCAATACCACACCTAGCGGCTAAATACAGAGATCTGAAATGGGAGGACTTCATCTAACTTCTCCTGGACTATATCAAGATATTTCTGACTTCAGGTTTCTAAGGCCCGCTGTATGCAATACAACGTCTCTAACAGGAATTTTAAAACCCAACTTAAAACCCAGCTTTCTTTCTTTCTGGATAGCAGCCCAACAACTCACTGAGTTTGCCTATTACTAGCTTGTGTCACTCTAATGCTGGATGACCCCCATCGCACGTGCTGCACTTGTGTTTATATTTACAATTGAATACATCATTTTTTTCTCATTATAGGCCCAATAGATGGGTTTTAGTGAGCTACCTTCTGGGTTCTGCCTGCTGCCCATTGTGCTCAGCCCTTCTCTAAGGGACACTTGTCCACACATCAATGTCTTTTTTGCCCAAAGCTTAGGGATTTTGATCTTTACTTTTTTTTTTATTATTCCCTATCATACTTGTTCCATATAACCCCCATATGATGTGTACAGTTCTATTATGAAGTTATGAAGTTGGTGTATTTGATAAGGTTCAAACACTCTTAGGGCTTCTATATATATACACACTAGCATACACGTTGAAACCCCGAATCCAGTGAAATTGATTTTTTATGCCTCGTTTCTCCCTTTCATATTCCACGCTCTCTTCCCAATCTTCATTGGCCTTCACTTCCTCTTTGGTCAAAGACATGGATGTATTTACCGGCTCTGATCTTTCTTCTCGTACCCTACTTTACATGCGCATGCGTTGGTGTTATTGCGTATGTGTCCTCTGCCCCTGCTATTTCTGTTGCAGTGCTTTTGCGCTGAGTTTTTCCCTTTCTTTTGCTAGTTTGCTTAACGTTTTAATACATTTTAGCATGGGATTGCTAAAAAGAGTCACTGTCTGATGAGTCTTATGTGTCAGAAACGTCAGAGGCCGAGTCAAAGGTGTGTAATTGTGTATTGCAAACTGACTCACCAAGGCTGTCGCTAGTTTGGACAAGCAGACCATCTCCTGGAGCTGTCTAGGATGGCTGTGAGGTTACTACTGCTCCAGTTCCAGTGGTTTAGAAAGGGCCCTTCCGACCTGGACCGCACCAATCCAGGTGAGCGTTCACAACTGCCACTGCAAGTGATTTTGCCACTCCCAAGATGGCGACACGTTCTGTAAGAAAAATAACAAAGTTGGAAAAGTTCACCAGAGGGTCTCCCTCTAGAGAACTTTGGCTCCACTTGCAGGTTGAATGCAGGTACTGCATTCAACCATGCAAGTAAATGGAGCCCAGCTTTCTAATCACAATGTGATTAGTAAAATATTTAAAAAACAATAAAAAAAGAATATGGGGGAAAAAAGTGGTAAGATTTAAAAATAACTATGCATCAGAGGAACCATCCAGTTCCAGCAAAATGTAAAAAAATGTCCAAAAAGAATAAAAGAAATAAAAAAGTTTATTATTATGAGCACGTGCTAAAATTAGCGCTGTATCTTCCCAAAAATCTTTACATGGAAAGAGTTAAAGTAAAAGCATTTCAAATACCCAAGAGGTGTCTAATTTAAAAATGATGGGGTAAATTGGAGTGGCCGGGATCAAAGATAGGGCATAGGCACAGACTGACCAAAATGGGGGGAAAACAGCGCACTTCCCAAATGTGGTCTTTTAACCCCCAAACATCAGACAAACCCATGCATGGGCGGTATCGCTGTACTCGGGAGATGTTACTGAAAACACATTGGGGTTTTGTTTGATAGTGATGTATACCTGGAACTATAAATTTATACCAGAAGTACAATTTGTGCGAAAAAAATACTACCACAAAGGCTGGTGGTATAATCTCCTGCATGGAAAGGGTTAAAATACTAGCATTTGAAATACCTTAGGGTGTCTAGGTTTCAAAAATATATGGTTTGATGGGGTAAATTGAATTTGCGGGCTTCAAAGATGGCCCTATTAGGACATAGGGGCAGTAGGACCAGAAGTAAAAGTTCCAGGTTAAAAAATGCGCACTTCTTAAATGTGGCATTTTACGTCCAAAACAACCTGACAAACCCATGTGTTACCGGTTTCAAACATGGCAGAATGTTTTTAGTTAAAATGATATTATTTAAACAGTTTTGCATACCTGTAGAATAATGAGAAGCAGGAACACTTTACAGTCAGTGTCATTCTATCTGTTTGGCTTTATTGTAAATTACCACTTTTAGCCAGAATGTCACTTACCACTTCATTACAGCATTCAGCGCCACCTACAGGCTGCTTCATCAATACCTTACATTGTACTCCAAGAACAAGTGGTGGAGCTGCAAAAAACTGGCTTATGGTCGTCTCAGTGTTAGATATGCTAGAAATCACTGGAATACAACATTCTCTTAAGAGCTTTCTTTTCCATTTAACATGGACAAACGAACATAATATACAAAAATACCTAGCCCTCCATATACTAATGGCAGCAAAAATCCTTTTGCCGCGTAATTGAGAAGTCCCCTACTGGGAAAAACTTAAAACACATATAAGTTATCAACTGCAAATGGAAAAAGGTCTTATAGAAGGCAAACACGAAACAATAGCAGACCAGGCCTTAAAAAATGGCATTTACTGGAGGGGGCGGAGCTAGCCACGGGACAAGATGGTCGTGTAGTCTCCCTGCTCTCCCAACTAGCCCAACCTAAGCGACTGTTTAAGCGACACCATCTGCCTGTCTTCACCCCATCTCTCGGTCCAGTGCCGCAGTATGCCCGGGGGCACCCGCAAATCGGCTAAAAAGTCATCGGTGCCGGTCATTTTCCAGAGGAAACCAGCCTCGTCTGCTCTTCCCGCTCTCTCGCCATCTGCGCATTCGGGCCTACTTGACGACATGGCTGCGGAGGCGGCGTGCTCCAAGCAGGATATTGCGGATATTAAAAACCTGGTTCTGACTGTAAAGCAGGACATTATCGATCAAATCCGGAGCGAACTTAAAGACCTGAGGAGGGACATTTCTGACATTGGTCATCGTACGGATACGCTTGAACGCACGCACACGTCCATTTTGCAGGAGCAACACACAATGAAGTCAGACATTACCTCCCTACAACAAGAGCTTCAACTCTTACACGACGCCCAGGAGGATCTCGAAAACAGATCGAGACGAGACAACATTCGGATCCGAGGTGTCCCGGAAACTTACCTGGACGTGGATGAGGTGCTGTCCATCCTCTTCAAGCAGCTTCTACCTGCCACACCGCTAGACCAGATCGTCGTTGAGCGTGCTCACAGGGCCCTACGCGCTAAACCCGCTTCTCAAGGTAAACCGAGGGACATTATTGTCAAATTCCGCGACTATCACATCAAAGAGGCGCTCATGAAAGAGGCCCGTTCCACCACTCCGAACCTCGGTAATCTGGAGGTGCAGTTTTTTTCGGACTTATCTCCCAAGACCCTGCTTCGCCGTAGGGAATTCAAGCCTATCACCGACCACCTCAGAGCTCAGGGCGTACCGTACAGATGGCGGTTCCCTTTTGCCCTCCAGGCTACGAATCGTGACAGGAGCGTCACTATCAGATCGTTCTCTGCTGCTGCCACGCTGCTTCGTGAGCTGGACTTACCTCCTTTACCTGCCGACCGACGGAGACACCGTCTAGTGGAGACCCTTGCTGCTCCGGGAGCTTGGTCAGAGGTACCTGTTTCGCGCGCCGCTCGAGACGCCCCGAGCGTTGTTGCTGAGCCTGCGGACAACATGCCGTGACTTGCCTCGTCGATTCGGTTCCGGACCACTTCCCGTGCCAAGGTGCCCTGCGGTCTGACTTTTTGCGGCTCCGGCTGATTTGACCACCTATCCGGGGTGGACCACATCGCGGACTTCTCGGTGAGCCCTCACCTGCCGCCGTTGATGACCGTGGCTTGGGACAGCTAAGTTTCCTGCCGCACTATCCGCATCGGTTTCTTTCTTTTTTGTTGCAGTCTGTTTTGCTTATTATTTCGTTGCGTTTCGCGTCATCAGTGGGTTTACCCCGAGATTGTAGCCCAACAATGTTTCCCTTAACCGCCGTAGGGCACTCGCTCCCTGGTTGTGCTGCCCATTATTAGCTGGGGTAGACTGTGGTTCTCCCTTATCACTTGGGCTGTTGGGGGACCGTTGACTTCCCGTGACTGGTTCATTCCCCCTGTTGACCTGTGGGGTCGTTCTATTGCCTGACGGTTACTGTTCCCGACACTGTGTTGGAGATCAGTGACATTCGTTGTCAGGTGGTAGCCTCAATATACAAATGTTGTTTATTTTGTATCTCTTGTTTCTCTATTCTTTATTCTCTATTCTGGCTTTTTCTTTCTCTGCTATACCCTTTTCCTTTCCTTATGTTTTCTACTGGGAGATGATGCTCACACCCCCTGAGGTCGTGCTATTTGATTATTTGGCCCTTTTACCGGTGGCGTCCCTATATCTTCCTGATGCCTAGACAGATCAAGATTATCTCGCATAATGTCAGAGGTCTCAACACTCCACATAAGAGGAGGTTGGCGTTCCGATACTACCAGCACCATCACTGTGATATAGTTATGCTGCAGGAAACGCATCTCCGTAAATCCTTTATTCCGTCATATTGGCATAGGTCCTTCGGGTCACATTACCACGCTACACACCCAAGGCAAAAAAAGAATGGAGTTAGTATCTTCTTGCGCAGTTCTCTGGAATTTCAGCTCACCGAGACTCTCTCGGATAAGTGGGGCCGTTTTCTCTTATTGATCGGGACCCTCCATAATCACCCCACGGCGCTTTTGAATGTTTACGCACCCTCCACGAGTGATGCTGCATTTTATAACCGTCTATCTGACATCCTATTGCCCTATCGCTCCCACCGAATCATAGTGGGGGGCGATTTCAACTCCATATGGGACCCATTCCTGGATAGAAAGGGGACTCGTACCACGCAGACATCATCCCCTAACACAAAACATCTTAGAGACTTTGCCCGGACTTCGGCACTGGTTGATATTTGGAGACTGTTACACCCTCACACGCTGGACTTTTCCTTTTTCTCCAGTCCCCACAATTCATACTCTCGTATAGATTTTGTTTTCCTGAGTCAGAATGTGGTCACCACTGGCATATCGTCCTCGATACATCCCATTACGTGGTCTGACCACGGCGCGGTGGAATGTTCGATTGTACTTACCGACGCGGTTTCTTCTCGGGGCTCGTGGAGGTTGGATGAGTTTTTGTTGTCCGATCCATCGGTGGTGGAGGAGATTCAACGAGACCTTCGGGAATATTTTCGTTTTAATGAATCGCCTGAGGTGGACCCTACTCTGGTTTGGTCGGCCCATAAAGCTTTCATCCGCGGTTCTTTTCTCAAGATAGCGGCGCGCCGTAGACGTTTGAGACAACTCGAGATGAAGTCGCTCACAGACAAACTGTCCCTCCTGGAAGCACAACATAAACGGACCCTGAGTGACTCGACGTTGCGAGACATCATACAGACACGAGGTGAACTGAATCTGTTACATAGTAGAGCAACGCTTCATTCCCTCAACCTCACTAAACAGAACTTTTTTGAGCATGCTAACAAACCGAGCAAGATGTTGGCGCGCCGCTTGCGGTCCCAGAGGAAATCCCAGAACATATCCAAAATTGTTGACAGACATCAGAAATCTTGGGTGAATCCAGTTGACATTGCGGAACAATTTGCAGCCTACTACAAGTCCTTATATGACGGTAACAAAGCTCCCATCAATGCGATTGATAACTCTCATATTGCTAACTTTCTTGATTCGATTCCGCTCCCACGTCTGGCCACGGATCATGCCTCTCTTCTAAGCAGCACTATCACGGAAGATGAGCTCAACCGCGTACTTTCTTCCACCAAAGCCTCTAAAGCTCCGGGTCCCGATGGTCTGCCAGGCATGTACTATAAGAAGTTTTCGGGGGAACTGAACCCCAGGCTGCTCACCCTTTTTAATGGCTTTCTGGACGGTCGGCCGATCCCACAGGAGATGCTCACTGCTAGGATCATAGTAATTCATAAGGAAGGGAAAGATCCAGCTAACTGTGGGAGTTATCGCCCCATCTCCCTTATCAACGCAGACACGAAACTGTTTGCGAAAATATTGGCGACGAGACTGAGCTCTATTATCTCGACCTTAATCCATCCAGACCAGGTCGGCTTTATTCCCCAAAGGGAGGCTCCAGATAACATCAGGAGAACACTGGATTTGATCGAGGTGGCGCTTTCGACTAACCAACCGACGATGCTCCTTGCGTTGGATGCCGAAAAGGCGTTCGATCGCATTGATTGGCATTATATGTGGGAGGTGCTGCAGTCGTTTGGATTTGGGGGTCGCTTTCTTAGGGGGATCCAGGCATTGTACAACTCTCCAATGGCAACGATTGCCCTCATGGGATGCGAGTCGCTACCGTTCCAGGTTCTTAATGGCACTAGACAGGGCTGTCCACTCTCGCCCCTTTTGTTTGCCATCTGCCTCGAGCCCCTGGCTATTGCAATACGGTCTAACCCTGATGTGCACGGGGTGGAGTTACATGGCCAGCAATACAAATTGAGCCTGTTCGCGGATGATATCCTCCTCACAGTGTCTGATCCGCTCGTTTCGTTACCTAATTTGTATTCTACATTACGCAAGTTCTCGGCGATCTCAGGCTACAAGATCAATGATGCTAAATGTGAGGCCTTAAATATCAACCTGGGGGACCGCGTCTTACACTCCATCACTGCTAACTTCAAGTTCACGTGGAGACCCACGTCGCTCACATACTTAGGGATCAAGCTCACCAGTTCCCCTACGACGCTATACCAAGCAAATTACCCGCCTTTATTGACCTCGTTACGCACGGAGATTTCACAGTGGTCTGCATATCCAATCTCCTGGCTTGGGAAGATCTGTGCCATCAAAATGACCGTCTTGCCCAAGCTGCTCTATTTATTTCGCACCTTACCTATCCCCATCCGCAAATCTGAGTTGGACTCCTTCCAATCCTTCGTCTTTCGGTTCATATGGAACTCTAAAAGGGCCAGGATTAATCGCCGTACGTTGTTTATGCCCAAGCGTAAGGGGGGACTTAGTGTACCCAATTTTTACCTTTATTATCTAGCGGCCAGGGTTTCACAACTGGAATCCTGGTCTCTTCCGGAAGGCACTCTCCCTTGGGTAGACATTGAACGGAGTTTTGTTCCGCATCGTCAACTTCAGCACATTCTGTGGATGGATGTCTCGGATCTCCCTACCGTTTCCTCGTTATCAGCGATGCGGTCTTCTCTCATTGTCTGGGGGAAGTGTCGCTCTACCCTGCGCCTCTCGGATGCAGCATCCCCTTTGACTCCCTTATTTTACAATCCAGCTTTCCCGGCAGGACTGGATCCGCGGTCCTTCCAGTGGTGGACAGACAGGGGCATAGTGAGATTGGGCCAACTGGTTCATCAGCAGAAGGTCAAGTCGTTTGCGATGCTGCGCGAATCGCTGCAGATCCCGTCCTCCGAGATGTTTCGCTATCTTCAGATTAGACATTTCCTGCTTACATGTCTGTCCAAACGTCGCCTGGTAGCAGCTACTAAGTTTGAGAAACGCTTCCTCGAGGGCAAGCGTTTACGTCAAGCTGTTTCTACACACTACGAACACTTTCTCACGGCAACGCACTGTGATCCACCTTCATACAGACACCGTTGGCACCTAGCCCTGAACAAGGACTACTCACCTGAAACATGGGACGCGGCGGCCTCCACTATCCATAAACTTACGGCTTGCACACTAATCAAGGAGAGACTTTTCAAGGTTATAGCGTATTGGTATCTTTCTCCGCTGCGCCTGTCCCATATCTTCCAGTCCGCTGACAACACCTGCTTTCGGGGATGTGGTGTCCCAGGTACATACTTACATGCGTGGTGGGAGTGTGCATCGATTTCTTCACTGTGGCTGACCTCTTTCCACCAACTCTCTCGAGCCCTAGATCTTACGCTTACCGGTACACCGGAGGTCGCCTTATTGGTGATGGACGCCGCGGAACCGGGATTATCGGTCCACAACCACAACCTTATCCATCGCATCTGCGCCACAGTGAAGCTTGCAATAGCGCGGAAATGGAGGGGGCCTCCACCGACTGCAGCTGACGTACAATCCGCTATATGGGATCTCATTGTTATGGAGCAACTTACAGCCAAATTGAGGAACGAGGTGCCCAAATTTAACGCTGTGTGGGGCCCGTGGCTCGCTGTACATACGGATATTACTACCCAGTCGTCCTTACTCCACCTCTAACTGACCACGTATCCTGCTGGAGTTGTCATCCCCTTCTCTCTGTCTCTCCTACCTCCCTTTTCTTGTCTCCCGCCTTTGGGTTCTTCTTTCCCTTTTTCTGTGATTTCCTCTTTTTCTCTTCTTTTCCTTTTTATTATACAAAATGGAAAACCTCTGTTTGGCTTGATACTAGGTCTTCCAAGTTTGGGCTATTGTACACATGGGTGCTTTGTTATTGTGTGACATTCATGATCCAGTAACATTGTAAAGGAATGCTATGCTCTTGTTCACATTTTTAAGACCGTTACTGTGACGCTTCTTTGTTGTATGGTTTTATGCCTTTATTTGTACTGCCCTTTTAACAGAGGCTAATAAAAACTGATTTAAAAAAAAAAAAAAAATGGCATTTACTGGTCTCTAATGATACACTGGAACAAATCTAGCTTTCAAAAACGAATAAATCTCTTTTCTTTTACGACATTCGAGTAATATATAGCCCTTGGCCATTATGTAACACTATTTGTATGGCGACTCCCAAAAATGTCTTTATGTATTGTTTTTTTAAAAGGTTTATCTAAGTTAAAGATATACTTTGTGTCCAGTATGTACATATTGTTACATTTCATGTTTTATATGCTGATATGTCTTTGTAGTCATAAAAAACAGAAAAAAAATAAAGTATAAAACAAAAAATCCTAATGCAGCAACTTGTCCGGCAGAGACCACTGGTCTATCAGTTAAATGTCCGTACTTTATTGGTAGTTCGTACGGACTTTTAACTGTTGCAGCAGGGAGACCCGTGGTCTCTCCTGGCCAAGTTACGGCACCAGGAGTTTAAAAGCCTGTACGAGCGACTCTATTGGTCACCAGCAGGGGGCTGACTACCAACCCCGTATTAACCAGTTACGCAAAACTGGAAAAAACAAAGAAAAAACGAACACGAAGAATGTCCGCGAATATTCGCCCGAAGAGAAGACAGGAACAGGCGAATATTCGCGGAACGCGAAGATTTTTTTTTTGCCGAAGACGAGCACGAAGATGAACACGAACACCTCCCGGGTGCACAAGTCTAATTTTAAATATGCTTCAAATAATTAAATAATTAATTAGGGGAATCTAATATTATTTCTGTCCAATCGTGCTGCTGTTATGTGTCCCAGACTACGTTTTAGTTTTTCAGGGATTTTTATTTTCGTAGAAACTCCATCTCATTAATACATGTACAAGTAGAACCAGCAATTAGGTAAATTAGTAACTCCATGCAATAAGAAGACTGGGAATGGGCTCCTAACAATAACAAAAGGTACATAATCAAATGATATCTCCCAAGATTTCTTCCCGCTTAATGAAAGTTGCTATTAAAAAAATATATATTCCAGAAGTATGTGTAATTTTGTTAAAGTTTCAGCTTGCAGTTTGTAGGAATATGACTATGTCCATGGCAAAACTCACAATCCTCAGACTGCTCTTTAGAACGTGTAGGAACAAAATAGAAGGAGCCTGTCAGGAACCGGGTCCATACAGACGACTGTAATGAGCGCCCAAAGATGGAATTGCAGGAGTTTAGGATGCAGAAGCGGAGCCACAGTACCTGGTGCAGGGTGACTGCACTCACCTGGGTGTTAAGCACCTAGGGTTGTGCAGCCACATACCAGGGCCCTGACATAGCAGCGGATGATGTCCAGTACAAAACAAAGTGATATCCTGCAGGCACCCTGGAGCAGGCATGGAGCATCATGTGCAGGATGCTGCAGGCTGGGAGTATGGAAGCTAAGCAGAGTAACAGCTGAAACATAGCGAGCAAGGGACAGGGAGACTAAGCAAGAAGCAAAACCAGACAAGTCATACATAATACAGAGCACAACAGGGAACAAGACAAGGAATACTCCAGATCTGACATGAACAGGACACCCCTCTACCGGGGATCCAGGACAGGACACCCCTCTACCGGGGATCCAGGACAGGACACCCCTCTATCGGGGATCCAGGACAGGACACCCCTCTACCGGGAATACAGGAAAACAAAGCACAGAGCTGCCTAGACTAACCAGGCTACACATAACAGGAGTACACAAGTACCACAGGACCAAACAGGACTAGCCTAGGACTATAAGATAACAACTGGAGATTCCATCACATCTTATGGCCATAGTATGCTTAGCCCACCACTACGCCAAAGTACTCCAATATTCGGTGGGTCCTAGCACTAAACCCTGCCTACTGAATAACTAAAGCCGAAACTGAACATTGAATCTATACACCGAACAGAGAAGGACATACTTTTAGACTGAGACAAACAGAACAAACGGGTGGGGCACACCTTATAAAGGAAACAGGAGCTGAAGCAAAGAGCAGAACTAGAATCCAGGAATCAGAGGTTCAGGACAGAACATACGGAAATCCAGAAATGGACCACTGCAAGACAGGAACAAACAGAAACATGCAGCTCTGCAGCCTGGGTAGAGCATGACAGAGCCAAAGAAACAGGAATATTTGTTGGCCAAGTCTCTTTACCAAATATTTTACCCACATTTGTCAATCTAGTGGCAAAAGAAAGCTTCATACGTGAAGCTCTGTAATAGAGGTCTGAAAATGCTGTACATGACTGACCAACAGAAGAGCACATGGTTCCTTGTAATATCTTGGGGCTCTCCAGGTTGGTTGATGGGCACATAAGTTTCTGTGTAAAACATACAAGCAGTAGCAAAACATAGCTCCTGTAATCCTCTCACATAGATCAGAACACACAAGAAAATAAAATTATAAAATTGCTTGCAACATGTTATATTATACGAACACCAGAAGTGCTCAAGAACAAATGTCTACTATTGCTTTGTAACTGTTTCAATAGAGAACTTTATGCATTAGAAAATCGACATATCACAACAGAGAAGGCTGTATTTTATCTGTTTCTCTAGAGGCATAAGCAATTATTTTGATCTACATTATCTTTTTTATTTTGTTTGCAAGAAACATATAATCTAGTCTCATAAGGGAAATACACAGCACTATATCACAGCTCTGTGCTGCATTTCTGTCCCTCTCGCCCCCACATGCAGAAGTCAGCCCACGCCTGGCAACTGACAGATCCTCTGCTTCTAAAAGTTTATTAACAAGGAAGAGTGTGCTGTTTTTTCATGGTGCAGCTCTGGAAATTCATCAGGGAAAGATTGATGAGCACTAAATCTGTTTTCGCTTTCAGACAAATCAAAATATAAAGCAACTAGTATAAAGTTATACTCCTTCTTAGTTAAGGATAGGCTATTATTCCATTAAATGTACAATACAGTACACAAAACAAAAGATATCGCCTTAAAGACATTTTCAATCAGCCAAGTAGATACTGAGCATAGGATTATTGCTGGTAGTACTAATACTGGCTATAGTATTTGTATCTATATGGTGAGTGCTATAATATAAGAGCAGAAATTCTCAAGTATTGCACTAATAAAAATTCTGTACAGAGGGTGGGCTTTGTAAATATCACCCAGGAGTTTGTCACTGCAAAAACTGACGGCAAAGACGTTTCTGCAAATGTACCCGATAGAGGAATGATTTAACCTTCATAAATGTAAAAAAAATTATAGCAATGAATATTAGACTTGTGCACGGCAAGCAAAATTGGTTGGGATTAAATTTTTGAAAAGAGTGTCAAAGAGGTACAGCAGCAGCAGTAGAAGTAGAGTACTGGGTGAATCATAGTATAAGTAGGGTGATACACTACAAAGTGCGCATAAGATTACACAGATGTATGTATATATATATATATATATATATACATATATATAAAATCAAATGGTAATAAAGCCAGTCCAACTTGGGGACTTTCATCAGGAGTGCTGGCTTTATTACCATTTGATTATTGTTATTTTGCTAACAGCTAAGCACCATTTTTAAACTAGGGAGTTTGCAGGGCTATTTGTTTTATATATAACAGTAATTCACACAATTGATCCACACATTAATTCTCTCACTCATTCATACAATTCATCCACACATTAATTCATTAATTCTCTCACTTATTCACACAATTAATACACATATAAATTCATACTCTCATTCATTCACACAATTCATCCACACATTAATTCATAAGCTCACTCATTCACACAATTCACCCACACATTAATTCATATTCTCACTCATTCTCACTCTTTATTTCAATATTCTTACTACCTCTTCTCACTATCTAGCCCCTCTCCCCCTTTCTTACTATATCCCCCCCTTTCTCACCATCTACCGCCTCTCCTCCGCTTCTTACTAGATAGTAAGGGTAGATACCCTCTCCCCCTTTGAAGTTCACTTCAAAGTTCACCTTCCAGGCCTCTGTCTCCCTCCCAGTGTGCGCTGCTGAGCATCATATGACATCATATTCCGTTGCTCAGCATGAAATGCCGCCACCGTGACCAAGCTAGAGGCCTCTCGGAAAAGACTGAGGGGCACCGAGCGGTTGCTGAAAACTTCATGAGTGACCGATCGGCGCCCCTCTCTCCTCCGCGTCAAAAAAAAAAAGGACGGTGTTTCAAGCCACTGATTCCAGGACAGTGCATTGTCCCGGATTGAGGCTGCCCGGGACTTAAAGTCCCATTGCGAGACTGTCCTGGGCATTCCGGGACATATGGTCACCCTAAGTATATAGGAGAGTTATTGTATAAAGTATCCCATAGAAATGGACATATAGCAATACAAAAGATTAATAGGAATTGTCATGCTCACCTGATCAGCAATTCAATAATTTGAGCTTTCAGACTTTTTTGCCTGAGTTGATTAAGGAGTAATGAGTCAGAGGAGGTACAATCGATTGTTACATAGACTACATTGAAATCACAGAGGGCTTCAGTTTACTGCAATTTCAGCTATCATAGTTGTCAGTTTTTAATTTTAATTACAGTTGTCAATGTTCAGAGAACCCACTGGCTTTTAATTCTGTTTTAAAGAGAAGTCATTTTTATACAAATCAGAAGTAAAATGTGAAAAAATAACTACTACTCTTGGAGGAAAACGCTTCATAAATCTACTGTAAATATACTGTTCGATGGATCCCAGGAGTGGTGTAGCAAGGAGCCAGGCGAGGAAGAGGTTCTCGGAGCGGTAGATCAATGCGGTTGACAAGGGTGATTAATTGCCCCAGGTCAAGGGTTAAATCACGGGTAGCCAATTCGTCCTTCAGGTGTTCTGATGAACCGTTGGTAAATGAGGCCACTGATGCTTCATTATTCCATGTAACCTCGGCAGCCAGGGTCCGAATTCGATAGCGTAGCCTGGCAAACTACGGGACCCCTGTCGGAGAGCAAAGAGACTGGACAAGGCAGCATGACTACGGCCAGGCATTTCAAATACCTGCCTGAAAGCAGTGACAAAGTCATTATAGTTGTTTACAATGGGGGTATTACGTTCCTACAGTGGAGAGCCCCAGGCCAGGGCTCTGTCGGTCAGGAGGGAAATCACATACCCCACTCTGGCTGATGGAAATAGGTGAGGGCATATCTCGAAGTCAATAGATCACTGATTGAGGAATCCCCTGCAGACTGATGGGCCACCCTCGTAACGTGGAGGAGGTGGAAGTCTCTTGGTCTGCTGAAGTACCGGAGACGGAGAAGAAGGAGCCATAGCCATGCGACGGATCAGCGCGAGCAAGGAGCGTTTGCAAGGCCTGGGCAAACGGATCCAAGTGAAGGTTGAGGTTTTCTATCCGGGCCTCACAAGCCGACATCTTCTGACACTCTACAATATCAAATGTTTGTGTTCTTAAGTGAACTGGTTTGCTAATGTGAAATTTAGAATTAAGTAGGTATTTTGGACATTCCAAACTAGAGAAATATTTAATAAGACTTAATAATATCATCAGAGGAGCTCTGTACGCCCGCTAATCTAACCCTAACACTGAAGCATTGTCGGAGGGACAAGTTTCTTGGTTTCTTGCTGGTTGTCCATCCATGAGTGCCAGGATTCAGCCCCAGCACTGCAAACTCCCAGGCGTGGCCGCCCCTTTAAGAGGTCTCCACAGCTTGCTGTTTGGTTTACTGGTGTGTCTATATTGCATGTACCTTTGCTCACTTTCCCTTTAACATCTGAAGATCTTGGTTACTCTCTCCTCTTCCCATGTCCCAGTTGAGATATCCTATCCTTGCTTAAAGGAGAAGCGTCTGAGGATCTCAGCACCTCATTCCATTCTCTGCATTCCTTGCCTTGTTCCCTGTCTTTTGTGGCCTCCTATACCATGTATGTGTTGTCTGGTTATGTTTAACCCCTTCATTCCCCTATAGACCGTGACGTCCAAAGAACGCCTATTAAGAAACCCCTATGGACGTCCCGGTACGTCCAGCCCTTCGTGCAGCGTCAGGGACACATCCCTGCCGCTGCACAGGAGATCAGGCTGTCGTTTGACAGCCTGGACTCCCCACTGACAGCAGAAGCCGGCATTGCTGGCTTTCTGCTGTCCGATCTCCTGTAACAGCTTCCGGCATGAAAGCCGGTAAGCTGTTACATTGCTTACCCTTCTGGGTTGCGTGATCACAGTGTGATCGGTGCAGGGGGATCGCGGGAAACAGAAAAGCTGAAAAAAAAAACCAGTTAATTCATTTAAAAAATATTAAAAAAATCATTTTTAATAATAATAATATAAATAATACTCAAAAAAATTCTAATGTGAGCTGTAATGTCATTGTGACATCACTGGCATGTTCAGGAGGTCCCTAGGAGGACCTCTAACCATTCCTGTGTAAAAAAAAATATATAAAAAATACAAAAAAAATGTAAAAAATTAAAATAAATCTTTTTTAAAAAAATATATATAAAAAAAGATAATAAAAAAATTATTAAAAAACCTTACTTCCCATTGCCCTAGCATAACATCTAGCCAGTATAACCCTCCTGCCCCCGTTCACAACCCCCAAACCCGTTAAGCCATAGGCATAAAAATTATACAAAATTGTACACCTTATAGTATGCTCCCTGGTGCTGGGAAAGTCTGGAAAATCTATATAAATTAGGTATTTCTGAAATCAGGACACCTGAATTGATAAACTTGGAGAGGATTTTCCATCACTTTACCTAATTTTGTGAGGATTCAGAGGGAAAATGTAAAAAAAAAATAGTTTTTATTTTTCTAATCTTCGCTAGTTTTTACTAAATTTCTCATTCTAAAATTTTCAGTTAATCATCCAACTATGGTATCAAAAGCTCTATCTCTCCTTGAAAAAACAATATATAGTTTACATGGGTACACTATTCACAGGAAAGGAGAATAATCGCTAAACCGACATACCGCAAAAATGGCAAAATTGCTCCGGGCTTTGAGGTACCAAAAACCCCTGGGATTGAAGGGGTTAAAATCCCTGTTCTGTGTATTCTTTATGTTCAGCTTTGTTGTTTATGCTTTATTCAGCTTCTCTCATCTGAAGCCTTGTCATTACCACACCTGACCTAACCAACAGGCTTTATAACCCTGCCTCCCTCACATGAAGCCTATGTCATTAACACACACCTGACCTAATCAACAGGCTTTGTATCCCTGCCTCTCAGTAACAGAGGTGTGAGTTCAAGTTTTTCTGAAGCGATAGTTCATGCCTGTCTCTGGATCTTATCCTTGGATTTACCATGTTATCTGTCTGTTACCTTTTTTACCTGGACTGCCTATTGGATTTACCCCTTTGCATGCCTGCTACCTTTTTGAACTGCTTTTTGGATTTACCTTTTAGCTACCAGTCCCAAACTCTGGACTATTCTAACTTCATACTCTCCAGCAGTCTGTATACTTGATATGCCTCCAACTCTGCTACTTATGGTGAGATGTATCTGCTTTGTTTAATATACCTATATTCAAACATTCAGCTTTTGTCTCATTTGGCAAGTGTTTCTATTACTGTGTGCGTTCTTACCCTGAGATTGTGAGCCTGACAATGAGGCTATGCACTGTGAAACCTCCTTCTGTGGTTACAGGCATCAAAGTGGCCTACAATACCACCAGATTTGCCTCTTGGACCAGTGAGGACATGACCACTGTTCTATACCAGTCTGTTTGGTGAAAATAACAAGTTAATGGTTACTCTGTATAAGTTGTTTTGGTTTACAACTTTGCAAATGCCTATATACATACCTATGGGAACATAGTTAAAATGCTACATTGGTTAAATGCCATGTAAAGTAGGGTTGTACCTATTATTTTACCCCAAAAGAAACACCTCTGGAAATTACTCTAGGTAGATCAGACATAGATAACCATTTTTTTTCCCCAATTACCATTACTTTATTAATACTTTGTTTACAAGCACACATGCAACCATAGTTTATGTATCTATGGTGCATCCTTCTATATTAGGGTGACCGGACAAATTATGTCCCCAGATGCAGGGTCGGATTAATGTTAATTTCCGCAGGGGCTTTGCTGCTTACCTGTGCGTTGCTTGCACAGTGTGCAAGCAACGTCTCTTGTACCGCCCAGCGGTGTCGCGTCAATTTACTTCACGTCACATGACTCTGCTCTGTTCCTGCTGTATGTACAAGAGAAATATGTGGTGGGGGAGGGTTATGAACAAGTATGGGCGATTGAGGATATGAATGTGTATCTGTAAATTACTTTTTGTAAATTAGTAAATTCATGAATATGCATGGATGTGTAAATTGGGGGGAGCATAGCACAGGGAGGCTGTTTGTGGCTAGGATGTCACATGGAGGTTGTTTGGGAGCAAAAAAATGGCAAGCCCTATGTTTCCAATCTGGGTTTTGGGCAAATCCTGTGGATGCAATCTGGGTGCCAGGGCTGATATGATACTAAAGGGGTGTGATATCCAAGGGTTTGGGGGTATTCACAAGGGGTGCTGGCAGGGGGCATCACATAAATCAATAATACAGTAGGGCTGGATGATGTGGGGAATACACAAGGGTGTGGGGTCATTAGGGTGATCTGGTGTTTTCCAGAACATATGTAAAATTTTATATATTGCTGACCAGTTCAGATAAAATGCTGCCTTCCAGTATGGGGATGTATAGACTCATGGAAGAGAGCATTTTATCTGGGCCGAGGGCATCAATACACAAGAGGGGCAGTTGGGGTCATTACATAAATCAATGCGAAAGGGAGGGGCAGACTGGGGGCATAAATACACATAGTGCTAGCTGAGGGTGATACAAAAGGGGGGGGTCATTGACAAAGCAGTGTGAAATATTATTTTTTTTAATTGTAGCTTAGCCCATTGGGATGTGGGTGTCAAAGGGGCAGAGGCTGTCCTGGTGTGTGGGTTTAGGTGTTGGTGGACTGGCAGAGCCTGTGCTGGTGAGTGTGTTTTGTCATCTGTTTCCTAGCACTTTGTTTACTGTAGGAATAAATTGAACTATTTAATTTTTACTTATCTAGATATTAAACGCCCTCCTGAATTTGTGGCCAACATTCTAAGGCCAGAAATCTATTTTTTTTTTTTTTTTTTTTTTTTTGTGTTCTGATGCACTCCCAATCCCATCACATAAGAAGATTCTATCCTATATTATCCGCCCAGCACTGATGTCATCTTTATCCAGTAGACATGGATGCCGAGGAGTTAAAATTCTGTCTATTTTATTTATTTACATAAAATGGCCACCAAAATCCTCAGCACCAGTGTGAATAAAATGTGAGAAATAATATACAATTACTTCATAAACACATACCAAATACACTGAATTTATAGTTTTAAGAAAATATGCTTATAAAATAGTTTTTTACCATTTGCCGATTAAAAAATAAAAAAAAAAAAAAAAAAAATGTTCCCGGATATCATATTAAAAATGTGGTCAACTTTATTCTATATGCTTCATGTGATATTTTGCTGTGCTTTCTGTTAATTTCACAATTCTATTTAAAAAAAAAACACAAAAAAAAACACATGTTAAGTCAAATATACGTGAGTTTGAAAGTTTGTTGAACTCCTAATTACAACTAAAAGACTGATAGCTCCCGGCCAGTAGCTGCTATTTTAGATAAGGCATCAGTTTTATCATGAGGTCCATAGGCTGATCAAGAGAAGGATGCGTCTAACGGCTGGATTCTTAGACAGGTTGGAAGAAGGTATAACGCTGCCGACATAATAAAGACAAATTTACCCTTTAAATTGTTCTTCAGTACACACACAGGCTAATTGTGAGCACCCTTATAAAATGCTGATTTGAACAAATAAATGTTATGAAAAAAGAACTCATTGATTTTGGTTAGTGCTGATACGGAGACTAAACCGAATATAAAATACTCACAGAAACAAGAACATTTGTTGCTAATAGCTCATTGAACTAGCTCCCAATATGTAGGCATCTAAAAAAGCCGCTTATCACTATGCATTTTTCTATCCTTTGCCGTTTTTGTGGATAACAAACTCATTTGTTATATTCTCCCAACCCATTAATCCTAACAAGAAAAAAACCATGGAACCAGGCACACTTAAACATTGCAATTCAGCCAAATAAGACAGAACAGCATATGAGGGGGGCAGAGTGGCATTTCTAGGGGGCATGAAGCATATGAGGGGGGCAGAGTGGCATTTCTAGGGGGCATGAAGCATATGAGGGGGGACAGAGTGGCATTTCTAGGGGCATAAAGTATAGGGGCAGAGTGGCACTTGGGCGCATAAAGCATATCAGGGGGCAGAGTGGCATTTCTAGGGGGCATAAAGCATATCAGGGGGCAGAGTAACATTTCTATGGGGCATACAGCACATCAGGGGGAAGAGTGGCATTCCTAGGGGACATAAAGCATATCAGGGGGAATAAAGCATATCAGGGGGCAGTGACATTTCTAGGGGGAATAAAGCATATCAGGGAGCAGAGTGACCTTTCTAGGGGGCAGAGTGGCATTTCTAGGGGGCATAAAGCATATGGGGGGCAGAGTGGCACTTCTAGGGGACAAAGTATATGAGGGGGCAGAGTGACGTTTCTAGGGGACATAAAGTATATTAGAGGGCAGAGTGGCATTTCTAGGGGCATAAAGCATATCAGGGAGGCAGAGTGGCATTTCTAGGGGCTATAATAAGAAGGAGGGGGTAGATAGTAAGGGCGAGGGGGAGGGGTGTAGATAGTGAGAAAGCAGGGTAATAAGAATATTGAAATAAAGTCAGTCAGAATGAGTGAGAGAATAAGTGAATTAATGTGTGTATGAATTGTGTTAGAGAATAAATGAATTAATGTGTGGAAGAGTTGTGCGAATGAGTGAAAATGAATTTGTGAGAATGCATTAATAAATATGAGTAACTAAATTGTGTGAAAGAGCGAGAGAATGATTGTGTGAGTGACTGTTAAGGCATCTGTGTGTATTGATGTAATGATTTTTGGAAAGGCAAAGATAGCACGGGCAGGGTGTTTATGGGATAAAAGGTGGCACAAAGATTGCAAATCCTATGTGTGTTATCTGCATGCTGGCCAGGTTCTATGTGGGCAGTGTGGAAGCCAGGGCTGGCTTTGGGGAGTGCAACCTGTGATCTATGCCTGAAATTTAGGGAGTTTTATCTATACCTTTTAATGCAGAGTTTTTGTGTGAATTCCAATTGATCTATACCTGCAAAGCTGGGTTTTTTTGTTATTCTGTTGATCTATATCTGCTATGCTATGTTTCTATATATTATTTATCTATACCTGCAAAGCTGGGGCTTGTTTGTCTTATTCAGTTGATGGATATCTGCAAAGCTGTATTCATGTATTGTTTATTTGATCTATAAGTGCTGAGTTTACATGTGATTTCCAGTTGTTCTATAACTGCAATGCTGGGTTTGTGTGTTCTGTTGATCTATACCTCCTATGATATGTTCCCATACATTATTTGTGTATACCTGCAAATAGAGTTTTTATGTCTTATTCAGTTGATCTATGCATGCACGTGCTGTTGACGTGTTTATTTGATCTATACTTGAACTGCAGGGAGTAAGTAAAGGAGAGTGATTGCATGCTAGGGTGCGTGGAGCAGGGCACAAACAAATGCCTTCCTGGGGTCCAGTTTTTTCATAGTTACATAGTTATATAGGCTGAAAAAAGACATGCGTACATCCAGTTCAGCCTTTTCTTATATCTGTTAATTTGTTGCTGTTGATCAAAAAGAAGGCAAAAAAACCCCAGTTTGGCTCTTTCCAATTTTGCACTAACCAGGGGAAAAAAAAAATCCTTTTCCTTGGATCAATAAGCTATTTCCCCATAATTAAAGATCATATCCCTGAATATTATGTTTTTCCAAGTGTTCATCCAGTTGCTGTTGAAACGTCTGTACAGACTCCTATGCATAGTCCTGTTTATGAACAAATTTCCACACAATGGTTTGTATTGGCCCCGAATATATTTATCTAATGCTATCATATCCCCTCTGAGGCGCCGTTTTTCTAAACTAAACAGACTTCAATTTGTTAATCTTTCTTTATACCTAAAGTGCTCCATTCATTTTAATTGTATAGCCTGCCTCTGCACGATTTCTAGTGCTATGATATCCTTCTTTATAATAGGTGCCCAAAATTGTTATCCCTATTTACCTACCATTTAGGGTGTAGGTTGCTTGTGCATTCCCTACCCTGAAGTGCATAACTTTACATTTATCTACATTAAATTTCATCTGCCATCTGTGTGCCCAGTCCCCTCAGTCTATCTAGATCCCTCTGCAGCACTGTAATATCCTGCACGCACTGTATTACTTTACCTAGTTTAGTGTCATCTGCAAACACAGAAAATGACTTTCAACGCCTATTGCCAGGTCATTTATAAATATGTTGAATAAAATTGGTCCCAGAACAGAACCCTGAGGGACACCACTTACCACTTTTGTCCAGCTTACAAATTTACCATTTAAAACAACCTTTTGTACTCACTAAGCCAATGTTCTACCCAAGAACATACAGTTTGAATACTAACCTATTGTGTGGAACCGTGTAAAAAAAATAAAATAAAATATATATATATATATATATATATATATATATATATATATATATATATATATATATATTTATGTAGCGTTTTATAATTGCTCCCCTAAATATGAAAGCTAGAGACGCCACTGGCTATTCGTTTTCCAAATTTCTGTCTGTATATTAACATATACTGACTAACTGCATAATAGATACCAAAAATGTTAAAATACATGTATTCCTGTGTATTAGGTAAAATACTATTTTACCATTCCACTGTAAATTTTTCTTTTAAATAGCACAAAACTTTAAGCGTGTGGCCTATGATCGAGCCAATACTGCCAGGTAACACATTGTTTTGCCATTAAGCTATAGTGGAAGTTATTTGCCTCTATAGTTCTTGCTGTTTGGTTACCTGGTATGACTAAACCCTGCCCTCCTCTCCTGAAGCCTATGTTAGTAACACACCTGACCTCACCAACAGGCTTTATATACCTGCCTCTCAGTAACGCAGGTGTCATTATGTTACTTTGTCTGAAGCGATATTTCATGCCTAATTCTGGATCTGACTCTTGGATTTACCTGCCTGTTACCTCTTTGATCTGGACTGCTTATTAGATTTACTCTTTTGCTTGCCTGTTACTTTTTTGGACCTGGACTGCCTTTTGGATTTCCCCTTTCTTCTGCTACCAGTCCCAAACCATTTTGATTTGTTTCCTGGACTATTCTAACTTCATACTCCCTAGCAGTCTGTATACTTGATATGCCTCCTACTCTGCTACTTATGTTGAGATGTATCTGTTTAGTTTAACATACATAAATTAAAATATTCAGCTTTTGTCTCATTTGAGAAGTGCGTTTCTATAACTGTGCGTTCTTAGTCTTCTGCACTCTGGACTCCAACATCCATTAAGGGCTGAGATGTTATACGCCTGACTGTCAGGCTCCATCCAGGCTCCAGAGCTGCATGTCTTTTGTTTCCCTGTCTTGTTGTGGTCCATTTCTGGATTTCAGTATGTTCTGTCCTGAACCTCTGATTCCTGGATTCAAGTCTTGCTCTTTGCTTTAGCTCTGTTTCCTTTAAAAGGTGTGCCCCACCTATGTGTTCTGTTTGTCTCAGTCTGCAGTCTACAGGTATGTCTCTTTGATGTGTGTTTGGATTTCATGTTTGGTTTGTTTAGTACCTTTTTGTAGGCAGGATTTAGCATTTAGGACCCACCGTCAGGCTAGTTCCTGTATTTATGTGTGTCAGTCTGTGATGTAACCTGTATCCCCGGTAGAGGGGTGTCCTGTCCTGTTCATGTCAGATCTTGAGTATTCCTTGTCTTGTTCCCTGTGGTACCCTGTATTCTGTATATCTTGTCTGGTTATGTTCCTTGCTTGGTATCCCTGTCCCTTGCTCCTTGCTCTGTCCCCCTTGCTTGCTATGTTTCTCTTGTACTCTGCTTAGCTTTCCAAACTCCCAGCCTGCAGCATCCTGCACATGATTCTACTGCTATGTCTCATCCCTGCTCCAGGGTGCCTGCAGGATATCTCCAAGTTCTGGTTCACATCAGCTGCTACGTCAGGGCGCTGATATGTGGCCGCATAACCCTAGATGCCCATCCGGGAGAGTGCAGTCACTCTGCATCAGGCCCTGTCCTACTCCGCTACTGCGCAATAACTCCTGCACTCCATCTTTGGGCGCTCTGGGTCATTACAGTCGTCTGTATGGACCCAGTTCCTGACACTGACAGACACAATTATTATTCTGATAACCATTTATTTATCAGAATTAGCCCCAAGTGTTGCTCAGTAATTATCAGGCCTTACTTGGAAAACAGACTGAATTCAAAGTGAAAACAGTCTGGGTAGATCGGCAAAAGGCACTTTTTTTGTAATCAAACCCAACGGAGATATTTGAAATTATGAAAGGGAGCAAACGAAAATGGGCCAGCTATCCTGCCCGCCCCCACTTCTTTGAACAACTTGTCTGATACTACTTCCTAAATGGAATTAACAGAAATCAAATTTTCAGAAGAACTCGGAACATACGTGTGAACAAACAGTACCCACTAGCCTCGACTGTTCGAGTCATGGCTGAATTATTTAAACGCTTACTGGTGTTTTCCTTACCACCTTGTTTAGCTGCAGTCAACTTTGCCTTTTTGAAGCAACGTACCATGGAGTGGGCTTCTCCACAATGGGAGCATCCATGCGTAAATCTGCAGGAGCAATACTATCTGCATTGCAAGACTCCCTTGTTCCTGGTCACTGCCCCTATTGTAGCATCAACAGCTCCCCATGAAAGTAGTAGGAGGGAGACAGTGCCAATAAATAATAACCACAAGTTGCCATCCTGCATGTGAAAACTTCTTTTTTGGCATCTTCTGACAGAACTGCTGGTCATGTCTAAACCAGCACTGGGCACTATACATGTTATACCCCCTCATTTTAAATCCAAATATGCAAATCATGCACAACTCTTTTTAGGAAATCTTCCACAAATGATCCTTGCAAAAGCAGAAAAAGCAACCAGTTGCCGAAAAGGTGTGGAAGCTGGCAGGCCTCTCACCCTTCTGTGCCTCTGCCTTTCATGGCCTATCCACTGTCTCTTTTTCTGGCTGCGCTAATGAGCGGATAGCTACATATCTAGTTGCATATTTGCATGGTGTTAGCATGTGTTACTGTATGGGTTTAGACTGGATATGTTACTGTATGGTGTTAGCGCATGTGTGCATACGGTATAAGCGTGTGTGTTTCCAGGCACCGTTTAACCTGGACTCACCCTTGTAAATGTAAATTCCGGCAAAGAAAAGGAGAGCAACCACCTCTCCATGGACAAATTCAGCAGGAAATATTGGCAACATACCTGATAGAAGGGTTGCTACCTTGCTACCAAGCTGTTTCTTGGACACTCTTTTAGCAGTAGTGTTCAGGGTGTGGCTGGGGCATGGTCCCTTGTGCGGCCTCTCTCCTGTGCAGCTGCCGACTTGGCACGCAGCCACGCCATGGAGGGGTCGTGACAGAGGAGAGTTGGGTCACGTGAACAAACGTGACCCCGCATTGCCAGTAAGGATGGCTGTGCTTGCATAACTGAGTGCACTGCAGAGCAGACTGCAGCCCTCGAGGATCTGAATGTTACTCCTTCAGTACCGGAAAGGTGCGGACGGACATCTGCTCGCACCCGCCAGTCTCAGAAATCTATACTTACCAGGGCACGGTCCTCCTCTGGTCCTGCTGACATCATAGGGGGCGTGGCTAGGCAGGGCAGGAGGCTTGCTGCAGTGATGTCATCTGAGGGGCGGAGCTTTGGGAAGGCAGTGGATTTAAAAACCAGGAAGTGCTCTCTCTAGTTACCCTGTTGTGGTCTTCGTGCTTCGGTTCTGCTGTGAGTTTGTTTCCTGTGATTTTGACCATTTGCTTGCCTGACTTCCCTTCTGCTTATCGATTTTGTACCTCTGCCTGTGATAGGCGGTTATTTATTTGGCTCGTTTGACTACCCGCTCTGGTTTCGATCCCCGGCTTGTACAACTACCTGATTTGTGTACCGACCTGGCTATCCTGACCATCCTGATTGTGTTAACCCCGGCATTGCCGAGTTCATCTGTGAATCCTGTTCTACGCTGACTTCTTCACCTTGCATTCTCAACTCATATCTACTATATCTGCTACACCTGGCCTCCTCACTGTTGGGATCATCTAAGTCCTGGTTGCTGCTCACGAGGGTCTCCTTTGGGAACGGTACTCCAGGTGGAAAATCTTCTTCGGTGAGTGCCGTGGTGTCAGCGGTCGTGACACTGAAGTGAATTCTGAAATAACCACCAGTTGACATATAAGCCAGGTAACTTTGATAATATGTCCCCATTAATATAGTCTGTGCCAGCTGTGTCCACATTGATATAATCTGTGCCAGCTGTGACCCCATTAATATAATCTATGCCATTTGTGTCCCCAAACATATTATCTGTGCCATTTGTGTCCCCAAACAGGTAGTCTGTGCCATTTGTGTCCCCAAACAGGTAGTCTGTGCCATTTGTGTCCCCAAACAGGTAGTCTGCGCCATTTGTGTCTCCAAACAGGAAGTCTGCGCCATTTGTGTCCCCAAACAGGTAGTCTGTGCCATTTGTGTCCCCAAACAGGTAGTCTGTGCCATTTGTGTCCCCAAACAGGTAGTCTGTGCCATTTGTGTCCCCAAACAGGTAGTCTGCGCCATTTGTGTCCCCAAACAGGTAGTCTGCGCCATTTGTGCCCCCAAACAGGTAGTCTGCACCATTTGTCTCCGCCAAAATTATCCTCTTTATAACATTTGTTAAATGGTGTTTATAGTATGCCTATATGATTTAAATATTTAGGGACTGGCACTGTATATTGAGGATTGTGTGCAGATGTTCTATAGGGATGTTGATCCCAAATCTCACAGGTTGATCTGTCATAAATAAATATAGCAGACACCAATTATTGGAAAACAGCCCATAATAGCCACAGCTATTTAGAAAGAATGTTTATGCTCTATGAGCCGCTCAGCCACAAGTCATTTTTTTTCTGTCTAAAGGAAATTGTCCAATTATCCTTGAAGATATTTGAAGACCCTACAACTGAACTGTGGTTCACTTTCATCCACAGTAATGTGTGAATTTTTCAAGACACAATAACATTATTGGAGGGGCAAGATGGCTGTGACGTGGAATCAGAGGTGATCCTCAACACCCACAAAAAAGCTGTCTGCTAGACACGAGGAAAACGTTGTGCCAGTAATGGTAACAAAACTAATCAAAGAGCTAGAAACAGCTGGGGTTTTAACACAAGTTTCCTACTTTTTTTTTTTGACTACTCAGTCCATTAGTTACATACTTGGGGACCTGCAAGGCCATATATGGAGACGGCAGTTGAACTTCTGAGTAAAAAATGCCCAGATGTAACCTTAGATCAAGTTTCCTTGTTTGATGAAGTTACTTTTCTTAATGAATTCCTAAAAAAGGAAATACCTGAATGGCATGCATCAGCACCAGCAGTGTCTGTAGCCAGCAAGTGGACAGTTATACCACATTTCATGAGAGTGGAGGTACTCCATGTTAACCTTAAAAAATTAGCTGAAGTAGTCCTCTGTCTGCCGGGCAGCAATGCACCAACTGAAATAGTTTTTGTACTCATGAAACATCCTCCACATGAATGATAGAGGGGAGGAGATTCCATCCTCCAACAGAATTTCATAAAGAATTGAGGTACCCTTGGGGTGGAGGGGGACTATGAATGAAAAGTCGCTCAAAATGTCACTTGTGAGCCTATGTCTGCCAGGGAGTGCTTTAATATAGCGGAATACCTGCACATAACATCTCCAGCCCTGTGGAATGTAGATCTGGAACTAACTGCTAAATTGAGACCACCCCCCTGTGAAACCCTGATCAGAGGCGGCAGCCTAAAAAAGACCAGAGATCCCCCCTCAAGAACCGCTGGGAAAGCCGACTTTTAGGCAAGAAGCTGTGGGGGGACTGCCGCATTAGGTCAGATCCGCAAACAATCTCCCAGAGGCACCAACGCCTGTGACTGCTCCGAATCAATCCATAACTTACTCAGACCCACCGACCACTCCAGGGCCCGAAGCAGATTTGTGGCCCAATAATAATTTTGAATATCCGGCAGATCTAAACCTCCTCTCTGCTCGGGAAGAATCAAAATACTGACCCGAATCCTCGGCAATGGCGGGGCCAAAAAAGCCTAAGCAACACTGAGTTCAGTTCTCTAAGAAAAAGGAATATATATTGGCCGTTGAAGTCCTCTTTTGTGGGGAGGGAAGTAATGAGCTGCCGTAGAGCACTTAACCACTTAATGACCTTTGACATGCATGTCACAGCATTAAATAAGCTTAGAAAATAATCAACAGTGTTGCTGTAGCGACTCAATGTCAAGGCATTCAGCAACACCAAAAACTGCTGCAGGGGCCCTGTGTGGCCCCTCTCCAGGGTGTCAACGTGAGCCTTATAGAAGATGGCAGGCGACACCTGATTTTAAAGAGCTAAGGAGGTGATCAACGGTTGCAAACGTGTTGCTAAAATTCCTCCATTCCAAGGCCACCCCGTAACACACTGTGTCCATTCCGGAGAGATTTTGCCTCATGCAAGATGGCTTAGCTCATTAGAAAATTAACAGGTTTCCAAGATGGTCTCCTGAGGGCTCCACCTGCAGTACTGCATTCAACAATGCAAGTCAATGGAGCCTAGTTTTCTAAATGTAAAAAAATTATATAAAATCTATACGCATTTTTAGCAAGTGCTAAAATTAGCCCTGTTTTTGAAATACTCATGATACTGTATTGATTATGGACAGCAATAAATGCTTAATACGTGTTTCCATGCATGCGCAATAATATATCACCTATAGGGGGGCCTAGTGAGCATGGTGAGGTCAAGTGAATAAAGATGGCTGCCGCATACTCGATGAGACGTGCTTTGAGGGAGGAAATGAGGATCTTTGAGTCACTTCCTTCCACAAATAACCACAGGTAGTGACTGCCTCCAAGAGATGATCATTAGGTATTGGTTGTGTTACCTCAGTGGGTGGATACTGGATTGAAGGCTATTTAAAGTTGTACCAGTTAGTTCAGAAGGCGTTTCATGACTGGGTCAAAAGAAGCCAGGTGTCTCTTGAGGAGCCCATGTATATCAATTTAACCCCTTAACGTCTAATGACGGGCACATAATTTCATTATACAAGCTTAGAAAGTGATCTATGATCACTTTCTTTGCTTAAATGGTGTTGCTGTAATGCCTCAATGTTGAGGCATTCAACAACACCGAGATGAGCCCCAAAACTATGTCTGGCCCCTCCCCGGAGCATCAACGTCCGCCATACACTGAATGGTGGCGGACACCCGTTTTAAAAGAGTTTAGGAGGCGATCCTTGAATTCACACCTGAAGTGCAATTTATGTATAAAGGATAACTTTTTTAATTATTTTTTTTTATTTTAAATCACTACCGCAAATTTTGACAAAGGCTAGTGGTAAAATTAGTGCATGGAAAGGGTTAAAATACCGCCATTTGAAATAGCCTGGGGTGTCTGGTTTGATGTGGTAAATTGAATTAGCCGGCTTCAAAGATGTAGTAGAACCAGATGTAAAAGTTCCCAAATCTGGTGTTTCACCTCCGAAACAACCCAACAAATCCATGCATGGGGGGGCATCACTGTACTCAGGAGATGTTGCGCTGAACACCTATTGGGGTGTTTGATAGTGACATATACCAGAAACTATAAATTTATACCTGACGTACAATTTGTGTGAAAAAATACCCCAAAAAATTACTACTTTGGCAAAGGCTGGTGGTAGCATCTCATGCATGGAAAGGGTTAAAATACCAGCACTTGAAATACTTTGGAGTGTCCTAGTTTTCAAAAATATATGGTTTGATGGGGTAAATTGAATTAGCCGGTTTCAAAGATGGCCCTATTAGGACATGGGGGCAGTAGGACCAGAAGTAAAAGTTCCAAGTAAAAAAAATGCGCACTTCCTAAATGTGGCGTTTTTACCTCCTAAACAACCCAACAACCCATGCATGGGGGCTATCACTGTACTCGTGAGAAGTGGCTGAACACGTACTGAGATGTTGTGTGACAGTGACATACACCAGGAGCCCATACCTGAAGTAGAATTATTGTAATAAAAAACACAAAATAAATTACTACCACAAAGATTGACAAAGGGTGGTAGTAGAATAAGTGCATGGGTTAAAATACCAGCATTTGAAATACCTTGAGGTGTCCCATTTTCAAAAATATATGGTTTGATGGGGTAAATTGCGCTGGCCAGCATTACAGATACCCAAAATAGCACATGGGGCAGAATGACCAGATTTGGAAAACAAATTTGGTTTTGAAATAGCAAAATGCTACTTGTACTTATTGCCCAATAACTGGCAGAAAATAAAACAAAAAAAGCCATAAAAACATTGGGTATTTCTAAACTCAGGACGAATAGAATCTATTTAGCAGGTGTTTTCATTGGCTTTTTTGGATGAGTAAAATATTTTTCAAATAAAAGTGAGGTTTTTTTTGTTTTTTTTTTTATAGAAAATTAGATATGATCGAATAAAATGGTATCTGAACAAAGCCCTTCTTGTCGTGAAAAAAAATATATAACTTGTGTGCGTACATTTAATGGGTGAGGAGAAAACTACAGCTAAACACGAGCGCCGCAAAAGTGTTCAAACAGCCTTGGTTCCAAAGGGTACAAAAAATTAAAAAAAAAAAAACCAGCATGGTCCTTAAGGGGTTAACATGTGGCAAGGAACTCATTTTTCGTGTTTTATGCTGATCCAATTATTCTGTGTAAGCTGCTGAGTTTTACTAATAGAGCTAAGTATATCTGTTTTGGTTTTACCTAATAGATTGTTTTTTAGCAATAGGTGAGTGTGTTGAAACGTTATACTGTTAATTCTCCACTTATACATTATATATGTATGTATGTATAAGTGGAGAATGTTATTTGCAGCAGTATATATTTAAAGTATTTGATTGGTGTTTGGATTTGTATTCTCAGTACTAAGTTTTCTTTATAATTTAATTGAAAACATTCTCCTTGTCTGTTTATTCAAGATATTCACTGATATTTATGTGTATACTTACATTTTATTATGTTTATTTATTTTAAAGTTTGGGTATTTGCAATAACGGCATAATTTTACATATTCTCATAACAGATGATGGGATAAACTGAACTTGCTGGCTTCAAAGATCTCCCAAATAGGACATGGTGCATAATTTTCAACATGCCAAAATTCCAATTTAAAAAATGCACACCCCGCAAATGTGGCCTTTCAGTCCTCCGAACAACTCAACACCCATGGGTGGTATCACTGTACTTAGGAGATGTTGCTGAGCACATATTGGGTTGTTGTTTGACAGTGACATATACCAGGAGTTGTAAATTTATACCTGAAGTGCAGTTTGCATGAAGAAAAAAAAAAAACACAGATTTTTTTTTACCACAACATTTAACAAAGGCTGGTGGTAGAAACTGCGCATGGAAAATGTTAAAATACCACTCTTTGAAATACCCTGGGGTGTCTAGTTCTGAAAAAGACATAGTTTGATGGGGGTAAAATGAATTGGCCAGCTTCAAAGATGCCCAAATAGGACATGGGGCAGGATAAACAGATGCCAAAATGTTAAGTTGAAAAACTGAATTGTGCATGTCCACAATGTGCCTTTTTAGCCCCCAAATAACCTGACAAACCCATGCATGGGTGGTACTATTTTATTAAGAAAATATTGCTGAACACATATTGGGGTGTTTGTTTTGAAGTGAAATATACCTGTAATACCTGCAGAGGCGTATCTATTGAAAATAGGGCCCATGGCAAGCACTGAAATTGCGCCCCTGTCCAAATATCTAAAACCCATATTTTAGATCACTTTCACACAAAAAAATCAGCCGAGAAATAACAAGTCAAGCTTGTTAATCTTTTATTTTTTTCTTTTAAATTAAATGTTTTAGTTTGTGCAATAAAAGGGTACAGCAAGAAAAAAGGGGGTAGGGGTAAAACATAATAAGTCAAACATTCCTGCAGATGCACGTAACCACCATACAATCCTGGGAAATATATGAAATGCAGTTCTAAATCCAACAATTCTCCCTAATGTTTAAACAAAACAACTGTAGCCTAGGGTAAACTCCCCATATGTACGCCTAAGCTTATTAATCTTTTAATTAGCAAATTATTGCACTACATGAAAATTACAAGTGCACCTTCCTTGCTTTCACTGAGGCAAATTGGTCTCTGATGTGCTCAGTCAGTTTTTTCAGTTTCTTCTCTTTCTACACCCAGCAGAGCAAGATCACAGAGTCTGTCTTGACCCATGGAGGCTCTTAAATATGAAAGTATTAGTTTTAACTTACTAAATGATCATTCACAGCTGGCGATGGAAACTGCAATGGTTAACATTATCTGAATGGAAATGTGAAGATTAGGGAAGACGCTCTCATCTCCATACTGAACAATAAATTCGAGAAGATCTGTAGGACTTGATATTTTCATGTTGGCCTGACTTGACAGCAACATTCTGCAATCTAAAATTTCTTCATATAGTTGCTTTCCATCAACATCACAGCTGTAGAATTCACCCAAATGTTCGCACTTGTTTTTTAGCTCGTTATTGCAGGCACCGTAACACAGTACCTTGACATCAAGAAGGAACCCAAACTTGGTGTCAGTGTCATGCAGACGGGCAAACCTTTCATCCATTTCTCTGTGAAGACGGTCAATCGTTCCTTTGATGACTCTTTCCATTTCCTCCTTGGCAGATAACCCAGCATCTCTCGAGTTCTCATCAGGCATACGTTTCTTTCGCCTCTGACGTCTTTCAACGTCAATATTCCATTCTTGACAGAGACCAAATCCTTTTTCCAGTGACTCACAAACCAACACTTCTCTTTCATCATCAAAATGATCTCGGAGGGCTTTCAAATCCAGGGCAGCATTGTGGAAGTTCATGCTAGGATCCTGCAGCCTCTTCTGAATACGGTCAATGCAGATGAGTACTTTGTTCCAAAATCCCAGCAACGTCAAAAAAGCATAACTCAGCATGCGGTTATACAGCTGCCTTGCATCACTTCTTGTTTCACCAGTCTCGTCTTCGTTGTCTATCATATCCTGGAGAACTTGAAGTATCCCTTCAAGGTAGTTGTTGACGGGTTTCACTGCTTCTGTCCTTGCACTCCACCTAGTTTCAGACTGCGACTTAACTACTACAGGCACAGATTGTTTGAGTTTCTCCCAGCGCAGTGTTGAACGAGAAAAGAACGCGTAGAGAGCTTCAATAGTGCCAAAAAAACGTAACCATCATTGCATCTTGCTTGGCTGCATGTACACCCACCAAGTTGAGTGAGTGATTGTTGCAATTCACAAACACTGCCAGGTTATTTTTCTCTCTTATTCTTTGATGAACACCACTTCTGTGTCCAGCCATCACAGCAGCGTTATTATAGCATTGTGACCGACAATCTTGTAGTTCCATTTTGTCCTTCTCTAGCTGTTTCAAGATGTCTTTAACCAAGCTCTCAGCATCCTTTTGGTTTATCTGTATAAAACCAAGGAAGGACTCTCGAACATGTACTGTTTTCCTCTCAAAATCAACTTCCACATACCTCACTACTTCTGACATCTGCTCACGGTGTGCCTGATCAGGAGTTGAGTCAAACATGAGACCATAGTACTTGGCTTTATGAATGCTTCTGAGTAAACTCTGGCGAACAGTGGATGCCATCATGTGAATGAATTCATTCTGGACACCTGGTGAAAGATACGATGTGGATCCAGGATGACTTTACACATGAGTGAGCTGTTCTTTCATGACAGGGTCAAAAATGGCCAGTAGTTTCAGTAAACCAAGGAAATTCCCCACATTAGAGTCATCGTCCAGCTGAAGTGACTCCCTGTGTCCACGTAAAGCCAGGTTTTGAGTTGCAAGGAATTTTATGCAGTGAAGGATTCTCAGCAAGATGTCATGCCACCTCTGCTTTTCCTTCTCAATTTGTGACTGAAGTTCCACATTAATAACTCCTCTGTTTTCAGCTAAATTTCTTTCCATTTCTTTCCACTGTGTAAAGCACTCCCGATGATTCTTAGCATTTTCATGAACACTAATCCGTTCAGGTGCTTTCCACTGATTGAATCCACTTTCTTGCTCCAATGAGGATTGATGGTCTGACTGGGCAAAGAGAAGACAGCACATACAAAATGCAGACTTTTTAGAAGGGGAATAGACCAGCCATGAGCGAGTCACTTCCTCACCATGACCATTTCCTAATTTCCTTGTGAACCAAGTTTTGTTCATTGAACGATTATTTGATGGTTGAAAAGGACCCTCGCTATTCTGGAAGTACTTAGAACCCAGCTTTATTATTTCTGTTCTCAATGCGTGAGGCAAAATTGCTTTTCCAGTATCCTTATCAAACTTTAGGAGTCTGTTACCTTTCGCCAGCGGGTCTGTCCAGGGAGCTTCTCTGCTGCCCTCCTCGGTGCTATGGAAGTGCACACACGTGCACGCTGTCATGGCGGCCAGGAATCCTTACCCAGCAACTGCGTACGTCACGCTAGGGGGCGGGTCCTCCCGCTTTTTATCTGATTGGCTGATTATTGCCTGCAGCTGTTTGGCACCAAATTTAAACCCACTGCTCACTCTAATCTGAGCCCTTGTGTGGTACATTCGTTATCACTGTCTCAGTGTGCTATATATCTGATATTCTGGTTTTCTGACTCCTGCTTTGTTCCTGACTTACTCTTTGATCGCCGCCTGGATTGACTTCGGATTGCTTTTTGAACTTTGCCTGTTTGCTGCCTGCCTTGACCTTGGACTGTGACCTGTTTTTGCTATTTGAACTGTTCCGCTGCTGTCCCACTATTCCTCCTACAACTACTTGTCCGGATAGCTCACCACTCTGCATACGGGACCCGTCTCTTGTCGGATTGTTACAGTTCAATTGTGGTGTCCAATGTCATGCTGTTCAATCACTTCTGGTATGACATTGTGAAGATCTTCAAAGCTATCCATACATACACCATCCAATGCAGTAGGTTCAGTGTCATCAGATTCAATCTCACCAGGTAATGCCTTGTCAATAAAACCAACACCAGCACCACCATCGTCTTCCTCTCCTGTATGTTCTCTCTGGCCGCCTCACTGGTAATCTTGTCATTTTCAGATTTATCTGACTGGACTTCCTCCTCAGTTTGTGTTGCATTGTTACTTGATCCACCATCAGATTCTAACAAAGTTGCAGCAGGTGCAGGCGACTCCATGAAATGTGACGAACCACTTGTTCCAGGCTTTTCAAGGAAGGTCATGAAGAACTTGCTCGCCTTCTTGGCTTCCTCCGCTTCCATCTTCCGTCTCTTCCGTCCTTCAGCTCCACTTTCCTTCTTCTTCATGAAGGCAGGTTTCATGGTATTTTGATATACCTGAAGACAATTCAGATTACCATTGGCAAAAATTCTACACTGAAAGTATTTGGTGTGTCAAGGCAAGTAGATTGCCATGATGGATTGGGGTACTGCTTTAGTACCTTGGAGAAGTAGATTGTTAAAATAATGAAAAAATAATTGTCTTAAGGTATATCAAAATAACATGAAACCTGCCTTCATGAAGAAGGAAGACGGAAGATGGAAGTGGAGGAAGCCACTGGAAAAGGGTGGAGCATCCAGCTCATCTTTTTCCCCAATGGGAGGAATTTTTTTATGTTGTAGAACTGTCATTGTCTGGCTCAGTATATGGCAAGTCATTCTGTACCACCACCAGTGCTTGGCTTAGTATATATTAATGGGAGTCATGCTGTACCATGCTTGGTGTCTAGCTTACTCTTTAATAATGTGAGTTATTCTGTACCACTGTCATTGTCAGTATCTGGCTCAATATTTATACATTTCTCAATTTGAATGACGTTTGGGCACAAAGATGACACTGTTGTTTGGGTGCAAAGATGGCACTGACAAGCTGTTTGGGGGAAAAGCTGGCACTGTGTTAAGTGGGTGATATGTTATTTGGTAAGGTCAGACATGCGGCATTAGGTACCCCTAATGGAATAAGGTAAGTAAATATAGAGTTTTTATCCATTTACACACTGGGGGTGCAAAGTACATATTTGTATTCCTAGCTCTACAGTATTTCACATTATTTATATATATATATATATATATATATATATATATATACACACATACAATTTCAAATACACAGTATTTTAGATATATGCTCATTGGCACACTTACACAAACACTGACGTCATATTGCAGCGCTCATCACGAAATGCCAGCACCGGGACAGAGGTACAGTGCTCGTGGAGGAGAATGAGGGGCGCCGAGCGGTTGCTAGGCGCCCCTCTCTCTCCTCTGCATCAAAAAAAAAAAAAAACGGCATTTAAAAGCAGCTCACCGGCGCCCCCCTGGGATGGCGCCCATGGCACGTGCCATGGCTGCCATACCCTATATACGACTCTGAATACCTGTTTACCTAAGATACAAAATAAATTACTACCACAAAGTTTGACAAAAGCATGAATTAGTGCATGGAAAGTGTTTAACCAACAGCATTTGAAATAAGTTGGGGTGTCTAGTTTTCAAAAATATATGATGGGGGTAAATTGCATTGGCAGGTTTCAAAGATGTCCCAAATAGCACATGGGTGCAGAATGACTAGATTTGGAAAAAATGGTTTTGTAAATAGCAAAATGCTACTTTTTCCTCTATAACTTGCAAAAATAATCAATAAACATAAAAACTTAGGACAAATAATAAAATGTATTTAGCAGGTATTTTCATTAGCTTTTGTAGATGTGTAAAAGATTTTTCTTACATTTTTCACAATTTTTCACCATATAGTATATTAAATTATATTAAAGTATAAGGGTATCTAAGGAAAGTCATTCTTGTTCTGAGAAAGAGCAATATAAAACTTGTGTGGGTACAGTAAATGGGGAAAAAACAGCTCTGTCCTTAATGGGTTAATAAAATTAAATAAGTTTAACCCCTTAAGGACAATAGGGGTTTTTACTCGTAGTATATTGCGGGACAATGGCTCTTTTAACGTTTTTCAGTGTTACTGTTTAGCTGTGATTTTCTTCTCTCTCATTTCATGCTCCCACACATATTATATATTGTTTTTTTCAGGATAAACAGGGCTTTCTTTAGATACCATTCATTTTATCATATCATATAATTTACTATAAAAAAAATGATAAAATATGGGGATTTTTTGTTAAAAAATTACTTTTTCTCACTTTTTAAACAGAAAACTTTTACTCATCTGCAAAAACTAATGAAAAAACCTGCTAAATAGATTCTACTATTTGTCCTGAGTTTAGAAATACCCAATGTTTTTATGTTTTTTTGCTTTTTTCTACACATTATGGGGCAATAAGTACAGGTAGCGTTTTGCCATTTCAAAACCCTTTTTTCCAAATCTGGTCATTATTCCCCCCATGTGCCATTTCAGGTATCTTTGAAGCCGGCCAATGAAATTTACCCCATCAAATCATATATTTTTAAAAACTAGACACCCCAAGGTATTTGAAATGCTGGTATTTTAACCCTTTCAATGCACTAATTTTACCACTACCCTTTGTGAAACTTTATGGTAGTAATTCTTTTTGTATTTTTTTCACACATGTTGTACTTCAGTTATAAATTTATCGCTCCTGGTATATGTCCGTGTCACACAACACCCCAATATGTGTTCAGTAACATCTCCTGAGCACAGCGATACCCCCCATGCATGGGTTTGTAGGGTTATTTGGGAGGTAAAAGGCCGCCTTTGTGAGGTGTGTATTTTTTTGCCATTTACACATCTGCCCCATGTCCCATATTTGGGACATCTTTGAACCCGGCCAATTCAATTTACCCCATCAAATCATATATTTTTTAATACTAGACACCCTATGGGCATTTGTAATGCCAATATTTTAACTCTTTCCATGATGGAATTTTTGTAAAGATAAAAAATTTTAGGACTTGCTTATTAAAAACTTCTTTTTTTTTTTTGCTGACAGTGGGGATTTTTACGTTACCATATTTTTAACATTTTTTTTTAAACATTTTTTTTATTTTTTATTTTTTTTTAAATTTTTTTTTAAATTTTTTTTTAAATTTTTTTTTTTTTTTTACACTAGTCACTCATTAGTGAGCTGGGCTTCATTGACCTTGCATGGTTGGATGCAGTACCTGCATTCAACCTGCAGGAGGAGCTCGAGAGTTCTCAAGAGGGTCTGGATAGACCCTCTGTGAACTCAAATCTCTTGTTAATGCCATCCTGTGAATGACGGCAACGTCATTCACAGGATGGCACTTGTGGTTGCTCCTCGGAGCAATCACAAGGCGATCGGGGGTCGGGGGGTTGTGTTGCTACATGCCTCGATACTGAGGCATGTCAGCAACACAGTTTATGCTTAGGAAGCGATTCCTATCGCTTCCTAAGCAGTTTTAGCCGGGCGCCGCCGCGATCTTTGATGATCGGTGCGGCGGCGGCCATTTTTCCTCCGGGGAGGGCTGCCGAGGGCTGCCCTCCCCGGATCCACGGTCAGCCTCACTTGTGAGGCTTCCGTGGATGCTGCAAAGCCGCCGATCGCGGCGAAAACGCCGCGATTGCGGCGATGCAGCTATTTAACGGCAGCCCGTACATGTACGGGCATTGTCGTTAACCCGTTGCACGGCAACCCCGAACATGTACGGGGATTGTCGTTAAGGGGTTAAATAAATAACATTTACTGATAATACTGCTTTCTACAACCACCCCCCCCAAAAGAAAAAAGTGACAGGTCAAAGAGTCTACTATTCTGTAAATGTACAGAAAATTGATTTACATCCTCTTCCTTTGAGAATAACTCCTATCACCATATATTGAGCCAAACACTGATTTTTGTACAGCATAACTTCCATCTCTATATACTGAGCAAGTCATTGAACGTGGTACAGCATAACTCCTATTACTATATACTGAGCCATTGCACTCTCTGTGAGTACACTTGAGTGTATGAGTGAATGTTCACTGATGGTACCTATTTTATCCCACATAATATGGCTGGCAGATTATTGTACCACCATCTGTATCTGGCAGATCATGTCCTGATAGTATGTCTACTGTACCACATATGGCTGGGAGACTCTATAGATGCTGAAGTAAATATTCTGTCCTACTGATCTATTACTAGCACATTGCCTGCTGCTGACAATAATTACACTTTGCCACTATATGTGACTAAGAACATACTGTATGTGCTGATTCTAAACCTTTTGCAGATACCTACGTATAGTATATTCTTATAAGAACTATACTAAATCATTGTATGTGGTTGGCAGACTATATGTTGTATGTAACTATATGGTCCTACCTTTTGTGGAGAGACAGACTATAATCTGGCTAACTAATTGATATTTTCATGAGGGTTTCAATTTGCTTTCCCTAGTGTTAGGGACCAGGAACCAGACGGACACGAAACGTAAAATGCAATCACCTTTATTGTAATAACAAAAGTGAACAAAGCCAAATCGCGAACCAAAAGCATATACCAAAAGACAAGCCGGGGTCAGGAACCAAGACGGGTACTCAGACAAGCCGGGGTCAGGAATACGGAGATCAGCGAAGTCAGGATCAAGCCAGGAATCAGGAGCCGGGAGGGACGTCGGAGAAAGGCAGGTCATACACAGGAATTCAGGAACACAGAGATAGCACTTGCAGCCAGAAACAACACAAGGGCAAGGAGGAAGTGAAGTTTAGCTGCTTAAATAGCCAAAAAGGGCTGGCTGTGGGCTGGACAATGGGCTGAGTCACAGGAGTGACAGGAACATAGCCATGGCAACCCAGCAAGGCTGTATTAACCTCCAACAATGCAGCAGAAAAGCAGCTAGACCATAACACCTAGTTAGGGCCGGCCTTACATGCGTCCCGGTGGGTCTGTTAAACCCAGACCACAATTTGAAAAGGGGGCAAGCTGCTGTGAGTGAAACAGACTCTCCCTTATTACTCCAATCAGAGGAGAGGGTGTGCCTGGAAGCACCGCCCCTTTTACGGAAGTGTAAAGAAGAAGGCAGGAACATGGCTAGATTGAGTTGTGGCTGAGGTGATAAAGTGACGGAAAGGGTAAGGGAGGGACTGGGAACATTACATTACATTACATTAATTTATAAAGCGCCGGCCGATTCCGCAGCGCTGTTACATTCATTAGAACAATTTATAAACACATACAATAACACATACAATAACAAACTGAGAAGAGGACCCTGCTCTTGCGAGCTTACAATCTAGTTGGTGGTTGAGGGGAGTGAGACAATAGGAGAGGACAGCTTGGGTGAGGATGAGTTGATCTGCTTCTGATGTGTTGAAGCCGTTTGTTCCGATGGCTGTGATTAGGATGATGGTTGGGAGTACTGTAAAGCGATGTTGTACGCTTCCCTGAACAAGTGAGTTTTCAGAGAAGTTTTGAAAGTCGCGTACGAGGCAGAAAGTCTGACAGAACGGGGAAGGGGATTCCACAGGAGGGGAGCGGCACCGGTGAAATCCTGAATACGGGAGTGGGAAGAGGTAACAACAGTAGAAGAAAGCAGCAGGTCGTGACAGGAACGAAGAGGGAGGGTAGGGATGTATTTGGATAAGAGGGTAGAGATGTAAGGGGGTGCTGAGTTGTTGAGGGCTCTATAGGTCAGGGTTAGAAGTTTAAATTTGATTCTGAAGGGTATGGGGAGCCAGTGAAGTGATTGGCATAGTGGAGCAGCAGATGAGGAGCGGCGGCAGAGAAAGATTAATCTAGCTGCAGTGTTGAGGATAGATTGAAGCGGTGAGAGGGGGGAGAGCAGTTAGTAGGGAGTTCCAATAATCCAGGCGGGACATAACAAGGGAGTGGATTAGTAATTTAGTGGTATCTTGTGTGAGGAAAGGGCGGATTCGGGAGATGTTTTTCAGGTGGAGGCGGCAGGATTTGGTGAGGGACTGGATGTGAGGGATGAAGGAGAGAGCAGAGTCGATGGTGACACCAAGGCAGCGAACCTGGTCTGTTGGATGGATAGTGGAGTTATCAACAGTAATAGAGATGTCAGGAAAAGTGGACATAGCAGATGGCGGGATTACCATGAGTTCGGTCTTAGAGATGTTGAGCTTTAGGTAACGGGACGCCATCCATGATGCAATTCCTGATAGACAGTCAGTGAGGTGAGTTAGAAGAGAGGGGGAAAGGTCTGGAGCAGAAATATAGAGTAGGGTGTCATCTGCATATAGGTGGTACTGGAAACCAAAGGAAGAAATAAGTTTTCTGAGTGAAGAAGTGTAGATGGAGAATAGCAGAGGCCCAAGAACTGAGCCTTGAGGAACACCAGTAATTAGCGGTAAGGGAGAGGAGCAAGTTCCAGTAAAAGTACGGTTAGAAAGGTAGAATTTAAGCCATGAAAGAGCCATGTCACGGATGCCATGAGCATGGAGGGTTTGTAGGAGAAGAGAGTGGTCAACTATGTCGAAGGCGACTGAGAGGTCCAAGAGAACAACCAGTGATAATTGGCCTTTTGTTTTAGCTGTGAGGAGGTAATTAGTAATCATAGTCAGTGCAGTCTCTGTTGAATGCTGTGGATGCTTGCAGAGGGTCAAGTAGAAAGTTTGACGAGAGAAAGTTTGTCAGTTGATTGTAGGTTAATGGTTCCAGCAGTTTGGAAGCTAGTGGGAGAAGTGAAACTGGACGGTAGTTTGATGGGGATGTGGGATCAAGTAGTATGGATGGTATGTAAGCATGGCTGTGTATGAATAACTGTTAGCATGGATGTGTAAGTGTTTGTGTAAGCAAGGATGTGTAAGTGTTTGTACGTTTGTATGTGAGCCTGGCTGTGTGTTTATGAGAGAGCATGATTTTGTAAATGTTTGAATATGAGCCTGGATGTGTATGTGTAAGTGCGGGTGAGAGAGATTATGTGTAGGGTGTAAGTGTGTACATTAGTAAGTATATGTGTGCGCGTGTGTTGGTTTTTGTGTGTAAGTCTGTGCAAACGTGAGAATGTGTGTAAAAATATGTACCGGTGTGTATGTCAGTTAACAAAAATGGGTGGGGCAAGCAGGCAAAATAAGAATAAGAAGAAACAAGAGAAGAACTCTAGCTGCCGAAAAGGAGACAGAGACACAAAGGCGGTCGGTATAGGAGGTAGGAAGACACAGAGTGTCAGTGAGAGTGAGGAAGCATGAGAGGCTGAATTTAATAATCATGACATAACTGATGTGGAGGGGAAGAGTCACGTGACGTCATGTGTGTTCTTGACCCCAGGAAATTTAGCTCTAGCCCCCACAGTACAGATACCGGGTGTCTGGAGCTCAATTCTCCTAGTTAAGAAATACATAGCTTAACTGCAATGTTGCTTATGGATAGTGGGAAGCATACTGTACATAGGCAAACCCAAATTTCACAGGATGAGACAAACGAACAACTGTCCTGGCAAATTTGGAATGCTGGGAACTACATAGTCATACATTAAAGGCTCAAAGGTTTAAAGATAATATCAGGAAGTATTACTTTACTGAGAGGGTTGTGGAAGCATGGAATAGCCTTCCAGCAGAAGTGGTGAAGGTTACTACATTTGAGGAGTTTAAGCATGCATCATACAGGCATGAGGCTTTCATAGATATAAGATAAGGCCAGGGACTAAGGAATGTATTTAGAAATTGGGCAGCAGGCCCAATCATTTGGATTTAACTTGGGTGCTCAGCAAGTCCTGTAGCTGCAAGCTGGGTGCTGGGTAAGTCCTGTGGGTGCATCTGGGTGCTGGAAAAGTGGTTCGGATATATCTTGGGTGCTGAGCTAGTTCTGTGGATGCAATCTGGGTGCTAGGCTAGTCATGTGGATGTGATCTGGGTGCTGGGCAAGTCCTGTGAATGCAATCTTGGTCTTGGTGCCAGGGCTTGCCTTTGGGAAGTGTGACCTGTGGTCTATGCCTGTTATGTGGGTCAATAAATACCGTATTTGCTCGATTATAAGACGAGGTTTTTTTCAGAGCAAATGCTCTGAAAAATACCCCTCGTCTTCTAATCGGGGTCGTCTTCTAATCAGACCTCAAATAGAGGTCTGATTAGGAGACTAAGATCCAGATCCCCCGCACTGCTGCAGGGGACCTGGATCCTCCTGTCTCACCCCCCCCCCATCATACACACACTTACCGGTGCTTCCTTGCTTCCTACTGCGTTGCCGGGGCAGCGGGTTGACGTCTACGCGATCCGCGTAGACAACGTCCGCTGCAGCCGGAAGGAGGTGTGGCTAGCAGCGGGGGTTGTCTGCGTCCGTCGCATAGACCTTCCCCGACTGTCAGAGATTAGAGTTCCCCGCACCGGTGCGGGGAACTTTGATCTCTGACAGCCGGGGAAAGTATACGCGACGGACGCATACAAACCCCCGCTGCTAGCCACACCTCCTTCCGGCTGCAGCAGAAGGCGACGTCAACCCGCTGCCCCGGCTGGAAGCACCGGTAAGAGAGGGGGGAGAGCGGGGGAAGGGGGGTGAGAGAGGGGGGGGGAAGGGGGGTGAGAGAGGGGGGGGAGCGGGGGAAGGGGGGTGAGAGAGGGGGGGAGAGAGAGAGAGAGAGAGTGTGTGTGTGTGTGTGTGTGTGTGTTAGTTAGTTAAATGGGGGTATAGGGTGTGTGTGTGTGTTAAATGGGGGCATAGGGCATTTCTGGAGTGGCGTTAAGGGGGGATTTAATAGCGCACTCTGCCTCCTGAAATGCCTTATACCTCCCTATATGCCACTCTGCCCCATAATATGCCTTTTAACCCCCTAAATGGCAGAGTGGCATATAGGGGTATAAGGCATTTCTGGAGGCAGAGTGCTCTATACAATGCCTTTTAACTCCCATAATGTCACTCTGCCTCCTGAAATGCCTTATACCTCCCTATATGCCACTCTGCCCCATAATATGCATTTTAACCCCCTAAATGCCAGAATGGGATATAGGGGTATAAGGCATTTCTGGAGGCAGAGTGGCACATAGGGGGTCAAAAGGCATACCATGGGGCACAGTGGCATATAGAGGGTTAAAAGGCATATCATGGGCCACAGTGCCATATTGGAGTGGCAAGCCTGGGGGCAGATGTGCGTAACTGGGGGACAGGTTGGAAAATACAAGAAATAAAAACAAAAAAAATCTTTTTCTCAATCATAGCTTTTATTAAAAAAAAGAGTTTACATGAATTAACATTTACTGGTAAAACTTTTTTCCTTTGGGGTCGTCTTATATTCAGGCTTTTTCTTTTTTTCCTAAGTTAATATTCAGATTTTGGGGGGTCGTCTTATAATCAGGGTCGTCTTATAATCGAGCAAATACGGTACTTTACTTTTTTATTATTATTATAATTTTGGAATTTGTTTTTTTGTGATGAATAAATGGTCATATTTTTAATTGTACATTTTACAGTTTTTACCCTTTCTTGACGTGGGTTGGTTTTTTTTTTTGTTTTTTTTTTTGTTTTTTTTTAACCATGCTTGCACTAAAGCACAGTTTTTGTGCTATTGCTATGGCTTTATTCAACCCTGATTGCCCACTAACTCATTTAGTGCAGCCCTACACATTATATATTGTTTTGTCAGCATAAGTAGGGCTTTCTTTTGAAATAATAATTATATATAAACGATCATTTAGTATTTGTATTTAGGTATTTGTCCTGTCTTTGGAAACACCACATATGTCTGGTATTTTCATTTATTTTGGCACTTACAGGGTTAAATATGAATGACACGCATTGCTGTTTCTAAACAAGATTTTCTAAATATGTGGTATGCAGGGATTTGCGCCCTAATAGTGGCTAGAAAAAGTAAAACTGCTAAACAAAAGTATATATTTTTTGAAACTTGACATCCCAAAGTATTTCATTTTTAACAAACCCGTTCTATCCAAACAGTGTTTCAGTACTTTTTCCCTGGGTAAATTAAATTACTGAAACAGCCCAGGGCATATTGGCCTGTCCCATACAGCTGATTCCACAAGAATTAGTCTGAGAAAAAAAATTAAAAAAAAGCATTTTTCACATCCATTTTGGAGTTTCACCATGTTTATTTTTCTGATTGGATATGTGAAAGCACAAAACAGGTCTTTATTTGTGTTCAGTAATACCCCACATGCATAGATAAGTCATGTTTCTCAGATATTGTGAAGTCAAAACTGGAGCATGCACATTTAAATGTTTACATTTTTTTTTTTATCAGATCACTTGTAAGTGACAAGTTTTAGGTCACTGGGATTGATCAGGGAGACACATGTTTTACCTACAACTACTTGGTGTAAAAACTAGGAAAGCTTTCCAATGGCCCAGCAAATATAATTAAAAAGTCATATTAATATACTGATATGATATTTGGAGTTATCCTGTACGGCCGTCGGTTCTGGTTCAGCAAATAGTGATGGGAGTTATGGTGTTTCACCATTAATGTCTGGTACAATATATAGTGATGAGAAATATGCTGTGCTATAAGGATAACAGATACACTGTACCACCATCAGTTTTTGGATCACTATATAATGGTAAAAGTTATACTGTTGTGGTTGTGGTATGCCACTGTCAGGCTTAGTATATATAGTAATGGTAGTTATGCTGTACCACCCCTAGTGTGACAATATGAATAAACCACTGGGTTTGGGGAAATTTGTTTTACTATTTTTTTTTTATTTATTTTTTTTACTTTCTGCACTACTAATAACATTAATTTTCTTATTCATCTATCTACTCTCAAAATAACCTCTGTAAACATATAGCGAGGGCACAATTTTCTGTTCTTGCCTTTGGTGCAAAGATGGCCCGTATGGTTCACATTTGCTGACACATTCAATGTTTCTAGACCAGGGCCACACTAAAAATTAAAATCCTGGAAAAGGATCTCAGTAACCCAATATTGCATTCAGACAGCATTGCACGTGGATAGCAACTAGCGCAAGCAAAAACCATAAAATAAATATATAATATCATATATCATTGTGTTTTACATTAAAAAGTTAAAAATGTACTATACCGTTTACCCCTTAATATGGCAGATAGTGTCAGACACTTGCTGGTGTCTGTATTAGCAGGGTAGAAGGAGCCCAGAATGCAGGACTACTGGAGGTAACAGGAACAGTCCAGAGCAGTAGAGATAGGGCACGATAACTAAATCAGGTAGAGGCAGTACGCCAAATAGCGTAGTCAGGTCACAGGCAAGGGTCAGGTCCAGGCAGCAATCAAATAGCGTAATCAGGTCACAGGCAAGGGTCAGGTCCAGGCAGCAATCAAATAGCGTAATCAGGTCACAGGCAAGGGTCAGGTCCAGGCAGCAATCAAATAGCGAAAACAGGTCACAGGCAATGGTCAGGTAATAGATCAATCAGAATACAAATAGGTTGAGGAGCACAGTACTGGGAACGCTGTGTAGGGCACAGAGCGTCTCAGAATATCTGAGCGCCGACATAAGGGAGCTTGAGGGTTTTATAGAGATCCCAGACGTGGCGTCTGACATCACGTCTAGATCTCCACCAACTGTTCCGCCCCCAACCACCTCTTCCCCGTGAGACGGCACAAGAGGTGCCGCCCCTCCAGGGGAAGCCTCTACCCCCACTCCTCCCCCTTACTTAGGGTGGCGTAATGGAGCGCCGCCCCCTTCATGGGGACCTGAACCGCGTCGCCGGCGTGTTCCCCGGCTCCCCGCGTGGACGCGGGAAGTGAAGAACACACCGCCCGAGCCGGCGGCAGGAACTGGGAATCTGCCGCGAGCAGACGCGGTCTGCCACGGGAGGTAAGTCCTGGACCTCGAACGGCACGTACCGTACGCCGGACGGTACGTGCCTTACAGAGCCCCCCTCCCAGATGACCCCTCCGGGGGGCGATCAGGGTGGTTACGGGGGAAAGCACGAAGTTTGGCAGGAGCATGGATATTACTTATAGGTTCCCAGGAACGATCCGTCGCCCCATAGCCCTTCCAATGTATGAGATATTCCAAACCGGCCGTTCTTTACTCGGGAATCGAGGATGTGCTGAACCTCGTATTCATTCTCTCCTGCAATCTCTACCGGAGGCGGAGGAGGAGGATCTGACGAGGGCCTCCAAGGTTTCACAAGGGAAATGTGGAAAACAGGATGGATACGGTATTTATTGGGTAGCTGGAAACGGACCGCAGCAGAACCAACCATCTCAAGGAGGGAAAGGGACCAATGAAACGAGGACAGAGTTTCTTCGATGGACAGGATAGATGAAGATGTGTAGTGGAGAGCCATACTTTATCTCCTTTTTGGTAGCACGGGGTTGGAGAACGGAGACGATCGGCATAGGTCTTGTATGTCTCTTGGGCCTTAAGGATGTTGGTTCGTGTGGTATTGAAGGACCGGATGAGATGCTGAAGTCTGGTTGCAGCCTCAGGCACTGAATCGGAAGGAAGGAAGCAGGGTGATACCCAAAGTTGGCGAAAAATGGAGAACAGCCAATAGTCCTTTTGGGTTTGATTATTATAGGATTATTCCGCTGTAGGCAACAATTGGACCCAGTCATCTTGTAGATAGGTTATATAGCAACGTAGATATTGTTCGAGTATTTGATTAACTCGCTCAGTTTGCCCGTTGCTCTGCGGATGAAAGGAGGAGGAATAGTTGGGCTGTATTTGTAGTCCTTTACAGAAGCCACGCCAGAAGCGAGAGGTGAACTGTCTTCCACGGTCAGTTGTGATTGAGCGGGGTAAGCCATGAAGACGGAAGATCTCTTTGAGGAATAAGGTGGCTGTTTCAGAGGAGTTGGGTAGACCCTTGGCTAGTAAGAAGTGGGCCATCTTAGTGAACTGATCCACCACTACCAAGATGGTTGTATACCCATGTGAATCAGGTAAGTCTACAATAAAATCCATTGAAATATCAGTCCATGGTCGTTCAGGTACTGGTAGAGGTTTAAGGAGTCCGGCAGGTCGTTGTCGTGAGGTCTTGGAGGTGGCACACACTTGGCAAACTGAAACATAGGCGATGATCTCTTTACGCATAGCCGGCCACCAAAAGAGACGTTGGATTAACTCCACCGTCTTACGTGAACCTCCATGTCCTGCAGCCAAAGTAGAGTGGTGAAGACGGATTACCTCCTGACGTACAGGAGGAGGCACAAAAATCTTGTCGTGGAAGTAAAGCAACCCCTCTTTGCGAGTACAGAAATGAGGGGCAGTAAATCTCTCAGAGGTGCTATGATAACGAAGTCTCTCCCACATAGACGGAAAGGATGCTAAAAAATGACCTTTGTGTAAAATGGTTTCGTCGATGTCTGGTGTACTCTCCGATCCCTCGTTTGTACGTGATAGGGCATCCGCTTTGCCGTTCCTAGATCCTGGACGATAGGTGATGTTGAGATGAAATCGAGTAAAGAACAGGGCCCAACGAGCCTGGCGAGGTTTTAGCCGTTTAGCCGTGCGGAGATACTCCAAATTACGATGATCGGTGTATACCAATACAGGATGGGTGGCACCCTCCAAATGATGTCGCAATTCTTCAAGTGCAGATTTTAGGGCAAGTAATTCACGGTTGCCGACATCGTAATTCCTCTCGGGAGGAGTCAGTCTCTTAGAGAAAAAGGCAACTGGGTGTACAATGTTCTGAGGGCCACTTCTTTGAGAAAGTATAGCTCCTATCGCAGAATCGGAAGCGTCTACTTCCAAAATATAGGGTCTGGAGGTTTAAGGAAAGGCAAGGATAGGTGCCGAGGTGAAGAGACGCTTGAGACGATCAAAGGCATCCTGAGCGGGAGAAGTCCAGACGAATCTACCCTCCTTTTTGGTCAAAAGTGTAAGGGGTTGTATTACTTTAGAGAAATCACGGATGAATTTCTGATAGAAATTAGCGAAGCCTATAAAACGTTGGCCTTCTTTCTTGTTGGTAGGACAAGACCAGGAAGTGATGGCCAGAACCTTTTTGTCATCCATTTGGACCCCTTGGGGGGTTACGAGGAAACCGAGGAACTCCACTGTGTCTGTTTCGAATGCACATTTTTCCAATTTAGCATAAAGATTGTTTTCACTCAACCGGATGACAACCTTGTGCACATGTTCTCTATGCTCTTTCAGGGTCTCTGAGTATATTAATATGTCATCTAAATATATAACAACGAAGACATCCAGATAGTCCCGAAATACATTATTCAGAAAATGTTGAAATGTCGCTAGGGCATTGCATAAACCAGACGGCATCACGGCGTACTCAAAATGTCCGTACCGTGTCCGAAAGGCAGTCTTCCACTCGTCTCCCTTTCTTATCCGTACCAAATTGTAGGCCCCACGCAGGTCAAGCTTAGTATAAATATGGGCAGAGCTAAGACGATCCAAAAGTTCGGGTATCAATGGCAAAGGATAGCGGTTCTTTATTGTAATATCATTAAGAGGGCGATAATCTATACAAGGACGCAGACCCCCATCTTTTTTTCCCACAAAGAACATCCTTGCACCGGCTGGGGAAGTAGATGGTCTTATAAATCCTTTATTAAGAGCATCATCAATATAGTCTTTCAAAATTCTGAGTTCAGGACCCGAGAGAGGATAAATGCGTCCATACGGAATAGGTGCACCAGGGAGAAAGTCAATAGGACAGTCGTAACTGCGATGAGGCGGGAGCTTGTCTGCACCTTTCTTTTCAAAAACATCGGCAAAAGTGTGGTAAGCGGTAGGAATACCCGGCGTTATCTTATTGACAGGTTGTGATTCTAGAGAAAGCAACTGTCCATGTGGAGGAGCGGGTCGACACAAACAAGTAGTTTTGCAATGGATGGAGGAGAAGGAGAGTGTTCCCTTCTCCCAATTTATACAGGGGTTATGCAGTCTTAACCAAGGTAAACCGAGGATAACAGGAAACATGGGGGACTGGACTAAATCAAATTGAAGAAGTTTGTGATGGCGGGTTCCAAGCAGAAGATCAAGGTGAGTGGTTTCTTGGGTAACTGGACCGGAGGCCAGAGGATTACCATCGACCAGGTGAATAAGAAGCGCTCTAGACTTGGTGAGACAAGGTATCCGATGCGCAGAAGCAAATGCAGAATCCATGAAGTTCCCGCTGGCACCGGAGTCCACCATGGCCGATGTAGAATGAGACAGACGGATAAGTGAGGAGCAGAACGAAACATAGTGGGTCTCTCTGCGGTGTGCATCGTAAACAGCTTACCTCCGTTCTTAGAGGGTCTCACTGGGTACTCGCGGAGCATATGGCCTGCCTTGCCGCAGTAAAGGCAGAGATTCAATGTCCTTCTTCTGGAGTGCTCCACAGCAGAGAGTGGTCCTCGAAAGATGCCTATTTGCATAGGTTCCTCTGTGGGGGGTGCGAAGGTCTGAGGGGATCGGACAACAGCTGGAGCCGGAGCAGGAGCCTGGTAGAGCCGACGCCTTGGAGGGCTGGATCCCAAGGTACGTTCATGTCTACGCTCACGCAGGCGACGATCTATCTGGATAACCAAGCCCATAAGTACCTCCAGGGAGGTAGGAATGCCAACGCGTGCCAGTTCATCTTTCAGAGGGTCTGAAAGACCTAGACGGAACTGATCGAGGAGGGCAACCTCATTCCACATGGATTCAACAGCAGCTTGACGGAAGTCCGTAACATACTCCTTCACTTGTCGCCTACCTTGCCTGAGGTGGCGCAGTGTGTTCTGGGCAGTAGCTGCTCTTAGGGGATCATCATAGATCTTGGTTAAAGCTGACTGGAATGTGGACCAGGATTCAAGGACCGAGTCATTAGTACGAAGAAGGTGATGGGCCCACTGCTGAGGTTCACCTGCTAGTAGTGTTATTACTGTGTGTACTTTCGCACGGTCAGAGGCAAAGGTGCGAGGCTTGAGTGTAAACATCACTTGGCAGGCAGTAAGAAAAGTCCGGAATTGGGACCTCTCCCCGGAAAACTTGTCAGGCATCGCGATATGAGGTTCGGGATCCATAGCCCCTGCATGAGCAAAAGCATTGGATGGATCCAGGGCCGATGGTGCAGAGTGTCCGGATCGAAGTTCCTGTAGCTGATATGGGAGATCAGCCACTTCTGCCTGGAGTTCCCCCACAGTGCGATTAAGGGAGGTTAATTGGTGGGCCATAGATGTAATGGCCTCTGCTAGCCCCGCGGACTCCATGTATGGCTCAGATATTATGTCAGACACTTGCTGGTGTCTGTATTAGCAGGGTAGAAGGAGCCCAGAATGCAGGACTACTGGAGGTAACAGGAACAGTCCAGAGTAGTAGAGATAGGGCACGATAACTAATTCAGGTAGAGGCAGTACGCCAAATAGCGTAGTCAGGTCACAGGCAAGGGTCAGGTCCAGGCAGCAATCAAATAGCGTGATCAGGTCACAGGCAAGGGTCAGGTCCAGGCAGCAATCAAATAGCGAAAACAGGTCACAGGCAAGGGTCAGATAACAGATCAATCAGGATACAAATAGGTTGAGGAGCACAGTACTGGGAACGCTGTGTAGGGCACAGAGCGTCTCAGAATATCTGAGCGCCGACATAAGGGAGCTTGAGGGTTTTATAGAGATCTCAGACGTGGCGTCTGACGTCACGTCTAGATCTCCACCCACTGTTCCACCCCCAACCACCTCTTCCCTGTGAGACGGCACAAGAGGTGCCGCCCCTCCAGGGGAAGCATCTACCCCCACTCCTCCCCCTCCCTCCTGCACACCGTTAGCAGGAGGAGAGGAGCTTAGGGCGGCGTGCTGGAGCGCCGCCCCCTTCATGGGGACCTGAACCGGGTCGCCGACGTGTTCCCCGGCTCCCCGCTTGGACGCGGGGAGTGAAGAACACACCGCCCGAGCCGACGGCAGGAACTGCCACGGGAGGTAAGTCTCGGACCTCGAACGGCACGTACCGTACGCCGGACGGTACGTGCCTTACAGATAGTCCTGTTTAGTATTAATTTGACTCTCATACATCTTGAGTTTTCCATTAATTTTGATTGCATTTATGAATTGGAATGCAATATTGTGCGACCATACTTATAATATATTTGGCAAAAGATAATTCATACTTTTTTATGTTAAATCATGCTTGTATTTGTTGTACATTGCATGCCTCCAAACTCCTGCCCCCAATGAATCAGGAGGCCATGGGCAGAACTTGGGAGGTCAAGTGTCAGTGCTAATGCTCATACATGTTAACACTGTCATTCAAACTGGCAGCACTACCTGTTTTTGATTTTCATAGATATTTGCTAGATCAGGTTAGATCAAATGTTTTTTTTTTTAGATCAACGTGAATACATCTATTGAGTGTGAAAGAGAGTAAGAGAGAGAACTATAAACCTATCAAGCTGTTTTCACTCATGATTCAAAATGGCTGCTGACCGTGTGATTTTGTTTTTCCAAAACGGGGTCACTTTGTGCTTGAGAGCTAACTACACAACCCAATTACACTCAAAGCACTCACCAGATAGAAATGCTTACGCTAACAAACACCCGCTAAAGGCAAAAGACGCAAACGGAGCTACTGAAAACAAAAACATCTGCAATCGCCTAAAAGCAAACATATTTATTTTAGTGTGACCATTTCTGAGAGTCAAGATGGCATTTGAGCAGCTAGTTACAGACACACAAGTTATTTCAGATGAGATATATCCTAACAACCAATACACACATTAACAATCCAAACCCAAATACTAGCAAAGATAATGTGTAATAAACAACAATAGATTGTCATAACTAAAATATAAATTATTATTAGCTAGACACTTATCAATATAGTGTAGAAATTAACACAATATTATAACATTTATAGTAGAAACACTATACGTTGGTTATTCAGCTGGTTTCCTAATACATATTTTATAAAACAATGTGATACTGATATACTTGCCATTTCCCGGGTATTCTTATGAAAGCAAGGTGACAGGACAGGATTCAGACAAGGAGAACTGGTTACTTCATGGGTTCCAACAGCCTGGGGAGGACTGAGACCATCCAGGGCCCCGGGGAACAAAAAGTCATGGGTTGCTGTGACAATGCCCTTCCCTTGGCCACATATTCATAGTTAAGCTCCTCCCTTGTGGTTATATCCTCAAGAAATTTAATTTGTGGTTTTACACAACATCACACAAAATAGTTCTTATTAAAGATATATTAAATAATATGAGGAATGGGAAACATTATTGCACACACTATCTGAAATACATAATTATACAAATACAAAAACTCAATCTGAAAAATATAAAAGTAAATATGTATTCTATCACTGTAAGCACTAGGGAGTACAAAGATTCATTGAAAGACTGAAAGGGGCATACCTAGGCAAATCCTGTATATGGCACATCCCAGTACACATTTTAAAATTAAAAATAAATTAAATACATTTAAACAAATAACATTTACTGAACAGATAATACTGCTTTCTATAGAACCCCCCCAAAAAAAAACCCAGGTCCAAAGTGACCACTCAATCTATTCTGCAAAGGTAAATGGATTTACATACTCTGCCTTTGAGCCTCTATTTCTGCAAATTGATCAATGACCTCAAAGCTATAATCTTGTTCACGTAATACTGAGCCAGACATTGTCAATAGTACAGCATATCTCCCATCACTATATACTGAGCCAGACATTGACTGTAGTATAGCATAACTCTTATCTCTTTATACTGAGCTAGAACATGGTTGTATAACATAACTATCATCGCTGTTTGCAGAGCCAGACATTTACAGTGGTAAATTATAATTCCAATCATATTATACTGAGGCAGTCACTGATTATGGTACACTTTAACTGTTAGTTGAGTTGATCTAGCCCCCTGCTGTTTAGCCTGGGAGGCTGTTTTTCTCTGCTATGACCTAGAAAAACCTGTCTTCCTTTCTATTATGCACCCTGTTGCTCACGCTTTACTGTATTGTTGTCACATTTAACCGTGTCCACAACGATTTCTATCAAAAATCAATAAAATTGTATCCAAATTTTGGATGAGGGGAGGCCAACTCATCACCCCCCACAAAATATTAGATGCTGAATACTGCCTCTTGTGTCATAGATCTAACAAAAAAAAAGTTGACTTGGCTTGAGCTAACAAATATCTATCAAAATCAATAAAATTATGTCCACATTTCAGTGGCTGATTCTTGGCTGATCAGACCTGATCTAACATAGTTATCATAATCAATTATATTGTGTCCAATTTTTGTTAAGAGGGCTGGTTATAGGTTACCCTTCCTGAAAGTGATTAAGATTGCATATTTTAGAGTAGATGTAGTGGGGGGGGGAAATGGTTGTATAGTAGTGTGGGGGGGCTTACCCGGGGGAGGTATCATATGTGTATACTTTTCCAGCACAGGTTTATATATAGGTGAAACTGGAGATACAAACCTTTAGCTGATACTTCTGCCAAAATAGATGCAGTATGAAAGGTCTAAGGGTCACTACGTTAATGGGAACTTTGACACAGAGAGAAAGAAAAGAATACCCATACATATCAGATTTGAGACCCTTAGTTCAGGTTGAGGCCTTAATAAAGGGTTACAATATCTACAGAATTAATCTAATACAGGAATTTAGTGTGGGATAGATTATAATATGAAAAGAGACTGCTTGTGCCAAATGTTACATTCATGTTAACACCCCTTGTAACTGTATACATCTATGAGAAGTTCCAGCTTCAAATGTATAATATGCCTAAAGCAGAGACCTAGACAATCTTGGTAGCTTGCAATCTATTATACATCTATATTTTGCCAAACACCTCCTGCACTCAAAATAACTAGGGGGAGGGGTAAGGAACAAATGCATTTGAGAGGATTCTGCAGACTCCCCCACGCATCTACAAAAGCAATACTAAAATTTGAAGGGACCATGGAAGTGCAAGGACTAGACAGCTAATTCATTCAAGCTTCTTGAATCAAAAGTTGATCTGACTCATCCTGTTTCCCTATCTGTGTCATTTTTAAAAAGATCCCATATTTTAGGAGACCCAGAGGTAGATCGTTGTCTGGTAGCCTGGAATATTTTTTGTCCCAAGGACCTTGAAGATGTAACCATTCCCTTTAGAAATGTGTAAACTATTTAGACCAATAAGTATCATGATAATGTTTAGAAATTTAATATTTAACTTTCTGTAAAAACAGTGTTCTTTTTCTAGCATTATTTATAGACATAAACAGCTAAGTTCTTCTTCCCCAAAATGTCAGCTTCTGAAGTACAGAGAACAAACAACCTATAATCCTAACGGCTTTGCCCTTAGCAGAGTAAAATTCAGAAGAACGCTTTATGAAATCATAGTTATTAAGAGCCGAAGACAAGAATTTAAGAGCTGTATAGCTTAGATCTACTACACGGTGATACATGTAACAATGTTGGAATGATTGGGAGATGTCAAGAATAGTTACGTTCATGTAAAGCTATGGCTTTAAAAAGTCTGAATTCAGTCTATAGACACAATGGTTTACTACTAAAATGGCAAGAGTAAGTTGATATCTTGTTAAAGAATGTCTTACTTGTATTGAAGATTTTTTGTCTGCGGCATACATTCATGCCTGTAGTATTTAATGAAAATGTACATATACAATGTTTTAGGGAAAAAAAAGTATGTCAAATGCAATCCCTGATGCAATCCACAGTTATTCTGATGCAGACTGTAACCTGGGGTATATTTTTCATGATGGATCACAGACCCAGACTTACCACCTGTCACACTTGGTAAATACCAGTGGGCTGCTGTTCAACAGCCTTCTACACTTCCCAATCTTCCAAAGCAGCAGCACATGGGGTCTTGCAGTTTGCAGCCACTGGCTGGATATGCATGGCAACATGCTGCAAGTATATAAAGAACATAACGAGAGGCCATGCGTATCAGGATTACAGCCACATGTTCATCATTTGGCATCTGCTGGCCTTAAAGTACCTGGACCACTTAGTCATCCCCAGTCGTCCCCAGATTTTTTTATTCTAAACAAAAAAAAAAAAATCATTCTGCACTTGGTTGTGAGAATGAAGCCATGATTCCTCACAATCCTCATTTGAAATCCTCTCGTTCCTCTTGAAAGAAACTTGACATTCTTGATTTCATGATAGAACCTATAACATATTATGTTACATACTATGTAATTTTACGTAAATTTTAATTTTTTAGTTAATAGAATGATAATATGCAGCAGCTATTGAGCATGCAAAACATGTAGGCTAAAGAATGACTATGCTGATAACATGCTCTGTTTCTTTCATAATTAAATTAAAGCTATTGAATTGGGCCCCCATTTGTTGTTGGGACAATAAAGGAGACATCATATTACATAAAAAAAGATGGATAATTTCAATCAATCAGATCCCTACAGATCTGCTCCTGAAACTGCAACAATCACAACATTTCTGAATCATGTATGTTCTCGTAGTGTAAAGTGTATCTGCTACAGCACAGCGGTCAAGTAAATAAATAATGCAGGTTGCTTAGACTCTGCAGACCATTACTGTCTAACAAGCATTCAAATCATCTCTCCCAGGCCCCTGCTTGCAACATCCATTGATCAATTATCTAGAAACCAGACACACTCATGCCTCCTTTCCATTGATATTCTTACAACACCCCTTCTCTGTACCTCTGCTCATTAATAATGCAACAGACTCTTTAGTACAGGTAGAAGCATCACTTCAGTGTGTTACTTTGCATAAAGGGCACTGATAAAGCAATCACCTAGTATTAACTTAATAGTTATTACAAAAGTGAAAAAGTGTTCCCATCTGACCTCCTACAATACACTTGCTCCTTGTGTTAGTAAAATACATAACTGATGTACATTTCTTGCAAGCATAAATCTTGGCTGTAGCGGAGCAGTGGAGAAGAGTACTAGAAGACAGCTTGTCTGAGTTTAACAGAGGCTCATAAATCTTCTAAGAAACATTTGTACATGATTTCTTCATATTCAGAAAAAGTATCTGTGTTTTAGTTCTAGTGTGACCATCCGGGAATCTGTATGTGAATGACTTTTATGCTTTTTTAGGTTGTGTGCTCCCCTAGTTTATATATTTTTTTGTGCTGTGCTTAGTTGCAGGTTCTGACCACACCTTAGGGTTGAGCAGCCCCTCATGCCACACAGATGCCCCATTCATGTTGTACATAGGAGGCTTTAAATTAGTCTCTTTTGGGTTCAAATGCAAAGCAGTCCCACTGATTTAGCCTCTTCGTAAGCAATATAGTTAGAAAAATTAAATAGGACTCACCAAGCTTGGGGTACTTTGAAATAGTGGCAGGCTAAGCAATATGACCATATAGTGTGACAGAATCCCCAAGCAGTATGCGCTGAATTATTGCTTTTTTTTTGCGTATAGATACGGAATCTCTACAGAAAAAATCTGTACTTTAGATTTAAAAGCAGGGTGCGGACCACAGAAATATGTGTTTTAAAAAAAAAAAAAAAAAAAAAGCCTAAATATTCTGATATCTGTATTTATGTCTGTGCTTAGTATATATAAAGTTGGTGCCTGGCACCAGACACCAGGGAGTCAGAAGCAGTGGTAAGTTGGGGGGGGCATAAGGCTTTTCTGGAGGCTTTTGTGTGTGAGCATGCATGTGTACATGTGTGTGTATGAGAATGCATGTGTGTGTGTGAGCATGCATGTGTACGTGTGAGCATGCATGTGTACGTGTGTGTATGAACAGAGATGTAAAAGTGGGGTGAGTGTAAGTGTTAACATTTGTTAAATGTTGGAAGGGCGCAAAGTTTAAATAAGGCACAGACAAGTTGTTTGGAACAAATAAGGCACAGACTAGCTGTTGAAGTTAGGGGGCCTCGGGGGAATTTTTGCACCAGGGACTTGTGGTTTCTAGTTACGCCCCTGCTTCCTCCCATTCGTTACAGACAAAATTCGGAGGTCTTTTTTGTCTCAAAACATTCAAGGCCATTCTCAAAAGGGGGAAGTTCCTGATACATTCTGGACTCACCATCCATTATAGAAACTATAAACAAATGTTCCCCCAGCGTAAGGACAGTCAAAGAGGTGTAGCAGCAGCAGTAGTAATAGTAGAGTACTGCGTCTGGGCTGGCAGACACTGGCACATCCTAGGCACATGCATCCCTGTGGAGCAGGACTGATTTCCCCAACATTATAGATTTTTTTAAAAAAAGGTTCCCCCAGAGTAAGGGCAGCCAAAGATGTGCAGCAGTAGTAGTAGAGGACTAGGCCTGGACAGGCAGACACTGGCACTGTGATGGGACACCTTGTATCCGACTGGGTACTCCCGCCACACTGCTCTTCCTACTGCAAAGAAACCCGCAGTTCAGCGCTGGGCGAGAAGAACCGGCACAGCAATCTAATGGAGCCGTGCTAGCTCTTTGTCTTGCTGTACTTAGCTACACAGTGCTAATATTGTCCTGAAAAGGACAATAAATTGCGGTAGCAGTCCACGTCAATCATCAGACAGAACTAAGGTGGAAAACACAGCTAAAATACAGCTATTAATACCACCGTTAGGAAGCTGAAGATTATGTTCATCTTTTGGCACCTCTGGCTTCACCAGAAGAAGATTAACGTTTTGGAATGGCCCAGCCAGAGCTCAGACCTGAATCCAATTGAACATCTGTAGGGGGATCTGAAGAGGGCTGTGCACAGGAGATGTCCTTGCAATCTGACAGAAGAGTGGGCATATATTGCCACATCAATATGCCATACCATGCTAATAGACTCCTACCCAAAAAGACTGATTGCTGTTATTGGGAGGCTTGTTTTGTAATTCAATTGTTCATGTTATAGGTCACATTAAAGGTGGAAAAAGTTCTGACATGATTTATCTTTGTCTCATTCTTTAAAATCACAAGAACCTGGTATTAATAACAGGGGTGTGTAGATTTATATATAATCTCTAGTAATCTATCCCTTAACACTGTTGAAACCGTATACTTCCTAAATGTTTGCATTGACATAATGAGGCATTGGGTTGCAATTCTGGTACTGAGCTCTAGATAATGTACAGAGGTCACTTGGTTTCCACTCTTCAGTATGGTCTGTGAATCAATGAGGCATATCAGTTACAGGGGCCATCATTTACACAGCACTAGATTTGCATGCATTTCTCTTTTTTATAGCATTCATCTTTAAAAACACGCCTTCTCTCAAAGAGCAATCAGGGAAAGCTTTTTTTAATAACATCACAGAAAAAGCAGATACATTGGAAAGGAGTTCAGCATACCAACTAAAAAAACAACCTCTTGGTTCCTTAATGGAATATATAGACAATTAAAATGGAATTCTCTGCTGTTCCCACAGAATGTGTTAAAGGAACATGACTCCTACTTACAATAATATAATCTTGGAAAAAATTTGAAAAAATAAGTAGGAATGAGAAGCATATAATTTACAGTTTAACCATATCTGGGAACTCCTGGTTTGACCGGGAGATTGCCGGGGGAAGCACCTCTTCTCCAGGTCAAGACCCGAATTCTGTGGGTCGCGGGATCGGGTTCTTGACACTCCCTGCTCCCCACCCATTTTCCCTTTAAATGGGGGTGTTTACCTGTGACGTAATCAGGAACGCCCCGTCACAGGACCGCCCGCTGACATCAGTGGGCAGTCCTGGCTGAGTCCTGTAAGGGAAGGCTCCAGGTAACGGGAGCCCAGAAGTTCTCAGGTATGCTCCCAACATTTCAAATGGCCACAGAGGGACACCTTTGTTTTAGGGGAAGGGGCAGGCTTTACCACAATTATTTATGTAATACTATATAACAGGGCTCGACAAATCCCTCAGAATTTTGCCTAGGAGTTTGTCAACCTCTTACATCCACGCGGGGCGCTGCTGCTGCTGTCTGCCCAGGAGTCTGGGCAGACAGCACAGCCACTCAGAGCCCACCCCCGAGCCTGAAATCACTCCCACGGAGTGATCCTGTAGGCTGAAACCACGATTGCAGGAAAACTTGCAATAGCGTTTTCAGCTGCCACAGGCAGCTTCAGGAAAGGGGGTTCAGTGTTGATTGGGTCCCCACACAAGTGTGGGGACCTGACACAACATCCCCCTGCTGCCTGATCGCTCCATGAGAGCGACAGTGCAGCGTTAACCCCTTCAATGCCGCGATCGCGGCATTTAGGGGTAAATTCCCGTTTTGTAAGGGGCTCTGCTGCTGGTGGTCTGCCTGGAAGCCCAGGCAGACCAGCAACAGCAAAAACGAGCCCCCACAAGCCCTTTGATGATTCCTGTAGGCATGGAAGCCTACAGCAGTCATCAGAGACTCCCCCCTGCAATGGCTGGTCTATAGACCAGCAATTGCTTCCCAGCTGCCAGAGGCAGCTTCAGGGACAGGGGGGAGAGGGTTCCACACTCATGTGGAGACCAGCCCCAACACCCCCCTGCTGCCTGATCGCTCTATGAGAGCGACAGTGCAGCGTTAACCCCTTCAATTCCACAATTGTGTATAACACATTCGTGGCATTGCAGGGGTTAACATTTAAACATTATTAAAAAATAATAAAATTAAAAAAAAAAAAACAACAACAAAAAACAGCACTGACGTGAAAGTCCAGGGTGCTTCCAGGTCAAATGCTGTGAGTTTAGTAAGTGGGCTGATGATCAGATCACTCCTAACAAACTGTTAGTTTACAAAAAAATCCAAGGTAATGGAAAAGATTGACTCTCGGGAGGGATGGGGGTAATTTAGGGCCATAAGAGGGACTGTCCATCCTAAAGAGAGACACTTGAAAGGCGTGGTTTGCCTAGTCTTACAAATTAACCAACCTGTGTCTCAAGTGGTGTAACTGGTGCCAAAGATTATGGAAGAAAATATTGCAGAAAGTATTGGATACTTATTATTTAATGGGAACTTATATTTATTGTATGTATATATGCGAGTTCCTTCTCCAGGCAGAAGAAATAGTGCAGCTCAACCCTCCAAAAATATAACTCCCAAATACAGTTTTGTTATTTTTTGATGAAGCCATTTAATAAAGCTGTCTTTATTCAAACTTCATACTTTTTAATGGACCAACATAGAAAAGGTTTTAAAGTAACATACGCATTTGGGACCTTAGGTGTCTTGTTTACATGGAATATTGTCCACGTGGAATTGAAGTATAAGCAAAACAAGTATTTTATTAAAGTATAAAATCAGTACAACAGTGTTCCAAAATGCTAATATTAACTATCAAATGTGTTTTTTAAATGAATCTCATCTGTTCCATGGCAACAAACTTATGCCATCAGAATAAACTTTAAAGTTACTTTTTTAAAAAAACATGTCAAACATACAGTACTTTTAAGGCAACATATTTATTTACATTTTTCTTTTTAAGATATAAATTTACAGCCATTCCATTCGTATATTTATGAAACGTAAGCCGGGGCACAAGCCCAGAGCTCACCAAGCAAAATAAATCAAAACACATTTATCTAAAAATCCATATTGTTTACACAGACGTTTCAATTTGTCTGAGTGGATTTCTTTATCCATTTAGATAGCAACAGTGGCATTAGTGTGTTATTCACTTTGTAAGTCTTTTGTTTTCAGGTTTTAGACTTTCCATCCCCCTGGTACGGTTCTTTATAATGCCACAGCTACGAACAGAATTACGTTAAGTAAGGGAAGGAAAAAACAGATTGTATCCATTCATAGGTTCTGGTTTGAGGATTCACTGCATCAAGTATGCTGCACTTTACAAAGTTACAGTGACATTATAGATTTAAATAAAACACACACAATGACATATTCTATACCTCGCAACAGTCTTAGTAATCAGTCCTGATTTTAAGGCACTGTCTCGATGCTCGGGGTAGCTGGGATCGTGGGCCAGTCGAGGACATCCACTGCTCTCCCCTGACTGGCTCAAGTTTCTGTACAATCAATGATGGTCTGTACTGTGAAGAAGAAAAAACCTACTGTTCATCATTTAAACATATGTGCTGAATGTGTATATATCTGACTATATTTTGACCACAACTTACAAATATAAAGGGATGTTGATTTTTCAGACTATATTCTTTGGATTAGAACTTGAAGCCTTCATCAACCTTAAATCAGCTAGGTCTGACTTTGCAATGAGATGTTCAAAGGAGTATACAAGTTTTTTAATGCATGAAGTCCATTTTGTAGGGACTATGTAACCATAAGGCCTCTACAGTAAAATCCACTGCAGCCCATGCAAAATTGACCAAAATATGCATTGAACATGAAAATACAGCCTTCACATTTTCATCATAAACCATATTAGACTTCTGCATTCGGAGAACTTTAATTTTAATTTTTGAAGTTCATACGACTATGAAAACGAAGAAGGACCCCAACAAAACAAATGAAAATAAAGCAGAGAGATGCAAAAAAATGACTTTCTTTCTTTGTACTCTTCTCCTCGGTATAAGTTCTTTTTATCAGGCCTCATGGAGTGCTTTTACAAAAGAGTGGAGCCCCCATGCACACCCTCTCCCCCAGTTGAAATCCATCTGCATTATTCTGGCTTTTTGGAGTATTACCAATGGCAATTAATCCTTGTGGTAAGAATATGGAACTTGCCTGTTATTGAGCCATAAGCACCTAGTCTAATGTTACTATATTCTAAAAATATAATAAAGAAAAATAAACAAATATAGATCCACTACAAATTTATGATGCACCCCTACAATTCTGCCTTCTCTTGCTAAACATATCCTCCCTTTCATCTAACCCACAACCCTTGTGTTGTGAGTCCCTTCATATCCACTCCACAATCATCTCTAGATGCTCAACAACATCTACCTACCACATACACTAGCACATTTGTACCTTACCCCATGCTAAATGTCTTTTCCCTGTCAGGCCCCATCCTGGCTGCAGAGCTTCATGTCTTTAGTTCCCCTCTCTTGCTACAGTTTCCTTAGTCCTTGCTATAGTTTCCCTTGTCTTGCTACAGTTTCCCTAGTCCTTGCTACACTTCTCTCTTTGCAGTAATCTATTCCTGGGTTTCCTTTTGCTCTGTCCTGTACCTCTGATTCCTTGATTCCAGTCTTGCTCTTTGCTTCAGCTCTGTTTCCTTTATAAGATGTGCCCCACCCCTATGTTCTGTTTGTCTCAGTCTGCAGTCTAAAGGTATGTCCTTCTTGGTTTTGTGTTTAGATTCAATGTTTAGTTGTTTAGTAATTCTGTAGGCAGGGTTTAGCGTTATGACCCACCGTATATTGGAGTACTTTGGCGTAGTGGTGGGCTAAACATACTATGGCCTATGATGTGACGGAATCTCCAATTGTTATCACATAGTCCTAGGCTAGTCCTGTGTTTATGTGTGTAAGTCTTTTTATGTGCCTTTGCCCTCTCTTCCTGGTATCATCTGAGGGTTTCGGTTACTCTCTCCTCTCCCCATGTCCCAGCTTAAGATATCCTATCCTTGATTAAAGGAAAAGCGTCTGAGGATTTCAGGTCCTTGCTCCATCCCCTGTGTTCCTTGCCTTGTTCCCTGTCCTTTGTTATGTCCTGTACCATGTATGTCTTGTCTGTTATGTTCCTTGCTCTGTCCCCCTTGCTTCCTATGTTTCTCCTGTACTCTGCTTAGCTTCCCCACTGCCAGCCTGCAGAATCCTGCATATTTGTCTGTAGAGCTATTTCTCATACCTGCTCCAGGGTGCCTGCAGGTTATTACTTAGTTTAGAAATGGCAGTATTCTGCCAAAGTTAATTATGTTGCCTATTGAAAGTTGATATGTCACATTTACATATTAAAATAAACACAGTATATATATATCTATAAACACCCTCCTCATCATTATACTATGGGAGCAGTCATTTTAAATTCACTTTCTAATGGTGTACATGTTTTCCCCTCATTATTATGCCTTCCCTTATGTTAAATTATTCCACCCCTTCTGGCGACAAGGGCATATGTTCCAGTATTTATTGTTCCGGTGACTGTTCTTGTTATTGGTCTGATTGCTGCCAGCTTTATTGATCTCTGACTCTTTATTGACAACAATTTTGATCAGTACCCACCATGACAATGGTCTAAACAATTTGCCATGACTCCTCTATTCATTTGATTTTGTCTTGTTGTTAATTATATTCTTCCTCAAGCCCTATTGGTTTGCTTCTTTGCTTAAGACCATTCAGGTATCATTAACTCCCAACTGGTAGAAAACAAAGAAGGGCACATAGGCAGGAGAAATTAATAAACAGATTCGGGCTTGCCTATCTGACTATGTTTAGAGGCATGCAAGCACACCAGCAATATCAAGACTAATGCAAGCCATTATGCAAGACTAAAGCCAGCCAGTAATCACCCCGCTGTCCATTTGGCCTGTGGCCAGTCCAAGCCTGCATTTTATCCAATTTTACTCCCAAGCAGGTAAATAAAGGTACTTTCAGCTAATCTTAATTTTGGCAGTTGAGAGCACAGGGTGCTACTGAGCCCCTATGTAAATTCAACATGGGCATATTGCACTGGTGTCACATTACATGCTCAACTTTAGGCTGTCTTGTTTGTATGGCTTCACCACTAGAGGGGGTTTTGCTGCAGCATTCCTGAAAAGCACATCTGCTGCACATAATTGCAGGCTACCTTTGCCTGTTACCTGGTTATGTTTTTCATGGTAGCCACATTCCCCAAGTTAGAAGACCTCTGTGAATATCCAGCCATCTCAGTTGGCCTTCTTACTGAGCAAGAATAGCGGGTCCTCTTTGGGTCTGTTATTACTCTCTTTCTTCTTTGTTTCCCACCCATCGCATTGTGAGCGACTCAAGGGCACCGGAGGGCCTCTGGGAAAAGAAATGCCAGAGAAGTCTCAAACTACACCAACCGCTCTTGTCGCTCTTGACGCATCCAGTGGTAATGTGTCCTTCCCTCCTTCCAAGATTGCCAGTAAACACTCTTTGCGTTTTTGATTTGTGACAGAACCGAGCGCTAACCTTGCGGTTGGGCCTGGCAATGGCAAGTAGCTAGATGTAGGCATGCCCCTCGGGTGATGGTCTCGGTCTATGACTAGCACTAAAATTGTGGTCAGACTTGTTTCTCAGGGCTGAATGAGGCTTTTGTCAGAGGCACACCAGGGACCTCCTAGCCTGCCCCTCAGACCTATGTGTCATGCCAGGTGGACACTGAGTGCACAGTGACTCAGCAGCTGTCCTGTGGGAAAAGGAATGCCGCATTATACAGGAAGTCCCGGCGACCAGACATCCAGGGGAGGCTCCCCCCCCCCCGGAATTGACCTTGCTCCATACCCCACCCCCGGGGTTAATAGCAAGGTAAATGGTGCGGTAGGTGAGGGCTGATGGCGTCCGGGATACGAGGGGTTAAAGTATGTGGGCAGGGCATGTGGAACATGGACAGGGGCGGCACGGGAGGGGGAACAAAGGCACAGAAGACAGACACACAGATAGATATCCATGACTATCACAACACTGATATTAAGCAGTACTTTTCAACCCAGGGTTGTGACAGCACTCATCTTAGGCATAAAAAGAAAATAGCAGTGCCAAGTGTATTTTTCTCTACTGTTCAGTGCTAATGAGTATAATGATGCTTTCAAGATTGCATATATGTGATGAATTACCTTCTGGGGGGCAAAAAACAATCTTTTCCTTCATCTTATGGAAGTATCACTTAATATATGCACATTATGTTGGATATTGAAAATGTCTGACTAATTTAGTACATGATTTAGCTATTTGCTTTTACAGTTGAATTATGATTCATAAATTCTGTTATTGAAGTGTCAGTGTAAATTGCAATATGATATTAGAATATATTGCAAATTCACCACACTTCAAAATACTACAACATTTGAACAGAATGTCTAATAACAAACAAAATCTCTAACAATTTTTCATAGTATTACAAGGAAGTATATTATAAAGTAAATATTATCCAAAAAAATATATAAATATTTTAGACAGAATACAGAAATAATTTCAGTATCTATTATTGAGCTGCACATCTAGGGCCTTTGAGCGACAGATTGCTGAGCAATCATCTCTTATGTTGTACATGTACAGTATCTCACAAAAGTGAGTACACCCCTCACATTTTTGTAAATATTTACAAAATGGATCTTGTATAACAGTGTAAATTTGCTGTCCCTCAAAATAACTCAACACACAGCCATTAATGTCTAAACCTTGGCAACAAGTGAGTACACCCCTAAGTGGAAATGTCCAAATTGGGCCCAAAGAGTCAACATTTTGTGTAGCCACCATTACTTTCCAGCACTGCCTTAACCCTCTTGGGCATGGAGTTCACCAGAGCTTCACAGGTTGCCACTGGAGTCCTCTTCCACTCCTCCATCACTACATCACGAAGCTGGCCAGTCCATCACCTTTACCTTCAGCTTCTTTAGCAAGGCAGTGGTCGTCTTTGGGGTCGTTATCGTGTTGGAATACTACCCTGCGGCCCAGTCTCCGAAGGAGTAATCCATGTCCTTAGTCTGTTTGTCTTTATCAAACTGTTTGCGGGCTTTCTTGTGCATCGTCTTTAGAAGAGGCTTCCTTCTGGAACGACAGCCATGCAGACCAATTTGATGCGGTGTGCGGCGTATTGTCTGAGCACTGACAGGCTGACCCCCGCCCCTTCAACATCTGCAGCAATGCTGGCAGCACTCATTTGTCTATATGGACACAGGAGTTTGGATTGGATTTTTGTACAAAAAGGCAATATTGATGATGGAAGCTCATTGCACTGGCTGAGGAAGTCATGGACTGACAAAACGCGTCCCAGTGAACGTATTGAGCACTTTTATCACAATTTATCTTTTTTTTTTTTTTTAATTTAATTACTTGAAGTATTAATAAATAGTTTTAAAACTTTTAAATAAATACGAACATCTTGAGTGATTATTCTCAGAAAGGGGCTAGGACACCTCCTTAAGAGTGTCCATATGTGTCTTTTTATGAGCCTAAAGTTTTAATTTGGCTCTGAATACGGTGAGCAGACTGTGTACAGGTTTTAACATTTTATACAGTGATTTTTTTTTTCACTACGATGTCTCTCTTTGCCTTTTATATTTCATACGATATCTTCATCTGAGAGACATCGATTGAAAACTGCTGACCAACCTATGCACGCTCAAATTTAAGTATTTTAAGGTTACTTTAAAATCTATAGATTTAATATTTTATAAGCGCTTGGTTAGAGAAATACTTTTTTTTTTTTTTTTTTTACTGTTTTACATTTATACTATTGCATATTTAGTTGGGGGGGGTTATATGCACTTTGAAGAGTTTCTCGCCATAGCAGCTTATTAACTATCTGTTATTTTAAGCGCAGCCTTTTTTTTTTACCTCTTTTTGATCAGTAAATACCTTAGCCAATAAAATGGCAGCAACTCAATACATTTAGGCATGTAGACGTGGTCAAGACAACTTGCTAAAGTTCAAACAGAATGTGGAAGGAAGAGGATTTAAGTGACTTTGAACATAACATGGATGTTGGTGCCAGATGGGCTGGTCTGAGTATTTCAGGAACTGCTGATCTACTGTGATTTTCACGCCCAATCATTTTTAGGGTTTACAAAGAAGGGTCCAAAAAAGAGAAAATATCCAGTGAGTGGCAGTTGTGTGGATGAAAATGCTTTGTTGATGTCAGAGGAGAATGGGCAGACTTGTTCGAGATAAGCAGAATGCCATCTCTGAATACACAACACATCAAACCTTGAAGCAGCAGAAGACCACACCGGGTGTCACTCCTGTCAGCGAAGAACAAGAAACTGAGGCTGCAATTCACATGGACTCACCAAAATTGGACAATGGAAGACTGGAAGAACGTTGCCTGGTCTGATTAGTCTCATTTCCAATTGTGACATTCAGATGGCAGGGTCATGCTTTGGCGTAAACAACATGGACCATGAAAACCTGGATCCCTCCTGCCTTGTATCAACGGTTCAGGCTGGTTGTGGTGGTGTAATGATGTGGGGGACATTTTCTTGGTACACTGTGGGCTCCTTAGTACCAAATGAGTATCGTTTACATAGCCTACCTGAGTATTGTTGCTGACCATGTCTATCCATTTATGACCACAGTGTACTCCTCTTTTGATGGCTACTTCCAGCAGGATAATGCACCATGTCACAAAGCTCACATCCTCTCAAACTGGTTTCTTGAACATGACAATGAGTTCACTGTACTCCAGTGGCCTTGACAGTCACCAGATCTCAATGCCATCATGTCCATTTAGACAAAAATCTCTGAGGAATGTTTCCTGCACCTTGTAGAAAGTATGCCACGAAGAATAAAGGCAGTTTTAAAGGGAAAAGGGGGTCCAACCATCTACTAGCAAGGTGTACCTAATAAATTAGCAAGTGAGTGTAAATAGCTCTATATAATAAAGGAAATGAAATGCTTCTATACATAAAAAGATTACCTGGATTGCCTAGTAGAAAATTGTCCCTATTTAATTGATTTAACTTTATTTTTTGCTGCTGTACTATATTAATGTAATTTTGTAAGGTTTGTATCAACATCAGGAGCAGTGCTGGGTACCATTTCAAAAATGCTTTTAATCAGTTTCTATATAGCACCTTTCTCCCAGTGGGAGAAATGTGCAGCTGAATAATAGATGTTATCATTACCCAATTGATAGTTATTCTTTTATTGACCACAGAAGGATGAAGGGCTGAGTTGACCCTGCCAGAATTTGAACCTGTTACCCTGAGGTTTGAGTTCTCTCAGCTTTTGTGAGAACTATCAGGAGGAAACTTGCATCAACTGGCAAATACCATTTCCTAAAATTACTATTTATATGAGAGGTTCTCCAGGGTCCAAAGTGGTACTTTTAATTAAATCTCTAAACTGGGGCTATGATGATTTGCAACACAACCACGCTAGTCTTGATGGCCCAGTCTTTTTCATTGACATGTTTGTTGGTATAACAATTTAAGAACATATAATTCCTCAACCATAATAAACTATAATGAACACAGAAGATGGTTTAAAGAGAAGTTTGTCAGAAAATTTAGACTAATATGTATTATGATCACAGCAACGATTGTGTTTTAAAGAATGTGTCTTTAATACATATGTATTTCCATGATTGCAGTATTGTATTTTTAATAAACAATGACTGTCCCTTTTTAAAAAAAAAAAAAAAAAAAAAGACACTTTCCTCTCACTTTATACAAAATAATGCTGCAGAGTAAAGAACTTGCAAACATAATCTCAATGTATTCTACTCCACAAAGAACAAGTATCCCCTGTGGGAAGCTAAGGTATATAATGCTACATCTGTCAGAAACATCTGTGGGATGCCCCCGAGACTATAGCAGATATTACCAGGGGGAAAAAAAGGGGAAACAATTACTATACATTTTGTACACAGATTTACCACATCCCAGGCATCCCCTGGGTAGACCACAATAGAATAATGTGACTGCTCTTGTTATGGCCAGGTGGCAATTAATAGAATTGAAACTTGCTCTAGGAAAGCAGCAGTAGGTATGTTGACATCCATGCCCCAATTTAGGCAGGTAATATATCAGAAAGCAAGACCTTAAAGAACATTTATGAAGGACACATGGAGCAGGAACCAAAGGGAATTGCATTATATTAAATACCGTATTGCCTCGATTTTATGCCACACCCGATTATAGGCTGCACCCTAAAAGGTAGGTGCTTTTTTTAAAGAAATATTTAGATTTTTACAAAAAACACATTAGTGGAATAGTAAAACAGTATTCTAACTAACACACTGTATTTAAACATTTTTGGTATCTATTATGCAGTTAGCCAACATATATTACATACAAACAGAAAACCAATAGCCATTTTAATGCACCTTACTTATACAGAAAACCAATAGCCCTTTTAATGCACCTTACTTATAGATATGCCATTCTGCCCCCCCCCAGATATGCTGCCACTCTGGCCCCCCAGATATGCTGCCACTCTGCCCCCCCCAGACTTACCAATGCAGACTCCCTGGTGTCTAGCGGGGGACATCTGCGCAATACGCGTAGACAACTTCCGGTGCCGGCACTTCCTCCGTGGGAAGTGCCAGCAAGGGATATTGTTAAAGCACATCGCGCAGACATTCATCCGGCTGCAGCGATGCGAGCATAAGCAACCTCCACTGCCGGCTGTCTGCGCGATGTGCTTTAACAATCTCCCTTGCCGACACTCCCCCCGTGGGAAGTGCTGGCAGCAGGGCCGTAGCCAGAGTTAGGCGAGTAAGGCACTCGTCTCGGGCACAGCCACCCGATCAGCAGCTGCAGCCTCCAGGACTGGTTGGGGAGATCACAGATCTCCCTAACCCACCCAACATTTAGAAAACCACCTTAATGCATGGGCAGCGTCTATATGGGGAGGGGCGAGAAAAGGGAGGAGAGGTAGCTAGAGAGAAAGGGGTCGTAAGAATACTGAAATAAAGAGCGAGTGAGAGAAGGAATTAATGTGTGGATGAATAGTGTGAGTGCGACCGGGCCCCGGCGGCAGGGGGGCCCAAGCCAAGGGGCCGCCCGAAATCGGGCAGGGGCGTCCAACATGCGGCCCGCGAGACCTCGAGGTGCGGCCCGCGTAAGATCGGCAGCCAGGGCGACCGATCTTACGTGAGCCGCACCTCAAGCCCTGCTACTTACTTGTGGGAGGGTCTTCTGGACTGCACAGAGGAAGCGGAGTTCACGTGACATCCTACTTCCTCTGTGCTTTAGCAGAGAAGGCAGAGGGAGGCCGCGCCCCCTGCTGAAGTCTGTGAGCGGCATCGAGGAGCTGCAGTTCAGGTAAGGGGGTGGGGAGGGTGTTTGAATGAGTGTGTGTGATTGAGGGAATGAATCTGTGAATGAATGATTATATGAATAAATGAGTGTGTGTGTGATAGCATGGATGTGTAAGTGCTGGAACCTAGGCATGATGGGACTGTGATTGCTGTTAGCAATCACACTCCTATCATGCCAAGTCAGGCAGTACATGCTGAAACCTGGCCAGCTGCCCCCCTTGTGTAGTGATGCTGCCAGCAGTATGGGGTCTGCACTTACAGCCACCCTGTACCAGCATGTACTGGCTGACTTGGCATGATAGGAGTGTGATTGCTAATAGCAATCACAGTCCCATAATGCCTAGGTTCCAGCATTTACGGGATGGATGTGTAAGTGCTGGAACCTAGGCATGATGAGACTGTGATTGCTGTTAGCAATAACACTCCTATCATGCCAAGTCAGCCAGTACATGCTGAAACCTGGCTAGCTGCCCCCCTTGTGTATTGAGGCTGCCAGCAGTATGGGGTCTGCACATCACTTACAGCCACCCTGTACCAGCGTGTATTGGCTGACTTGGCATGATAGGAGTGTGATTGCTAACAGCAATCACAGTCCCATCATGCCTAGGTTCCAGCATTTACTGGATGGATGTGTAAGTGCTGGAACCTAGGCATGATGGGACTGTGACTACTGTTAGCAATCACACTCCTATCATGCCAAGTCAGGCCGTACATGCTGAAACCTGGCCAGCTGCCCCCCTTGTGTAGTGATGCTGCCAGCAGTATGGGGTCTGCACTTACAGCCACCCTGTACCAGCATGTACTGGCTGACTTGGCATGATAGGAGTGTGATTGCTAACAGCAATCACAGTCCCATAATGCCTAGGTTCCAGCATTTACTGGATGGATGTGTAAGTGCTGGAACCTAGGCATGATGAGACTGTGATTGCTGTTAGCAATCACACTCCTATAATGCCAAGTCAGCCAGTACATGCTGAAACCTGGCTAGCTGCCCCCCTTGTGTATTGAGGCTGCCAGCAGTATGGGGTCTGCACATCACTTACAGCCACCCTGTACCAGCGTGTATTGGCTGACTTGGCATGATAGGAGTGTGATTGCTAAGAGCAATCACAGTCCCATCATGCCTAGGTTCCAGCATTTACTGGATGGATGTGTAAGTGCTGGAACCTAGGCATGATGGGACTGTGACTACTGTTAGCAATCACACTCCTATCATGCCAAGTCAGCCAGTACATGCTGAAACCTAGCTAGCTGCCCCCCTTGTGTAGTGATGCTGCCAGCAGTATGGGGTCTGCACTTACAGCCACCCTGTACCAGCATGTACTGGCTGACTTGGCATGATAGGAGTGTGATTGCTAACAGCAATCACAGCGAGCACAGTCCCATCATGCCTAGGTACCAGCATTTACTGCTGTTAGCAGTACAGCTGTTAGCAATCACACTCCTATCATGCCAAGTCATATTGCTAATTTTGTCCAATTGTGTGTTACCTACTTTTATTAAAAATGTGAGTTTTTATTATTATTTTTAAAGGTGGGGGTCATTTTCGGTTTTGGCTAAGTGAACCCTGAATGTTTTGGTCCAGAATTTTCATTTTAGTTCATCCCTAGAATAAATCTAGGGAATCCTGAATTTGTAGTCGCAAAACTTTCTAGGCCCAGAAATCAGTGAGAGGAAGAGTAAAGGTTTTGTGTCATTTTACTTTATTTTAATCTGCATATTTTATTAAAGGCCATATTTTTTGTCACAGTGAAAAATGAGTGCGGCCCGTGCACGTATACAATTCTGATGAAGTGGCCCACTGCAGAAAAAACTTGGACACCCCTGGATTATGCCCTTTGTACATGCGCCCCTTTTTCTTTGATTTTTTTACAGATATGATTCAATATGTAAATTGAATTTGTTGAATTTGTTGAAAAAAAATTGTTGGGTAAAAATCATGTTTTTTGGGGGGGGTGAGGGGGTGAGGGGGTGAGGGGGTGGGGGGGCCCTTAACAGATTCTCGCACCTGGGCCCTGAGGCATCTAGTTACGCCCCTGCCAGGGCTGGCTTTGGGGTGTGCAGTGTGAGGTATACCTGTAATTTAGGGGGTTTATCTATACCTTACTTGCTAAGTTTTTTATGTGAATTCCAATTGATCAAGACGTGCAAAGCTGGGTTTATGTGTTATTCTGTTGATCCATATCTGCTATGCTATGTTTCTATACATTATTTATGTATACCTGCAAATACAGAGTGTGTATGTCTGTCAGTTGATGAATACCTGCAAAGCTGTTTCTGTGTGTTTTTTTATTTGAGCTATACCCGCAATGATAAGTTTACATGTGATTTTCAGGTGCTGCAATGCTGGGTTTGTGTGTTCTATTGATCAATACTTGCAATGCTATGTTTCCATGCATTATTATTGTATGCCTGCAAATACAGGATTTGTATCTCTGATTCTGTTTATTTGATCTATATGAGAATTTCACATGAGAATTTCAATTGATCTATACATGCAAAGCTGGGTTTGTGTGTTCATGTGTTGATCTGTATCGGCAATGTTTCCATACATTATGTATACCTGCAAATATGGGGTTTGTATGACTTATTCAGTTGATCTATACATGCAAGTGCTGTTTTATGTGTTTATTTGATCTATACCTGAACTACAGGGAGTAAGTAAAAGAGGGGTATGGACTAAGGGGACAAAGATTCTGGGGATGATTACGGGGGAGAGGACCTGTCAATGTAGGGTCAGAAGGAGGGAAGACTGCACTGACTCTCACAGTCTTCCCCTAATCTGTAGTGAGTGTGGCACATATTTTTTATGGTGTGGTAGTGGAGGGACTTATTGCATGCTAGGGAGTGTGGAGTGGGGCCCAAAGAAATGCTTGCATAGGGTCCAATTATTTTAATATAAAATTGTCAGCAGGGTCTAATATTTATATATATTGTCAGCAGGGGCTAATATTTGTATATATTGTCAGCATGGGCTAAAATTAGTATATATTGTCAGCCTTAATATACATTGGCAGCAGGATCTAATATTAATGAAAACTAACTGCCAGTTCAGCTGTTCAATCACAGTCTTTACTTCAAAGAGATAAGTATATATTAGGTAGTTATCAGGGCCGGCCCTACCATGGAGTAGAGTGGGGCAGTTGCACCCAGGCGGCCCCAAAACCTTTTTTTTTGTTTTAAGCGGAGGAGAGAGAGGGGCGCCGAGTGGTTTTCGCTTACCCGCTCGACGCCCCTCTCTCTCCTCTGCAAGCCCTCTAGCTCGGTCCCGGAGTCGGCTTGTAATGCTGAGCGCCCAAAAATTACGTCATTTCGGCGTAAAGCAGCGCGCACCGTGGCAGAGCAGGCCACGCCGCAGGACTGCTGATAGGTAAGTGCAAAGGGGGGGGATACGGTAGATAATAGGGAGGGAGGGAGAGGAAGGGTAGATAATGACCCCTGGCGTCGGCGCGGGGGGGGCTTCATTTTAAACTTCGCCCCAGGCGGCATTATTTCTTGGGCCGGCCCTAGTAGTTATGCATGTCTAACATGCGTGTGTGTGTGTGTGTGTGTGTGTGTGTGTGTATATATATATATATATATATATATATATATATATATACGCATGTTAGACATGCATAACTATATAAAATGTGGTCCCTAGTGTGTGTGTGTGTGTGTATGGGGAGTGTGTGTATGGGCAATGTTTGTAAGCTGTGTGTAAAGGCAGGGGAGTGTGAGGGCGGTGAATGTGTATACTTATGTGTATGGACAGGCTTGTGTAAGGGCAGTGTGCATACATGTGTTTATGGGCACGTGTGTGTGTAAAGGCAGTGTGTATGCACAGTTTTTGTGTAAGAGCAGTATAGGTATTTGTATGTTTGTAAGGGCAGTGTATGTGTATATGTGTGTTAATGAGCAGTTGTTTGTAAGGGCAGTCGAGTGTAGGGGCAGTGTATGTGTATATGCGTGTTTATGGGTAGATGTGTATAAGGGCAGTGTATGTCTGTATGGGTGTTTTATGAGCAGTTGTGTGTAAGGGCAGTATATGTGCATATGCGTGTTAATGGGCAGATGTGTGTGTAAAGGCAGTGTGTATGTGTAAATGTGTGTGTAAGGAGAGTGTACATAAAATAACCTCTGTGGGAAAAATAGCTGGGGGGCACAATTTTCCATTCATTTTATTACATTATTATCATTACCCTTACTTATGCTGAGTTCTCTAACTGCATATGACTGAAGAGGGAGGCTCTAACTGGGGAAGAAGTTAAAGCACCAGCTGAGTTTCCAGAATTTAGGGGCCAAATATAAGCCATTTTTTACCACTGACTAAGGAAATGCTGAATCCACCATCATGTTCAATATGTGGGGCAGAGTTAATAGCTTAAGCAAACAGACATGCTAAAGTCTAATGTTGTAAGTAGAAGTATGGGGATTACTACATTAAGGAAAATAAATTACAAATGGGATATGTGACAGAGATTCGTACTTGGACTAAGTAGCTCCACTGTAGAGATCTTCCTTGCCGCTGGAAGCTTGATTGTTCAAGGGATTAACCCTTCATATTCCCCCAAGCACTAGCCGAGACTAGTGTAGGGGTAAAACAGAACTCTCTTTATTGAGGACACCGCCTATACATTATATATATATATATATATATATATATATATATATATAGATATACAGTAAACATGATAGGATTATCATACAGTTCTATAGCCAGCAATGCCCACCCGAAAAAGAGTCACTATTTCGGGGTGATCCCGAGGGAGCGGCATCAATCCCGGGCTGCCAATGGAGAGCTCAGGCTCTGAGCTCAGAAGTCTATGATTGAGAGATCTGCAGTTCAGGTAAACGATGGGGGAGGGTTAATGAGCAAGTATGTGTGGAATGAATGAGTATTGAAATGTTTGAACATATAGGAGGGTATAAGACATTATAAGACATCATGGGGCAGAGTGGCAAATAGGGGGGTATAAGGCATTTCTGGGGGCAGAGTGGCAAGCCTGGGGGCAGATGTGCATAACTGGGGGGCAGGTTGGCAAATAAAAGGAAATAAAAACAAAATGTTTTTCTCAATCATAGCTTTTATTAAATATGAAAAAAATAGTTTACATGAATTAATATTTACTAGTAAAACTTTTTTCCTATAGGGTAATCTTATATTCAGGCTTTTTCTTTTTTCTTAAATTAATATTTAGATTTAGGGGGGTCATCTTATAATCGAGCAAATGCTGTAATCAGATGTCTCTTCTCCCACTAAGTAATCCCACGTTCCCCTTCTGCTGACTAGAACCCCTCCTCTGGCATGCTAGGTGAAGGGCAGGTCACTTTTAAATGCTATTCTTTTCTTAACCTTGAGCTGTTTCCCATCTCCTCTTATCAGTAGCATACATAAAGGAGGGCGGGGGCGGTTCACCTTACCACTGTGACGCCCGCGCACTGTATGACAAAACTTTTCCCGCGCAGGGTGAATGATTGGGTGCTTCAGGGGCAGCTGTGGCACAGGCAGGCTGCTTCAGGGGCAGATGCCTACCACGTCAATATCTGGCTTAGCGTACAGTAATAGGGGTTATGCTGCACTACCTTCAATGTCTGGCTCAGTGTATAGTGGTGGGAATTACACTGTGCCATACCTGTTCAGTAAATGTTATTTATTTAAACTTATTGAAATTATAAGTTAATTCTAATTTTTCCAGTTGACATACAGGAAAAAAAAATTGTCACAGAAATATTCTTGCCAACATTAATTTTTTTTTGTCGGGAAGGGTGCCACATACAGGATCCGCCCCAGGTGCCAAATACTCTAGGTATACCCCTGTCTCTTATTATATTTAATTTGTTTCTATTTTACACAGATTCAAGTGCATGCCATTAATGTTCTATCTAGTATCTGATCATGTCATTTTTCTAGGTATAATAAACCCTCAGACAGAGGTATCCTAACAACTACATCTTTATAGGGAACAGGTTAATCTGGCAGCTATTAATGTTTCTAGTTAACAGAGAAAGTACTCAAACACAATGAACAGATATGCTTATGCACTTATTTAATTTGCAAGGGACATGCCTTCCCCATTCAGAATGGCTGATTGGAATACCTCCCAGGGGACCAAACTGTTGGATTTCACATACACTGAAGGTCCAAAGAAGGCCGGCACAAATAGATGACTATCAGGGAGCAGGCAGTAGAGCCATCTGCTGATAATGCATTATTAACTCTACATAAGATACAAAGTATACCTTTTCGTCTACACATATATTTAATGAGCATGTACAATAATTTTAACACACTAATGTCACATTGTATTACAAACATGAAAAAGCCAGCAATTATGTGCATGTGTATACAATTATCATCTAAACATTATTAAGGCTGAATCTGCTTACACATAAAATGTTAATACCTCCTTAAAAGTAGCAGGATGATAAAAGTACATTTTCAATGCATTTGTACAACACAATGATAGTTGAGCCAAATAGCTCTGAGTTTAGTGTGTGAACCAGCATGCAGTCATGGGCCCTATGAAGTGAGAGTTCAGCTCTAGTATTTCAAACTTCAGGAAAACTTGTTGGCGAAACATAAAGAGGGATCTCAGCGGGAGATTGCCAGCCTCCTTTTCACATCCGGCCTAAACTGAAGAAGAAAGAGGGGGTTATGCGATGCAAGGATTAATAAAAGCAAATTCTCACCATTTATCAAACTTAAATGCTTTTCAGTGGAAACCTTGGAATGAGGCTGCCATTCATTTTCCATGGCAACCAAGGGTGGAGGTTAACCACTTTGTCCTCATCAAAATGTTGGTGGCGTTATTTGCACAACAATCTGTAATAAAAAATTCTCTCTTGTTTGTAATGTGCCACTAAACGATGAATACAAATCAATGCAGGAATTTTGCTTGTTAAGCTTAATATATGAAAGTTAATATGGGGCTAACTTGATGTCTGTGTATTTATCTGATCTGCAGCTTGAGATATTATCTAAAATGTCATCAGTTCCAGTTAAATTAAATAATCTCTTTAAGGTTACATTGTGTTTTGATGGATTTACTGGAATACAACCTTTTACCAGTTTAAAAAATCTGGTGCCTACTTCTTTAACTCAACACTCCACAACAAACGAAAGAGAACTAAGTCCAATCAATGCCTTTAGGTAGCAATGAGTCCATGGGGCATGTAAGCCTAATTAATCTTTTTATCATGGGATCCTATGTTGTAATGTTTGCAGCATGCTGAAAAAAAAGTCTATACTAACATGCAGAGGTTGTGATGTCACTGGTGCCCCTCACTAAAACAAAATCCATAAAAATTAGAATTAAACAAAATAAAAACACAAAAAGGTATAGAAATGTATTTAAAGAAAAACATGGGTTGATGAGCATTATCAATAATCAGTTATTAATACAAATTATAAAAATGCATATGCAAGCTAGAATTACATTAATCCCTTAAAGTATATACTTCTTGTGATATATTTTAGGAAATGCTCCCCAGTACCTTCTTTAGTCAGGTCTCTTCATCAAGCCATAAATCCTCTGTGCTGAGCACTGGGACATTGTACCATATCCTATTGCTCAGAAGGAAACAGAGGAAAAAAGATACTATGAACCTTGTGCTAGCTACAACTTAACTGACCCATTGCTTATCACCGCACTGGCAAGCCCAATAATAAGGCATAGGGGCTACCACTCCTGGACCTGGACCCCTAAGACCAGTCCTAGTGTTCCTAGGTAAGAATACAAAACTGAATAGACTTGTGCATTTGTTTCCGTTCGTACCTTATTTTGTAACAAAAGCAAGGGCAATCTCAGATGAAACTGCCACTGTGCCAAAACTGTGTTGTGAGTCTTCCATTTGTCGCCATGTGTAGCTGCTGTCATTACCAGGCATTTTGGTGCTTGTTGATGCTGCTCAATGGGGCGGGCTCACACGGAACAGTTCCTTATGACAGCTAGAAGAACATGACAGAGGAGAGCAGTCTGCAGGGGAAGGAAGTCAGCAAAAAAGTATTTAAAAGGTGTAAGGGGACCCATATAAGAGGCCCTTGGGACAAGAATGGAAAACAAATAGGGGTGCTGGGAGTACATAACAGGCTGGTTGGGGCATCACATAAGTCAATACACAAAGGGGGTGGATGGTTGGGGCCAATACATTAAAACTAAAGGGGGTCCTGGCTGGGGCATCAATACACAATGGGGAAAACACACAAACCAGTGTGGAAAGCATTTTTTATGCTTTATGTAGCTTAACAAGTACTGATGTCTGTGTGGCAGAGCTGTTCTGGTGTGTGTGTGTTTGGGTGTCGGTGTGACAGTGCCTGTCCTGGTGTTTGTGTGTCGGTGTGGCAGAGCCAGTCCTGGTGTGTGTTTGGGTGTTGTGTGGCAGAGCCTGCCCTGGTGTGTGTGTGTCTGTTTGGGTGTTGTGTGGCAGAGGCTGTCCTGGTGTGTGTGTGTGTGTGTGTTTGGGTGTCGGTGTGGTAGAGCCTTTCCTGGTGTGCGTGTGTGTTTGGGTGTTGGTGTGGCAGAGCCTTTCCTGGTGTGCGTGTGTGTTTGGGTGTTAATGTGGCAGAGCCTGCCCTGGTGTGTGTGTGTTTGGGTGTCAATGTGGCAGAGCCTGTCCTGGTGTGTGTGTGTGTTTGGGTGTTGGTGTGGCAGAGCAATTCCTAGTGTGTGTGTGTGTTTGGGTTTCGGTGTGGCAGAGCCTGTCCTGGTGTGTGTGTTTGGGTGTCAGTGTGGCAGAGCCTGCCCTGGTGTGTGTGTGTTTGGTTGTCAATGTGGCAGAGTCTGTTCTGGTGTGTGTGTGTGTGTTTGGGTGTCGGTGTGGTAGAGCCATTCTTGGTGTGTGTTTGTGTATTGGTGTGGCAGAGCCTGTCCTGGTGTGTGTGTTTGGGTGTCGGTGTG